>NW_008340915.1:483639-484882 GCF_000622305.1 Nannospalax galili | reverse complement strand
CTCTTTGTAGACTGGACACTGGTTCAAGTCCATCTGGTGAGGTCTCCTCGGCCTCCTTGATCAAGAGGACAGGTGACCCACCACAATTACCGGACATTTTGAGAGATGCTCATGGTCCCCTGGAACTGGTCAACCTAGGAGGGCAAGGAGCAAAAACTGTCGTTTATGTCCCTCTGACCAAATTAGTATAAGCCTCAAGGTATGTCTGTTAAATATCCAAGAAGGTTAGTTTCACCAGTCTAGTACTTTTAATTACTGTGTGCCACGTAGATAAATCTTGGGCAAAGACCAATTGTTCTCAGATAAACCTTGCCTAGACATATATTTCTTGATCTGGTATGTATAATTTGTCAGTAGGTTGTTGGCTAATATGTTTCCCTCTGGTTTTTAAAACTAGCTAGGTATTATTTATCTCTTGCACTTTCTCACCCCTCCATCATGGTTTCCCCAATTAAGGTGCCCCCATTTTCCCCCTTTCTCCCTTACTAATACCCTCCTCCTATGGTCCTACCTCTCTTGAGCTCCTTCTTTCCCTTTATCCCCTAGGTTCCTTGTATACCCTTCCCTCCTGCCTCCCTTAAACTAACCCAATTTTTATCCATATCTCCCTTATTAAGGCCTGTTTCCTACTGCTCTCTTTCAGGTTCTTTCTTTTCCTTTACCTCCCTGGTTCCTTTCCATTACCCTGGTTCCTGTAGTTATGTCTGGATATATACTCACTTATCAGGGTTTGGTTCTAGGATCCACATATGAGGAAGAACATATGTCGATTTTTTTCTGAGTCTCTGTCACTTCACTTAGTATTAACAGTTTCTAGTTCCATCAAATTTCATGATTTCATCTTTCTTTACTGCTGAGTAAAAGTCCATCATATAAATGAACCACATTTTCATTATCCACTCGTCAACTGAGGGACACTTAGGTTGCTTCCATCTCTTAGCTATTGTGAAAAGAGGAGCAACAAACATGGATGTATAAGTGTCTCTGCAATAGGATGAGTTCTTTGGGTATATGCCAAAGAGTGGTGTAACTGCGCATTTGTAGTTTTTTAAGAGTTCTCCACACTGCTTTCTGTAGAGGTTGAACAAGTTTTCAGCCCCACCAGCAGTGGACGAGTGTTCCCCTTTCCCCACATCCTCTCCAACATTTGGTATCATTTGTTCTCTTGATCTTAGGCAGTCTAACTGGGGTAAGGTGAAATCTTAAAGTGGTTTTAATTTGCATTTCCCTAATTACTAACAAG
>NW_008340915.1:482812-483590 GCF_000622305.1 Nannospalax galili | reverse complement strand
TGTTCAGCTCCTTAGCCCATCTTCTAATTGGGTTACTTCCTGTCTTGATTCTCTGTTCTTTGAGTTTGTTATGTATTCTGGATGTTAAACCTCTGTCAGATGTGTTGCTGGTGAAGATTTTCTCCCATTATCTGGGTTTTCTGTTCACTTTCCTGGTTGCCTCCTTTGATGTATGGAAGATTTTTAGTTTAATGAGGTCCCCATTTGTTGATTCTTGACCATGTTTCCTGAGCAGTTGATGTCCGGTTCAGAAAATCCTTTCCTACACCTATGTCTTGTAGGTTTTTGACAATGTTTTCTTCTAACAATTTCAGAGTTTCAGGCTTCACATTGAGATCTTTGATCCATTTGGAATTGACTTTTGTGCAAGGTGAAAGATAGGGGTTTGGTTTCATTCTTCTACAGGTGGAGATCCAGTTTTGCCAGCACCATTTGCTGAACATGCTGTCTTTCCTCCAGTGAATGCTTGGCCCCTTTGTCAAATATCAGGTGGCTGAAATTGTATTTACTCATATTTGGGTCTTCAGTTTTGTTCCATTGATCTATGGATCTATTTTTATGCCAGTACCATGTTGTTTTTATGACTATAGCTCTGTAATACAGTTTAAAATCTGGTATAGTAATCCCCTCAGTATTGCTTTTAATGCACAGGGTTACTTTGGCTATCTGAGGTCTTTTGTGATTCCATATGTATCTTAAGATGATTTTTTTCCAACTCTGTGAAGAATGTCAAGGGGATTTTGATTGGCATTGCATTGAATCTATAAATGTTTTGGCA
>NW_008340915.1:480764-481899 GCF_000622305.1 Nannospalax galili | reverse complement strand
GGCTTTGGTATGAGAGTGATGCTGGCTTCATAGAAGGAATTTGGAAGTTCTCTCTCCATTTCTATCTTTTGGAATGAATTAAATAGTATTGGATGTAGATCTTCTTTAGATGTCTGATAGAATTCTGCTGTAAATCCATCTGGTCCTGGGCTTTTTTTAGTCGGGAAGTTTTGTATTACTGTTTCAATTTCTTTTTGTGTTATGGGTCTGTTTAAGCTGTTAATCTCTTGGTTTAGTTTTGGTGGTTCCCATGCCTTTAGATATCTGTCCATTTCTTTTAGGTTTTCAAATTTAGTAGCATATAGGTTTTTAAAGTATTCCCTTATAATGTTCTGTATCTTTCTGGTGTCTGTTGTGATGTTTCCCTTTTCATCTCTGATTTTGTTGATTTGGAGGTGCTCTTTCTTTCTTTTGGTTGACTGGGCTAGCGGTCTGTCAATCTTGTTTATCTTTTCAAAGAACCAGATCTTGGAATTGTTGATTCTTTGTATTGTTTTCTTTGTTTCAATTTCATTAATTTCTGTCCTGATTTTTGTTATTTCTTCTTGTCTGCTGGGTTTGGGTTTCATTTGTTGTTGCTTTTCAAGTGTCTTGAGTTGCAACATTAAGTCATTTATTTGTGTTCTTTCCGATTTTTTAATGTAGGCACTTAGAGCTATACCCTCTAAGGATAGCTTTTGGCATGTCCCAGAGGTTTTGTTGTGTTGTATTGTCCTTTTCATTTAATTCCAGGAATACTTTATTTTCTTTCTTAATTTCTCTTTTGACTCATTCATCATTCAGGAGTGTGTTGTTTAATCTCCATGTGTTCATGTGATGATTAGGGCTTCTTTTGGTGTTGATTGTAAGCTTTATTGCATTGTGGTCTGATGGAATGCGTGGAATTATTTCAATCCTTTTGTATTTGTTGAGGTTTGTTTTTGTGGTTCCATGGGGTGCTGAATAGAGAGTGTGTCCTTTAGTGCTTGGGTGGAATACTCGGTAGATGTCTATTAGGTCCATTTGATATGTGGTAGTGTTTAATTCAGATGTCTCTCTGTTAACTCTCTACCCTGTTGTCCTAGCTAATGGAGACAGTGGGGTATTGAAGTCTCCTACTGTTAATGAGTTGGGATTAATCTGAGTCTTAACGTCC
>NW_008340915.1:479256-480506 GCF_000622305.1 Nannospalax galili | reverse complement strand
AAAAGTTGGGTTTTGTTTCTTAATCCATTCATCTAATCTGTGTCTTTTGACTGGGGAGTTCAGTCCATTAATATTTAAAGTTATTAATGAAAGATGAGTATTGAATCCTGTCATTTTTATTTCTGTTCACGTTCTTGATATGGCTGTACTTTTCCATAATTATACCTTCATTGGATTTCTTTCCTCAACCCCTTGGGTATAGTCCTTCCTTTCTTCAGCTCTTTGTATTGCTTCCAAAACTCTCTGAAGGGCTGGTTTTGTGGACATGAATTCCTTCAGCCTATTTATGTCCTAGAAGTTTTTTCCATGACATAGTGTTTTTACTATGATGTGCCATGGAGAGTTTCTTTTCTGGTCCTGTCTGTTTGGTGTTCTATATGCTTCTTGTATTTTCATGGTCATGTCTTTCTTTAATTTTGGGAAATTTTCTTCTACAAATCTGTTGATGATCTGGACCATGCCAGTGTCTTGGGATTCTTTTCCTTCCTATTTGCCTATGATTCGTAAGTTTGGTCTCTTTATGGTGTCACACAATTCCTGTATATTCCATTCTTATATTTTCTTAAATTTTTCATAATCTTTGCTGAAGTGGTCTAATTTGTCTACTTTATCTTCAAGTCTTGATATTCTGTTTTCCATTTTTTTCTTTTTTTAACTTTATTTTTCTTTTATGTGTATGAGCATTATGCCTCAATGTATGTAAGTATACCCATGTCATGCAATGCCTGCAGGGGCTAGAAGAGGGTGTCAGATCCCCTGGACCTGGAGTTTCAGAGAGTTGCTAGCCACCATGTGGGTGCTGGATTTCAAACCCAGGTCTTCTGCAAGAGTAGCAAATTCTCTTAACCACTGAGCCATCTTTCTAACCCCCTAAAGTACTTTTTTGGCATCAGCCAGGAGCCGGGAGACCAGGGAGTTTTTAAAGTTGCTCAGGACCCCTGGCTTCTCTCCTGGCGTTGGATGTTGGAAGCAAGAGTTGTTTAAGTTGCAGATCAGTCCTTGGAGCCAGGGCACCGTGCCTGCAGATGGCAGTGGCTTGTTGGGGAAGTGGCATTCGTGGTGCTCTACTGGGGGGTGTGAGTGATGAACGGCCACCAGGATGAACAGGAACAGGGGCCACATCAGCAGTTCCTCGAGTAGCTGGATCGGCTGTCTCCTGCGATAAATGTAGCTTTTCCAAAGTAAAAGCGCCAACTGAGGGCAAAAGGCCATGATGACTCTGGACAGGGGACAGAGCGGAGGGGTGGAGA
>NW_008340915.1:470528-477542 GCF_000622305.1 Nannospalax galili | reverse complement strand
CGCTGCCTACTGCCTAACAGGATCAGACAAGACAGACAAAAGACAGACAACGCAAGACACAGAGACAACACTGAGGTTGGCCGGCCAACTCACCTCCCCAAAGGGACTGGAGTTGTCCTGGTGGTTCCCGGCTGATCTCGGTGGTTCCCTCTGACTGGCTGATCTCGGTGGGACCTCCAAATGTAAGAGTGAGACCACTGAGGACAAGTCAGCCTTCGGGTTCCTATCAGGTGGCCTCATGGCGCCTAGGTTTTTTCAACATGTGAATTTCTTTTGTAGTTTCTGATTCTTGTGTGAGACTCAATCCTTCAAGTTTAGGTCTGCTTCTTTTTGTAAACTTTATGTGCCTTTGTGGTTTACTTTTTGGACATGAAATGCTGGGTCGTCTAAGCTTCCATTTCTCTCTTTTGATTTTATATTGGAGGAGCCAGATTGCTTTTGTCTTCAGGAGTTCCCACAGAGGCCCAAGTCAGATGAGCGTCAGATGGTCTCTGGCTTTCTCCTAAGATCTCAATCCTTCCAGGAAAGATGTTGTCCTCAGGAATTTGGGGGTTGGACTGGCCTGGGTGCAGGGCCCAGGAAAGATGCTGGTCTCAGGCAGCGGGTTGTGCAGGCCCAGGGAAGCAGAGGGAGGTGAGGGTGGGACCAGGCCCAGAGGGCTCCTGATAATTTCTTCTTTTTATGCTTCTGCCACCCAAAGGGTATATCACTAGGTAGCATCAGATAACAGAGACTTCCCTGCATTGCTTTAACCTACCTACCTGATAGTCCCACCAAAGTATTTGAAAAGTGCCTTGATTTATGACTTCCTTTTGTTCTGTTTTATAAAAACTTCATGCTGGACTGGATCCCAAGAAATTAGAATGTCTCTAGGAGCAGAAATGGGTGAAGCCCTGGGAACTTGTCTCCTGGAGAAAGATTTACAACTTTTCCAGGTGACTTTCCAGCAGAGACTGATCTTTCAGGAGACACTTGAAACTGAGATAGTGGTGGGCGAGGAGGGATCACATCTTGCTGGACTGTTTAGTTATCCACTTATGCTTTCTATTTAAACTATACCCCCTGCTTTCTATTTAAACTATACCCCCATGTCAGGACCCCAGAGAGAAGACAGACTCAGGGGAGGGGTCACTGGATCTCTTTGTCCCTCATCCCAAGATGGCCATATTGAATAAATCTCTTTTTTCTGCTTTTCATTATTAAGTTGGCTATTCTGTATTTTATTTTATATGTATGAGTGTATTGCCTGCATGTATGTAAATGTACTTGTGTCACGCAATGCCTGAGGAGGTCAGAAAAGGGTGTCAGATTCTCTGGAACTGGAATTACAGATGGTTGTTAGCTGCCCTGTGGGTGCTGGGATTTGAACTTGGGTCTTCTGTAAGAACAGCCAGTGCTCTGGCTATCTCTGAGGTATCTCTCCAGCCCCTAAGTTGGCTCTTTTAATTGGTTTATTGAGGACAGGTGGCTGAACCTGGCTTGTTGGAACATGGACTGTGAGTCCTTAGTCTGATAACACATTTAAAGAAAGAAGCAAAGGAAGTCTGAATTACAAATATCAAAGAAGAGGGGATGAGAAGAGACAGGAAGACATGTTGGCCCAGCCCACGTTTTTGAAGAAAGTGCAAGGGAAAGGGGAAGTCAAACAGTGTCAATGTTCTGAGCTTGGGGACCAGCAGGACACATGCCAAGATCAGCCTTAGTGAGGAGGACAATGTGGGGTTTTGAGGCATTCTTCTCCAGACACTGACTTTGAGGCATCCATCCATAGGCCTCCAAGCAGAGGAGTCTGATTCAGTTCCCAGCACCCACAAGGCAGCTAACAACTGTCCATAACTCCAGCTCCAGGGAATACAATGCCCTGTTCTGATCTCTGCAGGCATTCCATGACACGGGTGCTCTTACATGCAGGCATACATATACTCATACACATAAAAAATTTCTAGATAGTAATAAATAAAATAAAAATTTAAATACTCCTGATAAAAACAGGAGGTAGAAACTAGCTAGATAGTTATAGGGTAGGAGACCCCCAAAAGTAAACCGTTTTTCCTTGGTTAAAAGCTAGAAATGTCCCTGGTCCTAACCACAGTTCTGTCCTTCCTGAAGGCCAGAGGTACCAGAAAGGTGTAATCACAGATGTCTTTGGTACTGTTGTGGCCAGAGGCCAGGGATGCCAGACAGCAGGTCTGGTTCTTGGTCTTATTTCTCCTTTTCTCTCTTCCTCTAAATGAGCTCCTTTGCCTGGAGGCTATATATGAAACTGTGACAGAAAATGAGGAGGCACTTGGCGCCTCATGGTTGGGCCAGCTGGACTGTCTCACTCATCTCCCTCCCCATGCCTTACTTAAGTTTCTGCCGTAAGTCCTATAAAAAGCCCCTAGAGTAGCATTTCAATGGTACCCCATTTCCAGAGACCCATTCCTGCTGCACAGGAACTTCTGCATTCTTTCTCTTAATCTCCCACTTCTGAATCTATAATAAAACTTCTTTCTAAACTTATCATCCCATTGTCCACAAATTTCATTCTTTGAATATGTGAGATAAGAACTCAGAGACCACTGACTCAGTGAAAGTTTTGTGTGAGCATCATCTCCTGAGTTAAAACCCACTTGTGGCAACAGAGATCCCCCCTCAAGCTCAAAGACACCCCAGTTTTCTTTTACAATTATTAGCAAAGAAAAGGTTTAGTCACTAGCAAAAACTGATCTGACATTTAATGAAGTTGTCTGTCTCTCTCTAAGGAAGGATGAAGTTGTGCAAAAAGTGTTATTGTTTGTCCAGAAAAGTCTCACCCAAAAAATAACAAAAGCAGGCTGTCCCTCTGAGGTCCTCTCCCCCAGCAGAAGCGGAAATCTGAGTTGATGGCAGCTCCTAGCTTTCTTTGGAGAGTTAATTAGCTGGTGAGCCTGAGCTCTCGCCAGAGAGGAAGCTGGGTCATCAAAGCATCCTTAATTGATGCATCAGGAGAAAAGGACAAAAGAAGCAACCTCCTGCAGACCTTGAATGCTTTTAGCTCCAAAAAGTAAGTCCTTTCTTAAAAGCAGAGTAGGAAAAGCTTTGGCTCAGTGAAGTCTTGAAGGGTCCTGGAATATTACTAACTCAAGCCCTACATACAACTCCTCCAGACTGAAGTGTTCATGGACCCAGATATGAGTAATATCGCCTGTGATCTCTTGTCGCTTATTAAGCCAATAACCGTGAATAACACCAAGCAGAACGGCTTGTCGACGCTATCACTCATTGCCTCAGTGTGATCCGATCCAGTAAAATGAAATGTGAGCCACACGGTAACTTGAAATTTTCTAAAAGCCTCATTAAAAAAGTGCAAAGAGACAGGTGAAATTAAGTCTAACTATACTCTCATTTAGCTTAATATGTACAAAGTATTTCTGTTAAGTTTTAAGTTACTGAAAATTACTGAAGCATTTTACCCCCCACTGTTTTGGTATGACGTCTTCAAAACCCAAAGTGTATTTTACCCCTCAAGAACACTTAAACTGTGGCTGTGTTTCAGGCATTCAGTGGCCCACAGCCGCCTACTATACAATGTGGTGTTCTTTTCTGAGCAGGATTATGCAGGCACGAAAGAACATCCTGTTGAGGATGCTTAGTCTCATTCATAAGACTTTAAGAACGGATTCAAACTGAACCTTTAGGACAATTTTATTAGAATTTAAAGAAAAATCCTCTGGACAGGCAAGCTGGGAATCTCGTTAGCTGCCTTGAGGAGGAGAATGGAGGGGAGAAGGAAAAAAAAAATCCATGAAGCCATGTTGGTTTAGAACCTGCATGGAGGTCAGACTGGCAGCCACGTGGCAGAGAGAAGGGAACTATAGAGAAAAAGTAAAGAAATACAAGATGCTGGGGCAGCCCAAAGTGTTATGGAAAGCATGCTTAGAAAAGGGATATGATAGCCAGGCGTGGTGGCACACGCCTTTAATCCCAGCACTGGAAGGCAGAGGCAGGCAGAGCTCTGTAAATTCAAAGCCAGCCTGGTCTCCATAGCAAATCAGGACAGTTGTGGCTATAGGGAGACCCTGTTTTAATAAAGACCAAAAAAAAAGAGCAGGCAGATTTACAGAAACCTACATGCCTGTTGCCAGGTCCAGAGGCACTGCACTAGGAGGTGGGATTCCAGGCAGGAAAAGTTCACTATCTCATGAACACACTAGGTATTCTGCCCATCTATTTAGTATGACTTAAGGTAAACCCACCTTCCAAGGGGTGGTCCTATTGTTGTACCTCATCCACTGGACCCCAAAAAGACCACCGAGGACCCAACCCACCAAAATGCAAAAGCAAAGGTTTATGGTTTATTCGGGCTTAGCTTGGGCTCTCAGACCTCACCAACTCAACAGATCCGTGCTGACAGCCCAGAGTAAGGGAGAGTGGAGCCTTTTATAGGTTTTAGACAAAGAGAGGAGGGGGATACCGAAGATACATTTTGGTTGGTTCAAGGAGCCCCGCGTGCGCCAACATAATTTTAAACCAATTGGATGTATAAGATACAGCCCTGGAAGTTTCCTATTGGTAGGTGCTATTCTCAGGGCTGTGGAATGTGCTGACCTTTACCTGTGGGGCCAGGAGTCTCCGTTTTTACCTTATAGGGCAGTTTTTATGCTCGGGCTTGCTTAATCTATAGTTTCCTGGAAAGGGGGTGGGGAATAGCAGGCGGGGGGCAGGGCATGCCAGGGTATGTCTAGGCATGTCTAAAGCAGCAGCCAAGCATTTTACAGAAGCTAAAAGAGCAATTAGTGGGGATCTGGAGGGATTGGGGGGTAGCGGGTGAATGAAGAGGGTCTCAGGGTTCTACACTATCATCAGATGATTGACCAAAACTGAAAAGGTGACCCACCTTTCAGGCAGATTGTATTTATTTTTTGTTTTTTTGGTCTTTTTGAGACAGGGTCTCCCTGTAGCCCCAGCTGTCCTGGAACTCACTATGTAGACCAGGCTGGCCTTGAACTCACAGAGATCTGCCTGCCTCTGCCTCCCAGTGCTGGGATTAAAGGCGTGTGCCACCAAGCCCGGCAGATTTTATTTTTTGACCAGTTAATCTTATGGGTCTTTTTGTTACTCTAACAAGGAGACTTGGCCCTTGTGTAACAGTAGCTTTAAGGCCCAATAAGTGAAAGCTATTGTCTCTGAGCTAAAAGAAAGAAATCTGCTTCTATATGGAGGGGAGCAGCTGTCTCCTCCCTTAAGAGTTACAGCCAGTCACCTGACTGGGAGACCACCCCAGGAAGGAGGGTTCACCTTAAACCAAGCTGAAGACACAAGAGGAATAATTAGCCCTTTAATGAGATGGGTTTTCCCTTCCCCCAAATTCCCAGCCCTTAGGGCAGTCTCTACCAGCTACCATTAGGTTCCACTGGGTCTGCCTGACTTTCGGAGTCCTGGCTCAGAAATACATAACTTTTCCCTTCTTTTCAGTCTTTTTCTTTCCAATGCGGGCCAGAGCCTCTAGCATGCTTTCTTTGGTACTCTGCGCTTCCTCTAGCATTCTCTAAAGCTTCCCTCCCTGCCATGAGGCTGCCTGTCTGCTGTGTGGCTGACCTCCATGCCAGCTTAACTTCAATGGCATGGCTTTTTTCTCCTCTGCTCCATCTTCCTCCTCCAGGCAACTGCCAAGATGTACACCTGTCGGTCCTGTTTTTTTCTGTTAAAGTCTAATGAAATTGCCCTCCAGCTTCCTTTAGAGTCTATTCTTAAATTCTTTTACTAGTGAGAATAAGAACCACACGTGAGGAACCCAATTTCCCTGGCAATATCAATGGATACTCTGACTGGACTCCCCCAGATTTCTAGTAACACTTGCTAAGTTATGTGTACATATTGCTTCTCTAGTGAAGAGATTCAACCTTACCTTCAACATGAGTGATCCAGTTTTTACCTTTTTTTTAGAATATTTTACTTATTATTTTTTAATTTTTTTTATGTGTATGAGTGTATTGCCTGCATGTATGTGAGTGCACCTGTGTCGTGCAATGCTGTAGAGGTCAGAAGCTGGCTTCAGATTCCCCTGGAACTGGAGTTAAGGACGGTTCATAGCTGCCATGTGGGTGCTGGGAATCGAACCCGGGTTCTTTGTGAGAGCAGTCAGTGCCCTTAACTGCTGAGCCAAAGCTTTCAACAAAATAAACTTAAGAGTTTATCTGAGCAAATGATTCGTGAATGAGTTGGTACTCTGAACTGAAGGTCTACAGAGTTCAAGTGGCTTTAGCTGTTAGTCATTGAGGCCTTACAAGCTAATGCAAAAGTAAACAAAGAAAATATACCTGACCGACCAGTCAGTGAAGAAAGGCCCTAGTTGGTGGTGCTTGGTAGATTCTGGTTGGTCAAATCTCTAATTTTGTCTCACTGCTCACCACGGGCTGTAGTTTGCTTATGTAAAAACTTCATCTGTCTTTTATTATCACACCTCAGCCCTGAACCTAGTGATGGGAGAGGAAAACATATTTTTTTCTCCTGCAATGGTGAAAAGGCAAGATAGAATCTCAAAGACATTTTTCTGGAACGGTATTGGGGGGAAGAGAACTAACATTCACTGCCTGTTATCGATGCTGCACATACTGTACAAGGTACTGCATTTACCCTATTTCAGTCAATTCTCGCTTTAAACCTGGGCTGAGGGTGAGACTATTCTATCAACATCTTGAAGAGAGCCCTTCCACAAGCCCAGCCTTGGAGGGTCCCAGGCAATACACAGCTTCTGGGGAGGAACTGGGAGCAATGGTAATGGCAATAATGATGCTGTTGCTTTTATGAAAGCAGTTGAAGACAGCTCGAGGTAGAGAGGAGGCAGCAGGGACAACAAACTGGTTAAGAAGAGAGGTCAAGGGGCTGAACCACAGTTCCGTCTTGACAGTGTTATGGAAACTTCTGGTAGTCAAGAGACCAGTAGTCAAATCAGGTGAAGAAGAGGGACTTTATTTAAGCCAGCAGGTTGACACCTGGATTATTCTGTAATAGTGCCAGCCCTAAACTCAAATTCGTAGGGATATTTATAGT
>NW_008340915.1:420421-461906 GCF_000622305.1 Nannospalax galili | reverse complement strand
GGAGTTAAGGACGGTTCATAGCTGCCATGTGGGTGCTGGGAATCGAACCCGGGTTCTTTGTGAGAGCAGTCAGTGCCCTTAACTGCTGAGCCAAAGCTTTCAACAAAATAAACTTAAGAGTTTATCTGAGCAAATGATTCGTGAATGAGTTGGTACTCTGAACTGAAGGTCTACAGAGTTCAAGTGGCTTTAGCTGTTAGTCATTGAGGCCTTACAAGCTAATGCAAAAGTAAACAAAGAAAATATACCTGACCGACCAGTCAGTGAAGAAAGGCCCTAGTTGGTGGTGCTTGGTAGATTCTGGTTGGTCAAATCTCTAATTTTGTCTCACTGCTCACCACGGGCTGTAGTTTGCTTATGTAAAAACTTCATCTGTCTTTTATTATCACACCTCAGCCCTGAACCTAGTGATGGGAGAGGAAAACATATTTTTTTCTCCTGCAATGGTGAAAAGGCAAGATAGAATCTCAAAGACATTTTTCTGGAACGGTATTGGGGGGAAGAGAACTAACATTCACTGCCTGTTATCGATGC
The DNA here is from genome assembly GCF_000622305.1 of Nannospalax galili. Lineage (NCBI taxonomy): Eukaryota > Metazoa > Chordata > Mammalia > Rodentia > Spalacidae > Nannospalax > Nannospalax galili. Next base: position 461,372 of record NW_008340915.1, on the reverse strand, counting down.
TGCACATACTGTACAAGGTACTGCATTTACCCTATTTCAGTCAATTCTCGCTTTAAACCTGGGCTGAGGGTGAGACTATTCTATCAACATCTTGAAGAGAGCCCTTCCACAAGCCCAGCCTTGGAGGGTCCCAGGCAATACACAGCTTCTGGGGAGGAACTGGGAGCAATGGTAATGGCAATAATGATGCTGTTGCTTTTATGAAAGCAGTTGAAGACAGCTCGAGGTAGAGAGGAGGCAGCAGGGACAACAAACTGGTTAAGAAGAGAGGTCAAGGGGCTGAACCACAGTTCCGTCTTGACAGTGTTATGGAAACTTCTGGTAGTCAAGAGACCAGTAGTCAAATCAGGTGAAGAAGAGGGACTTTATTTAAGCCAGCAGGTTGACACCTGGATTATTCTGTAATAGTGCCAGCCCTAAACTCAAATTCGTAGGGATATTTATAGTAAGTAAGCAAGTAGGGCGTTCCAAGCATATATATATATATATATGTATATGTATATATATATATGTAGTACTTTAGCAAGCAGTTACACATAAACACGTGGTTACAAAAGATTACAAGAATGTAGCAGTTTTGCAAATAAGAATTTCAGTTGTGGGTAGAGACTAGTAATAAACCTCAGGGGGAGGGGCAGATTCCTGTTTAACTTCATTTTTTTTTTTAATGTGTATGCATGTATTGCCTGCATGTAGATAAGTGCAACTGTGTCATGCAATGCCCAGAGGACAGAAGAGGCTATCAGATCCCCTGGAACTGGAGTTGCAGACAGTTTTTAGCTGCCATGTGGGTGCTGGGATTTGACCCTGCAAAAACAGCTAGTGTTCTTAACCGCTGAGCCATCTCATTCTTTTCTTATTTCTCCCTATCTCACCTTGGGGGCTTTCTATGTCCAAGGGTCTTAGCAACCATCTCATTGTTAGTAAAAAAAAATTTATTTATTTTATTTTTATGTATATGAGCCAGCATGTGTATAAATAAGTGCACCCATGTTGTGCAGTGCCTGCAGAGGACAGAAGAGGGCATCAGATCCCCTGGAACTGGAGTTACAGATGATTGTTCGTTGCCATGTGGGTACCAGGATTCAAACCTGGGTCTACTGCAAGAACAGCCAGTGCTCATAATCGCTGAGCCATCTCTCCAGCCCCTGTTAGTAAATTTTTATTGCCATCACAACAAAGTGTATTAGCCAGGGTTCTCTAAAGGAACAGAACTGATGAAATGAATATATATGTAATATATATATATATGCATACATATATACATATATATGTGGGAATTTATTAGACTGACTTACAGGATAGAGTGTGGTTTCACCACACTAAGACACTGAGAAGCTGGTAGTTGCTGAGTCCATGGGGCTAAAACTCTTAGCAGTCCCAATCTGGTGCTGAAGGCCTGGGGCGTTTCCGGAGATCTGCTGATCTGTTTGAATCCAATGAAGATAATTCTAATATCGGCAAATGAATGCAACAGCAAGAGAGATAACCTCTCCAGTGAAAGAGAAGGCAAGCAGGCAGAAAGCGATCCTTTCTGCCATGGCCTTTTATATGGGTTGCCATTGGAAGGTACTCCCACTTTTAGGGTGGGTCTTCCATCTACAAATAATCTCATCAAGAAAGTCCCTTACATTTTAGTTACTTCCAGACCCAGTCAAGTTGATAACCAAGTTCAGCCATCACACAGAGCTTCATGGCAGAAGCCCCAGCTCTGCAAGTCCTAGCAGAGCAAGTTTGGGCACCTAAACCAACATGCCAATCAAAGAGACAAGTATTGGGTAATGGACAAAGAAAGATTTCAGGAATGTGGCCATGATGGGAATGACAGATAGAAGGGTTCAGTGACCAACCTCCCCACTACCAGCCCATCTTCGAGAAAATGATGGGAACTTTGAGATTTTATAGAAAGGGGAAACAGAAGGGGTGGGTGGCTGCTTTAGGTTCCCATAGCTGACACACAGAGAGGGTAAGCATGCCAGGACTGTGGGCGGACTGATGAGTATCTGTCTCATTTCTGCTTCTGAAAGGGATCCTGGAGATATGGGTACTGGAGAATGTCATTCTGGGAATGAAAAGCCTAAGATGTAAGGCTGAGAGTATTTATGAGACCAGAATTGATACAAAAGTTTTAATAAAGAATAGACTCCGTGGACAGAAACACAGTGGGCAAATTCTCGGAGAGAGAATCACACTCCAGAGAGGGAATGGGATTCCTTAATAGCAGTTAAATTACCTGGCCTTATCTCCTGTGCCATTTTTGCGGGGTCATATTTGAAGAGATAAGAGGTGGGCAGCTCACAAATTAGATGGTAAATTTTATAACATCATTTATCTTTTCTGAGACTGGCCATTTGAGGTGAGTGACCAGGGGTCATTAGGAACTAAGACTCTGATTGTTTAAATAGGGTATGACAAGTCACTGGGGCAGGCTCCAAGCACTCAGGCTTTGATTGTTAGAAAGTGGGGAATTTTACATTTTATTTTTGGCCTTTTGTCTCTACGAAGTTATCATTGGCATCAGTTGAAGGGACAGTCTAGTTCCATGAGATGATTCCCCCTACTCCAGGGTATGGGTATCTTGGCTGACTGCCTTCGTCTGAGGAGGGATCTAACCATGAGCTGTCCAATGAGGTTCACCGTTGCTTCAGTTAGCTTTGGTTCTTGTCATAAAGGTGTTTATTGATCAGTCCTGTCACTCCTGGAATCCAAGGTCACTTCAGAAGAGAATGATTCAGACAGGGAGAAAAGGGTAAGAACGAAAAATAGAGTCTGGGAGGGACAAAATGGAGTCAGCCGGGCTGCTGAGCGTGCCCTCCTTCAGTACAGCGTGAACATGACATGCACCAGGCCCTTGGTTTGATCCCCAGTACAGGAAAAACAAAGACAGTCTAGAGAAGGATATGATGGGAAAGATGGCAGGGATCTGAGTCCTGGACTCAGGCTGAATAAGGGGGTAGTGAAACAGGGAACCCCTTAGAGGGTTCTCAGTCTCACTCATAATTAAGAAAGGACCCAAACAGAAGCTTTAAGACAATTTTATTAGAATTCTAAAGAAAAATCCTCAGAGCTGGCGAGCTGGTAATCTTGGCAGCTGCCTTGAGGAGGAGGATAGAGGGGAGAAGGAAGGAAAGCCATGAAGCCATATGGATTTAGAGCCTGCATGAAGGTCACACATGTGGCTGACTGGCAGCCACATGGCTGGGAGAAGGAAGCTTTAGAGAAAAAGTAAAGAAATATAAGATGCTAGGGCATCCCAAAGCCTTAAAGAAAGCATGTTTAGAAAAGGGATATGAAGAAAAGGAGAGAACATACTTTCCTGGAGAATTCAGAAAAGAAGGCTTACAGACCTATGTGTCTGTTGCTGGGTCCCGAAGCTCTGTACTAGGAGACAGGATTCCAGGCAGGAAACATTCACTACCTTATTAACGCACCAAGTATTCCACCATCTGTTTAGCATAACTTAAGATGAACCTGCCTTCCTAGGGATGGTTCTATGACTAGATGATTGATCAATGAATCTGGGAAGGTGAGTCTTTCAACAGATAGACTACAGATTTTATAGTCTTAACCAGTTAAACTTATGGGGCTTTTTGCTACTCTGACAGTAGCAGCTGCTGCTTCGCCGCCTTCTGCTCCATTGGTTCCTGAGCCTCTTTTCCCTTAGCTGGTTGAAATGGTGTCTGGGTATACACTTCTTGCTTACCTTTGCTCCGGAGTAGCTCCCTTGCTTAGAATGCAAGCTGCCTGGAGACCCACACAGGATTTATGCTCAGGTTTCTATCTTGCTGATCTTATTATTACCATCTGGGTCACACATCTTTGCACATACTAGGCACTGCATGGCATTTGGTGAACTGGATGTCAGAAATCTGGGGTACCATGTAAATTTAAGGTTGTAAAAGGATTAAAAGCACAAAGAACACAGACTATGGAGAAATGTATTGGTACTTGAAACTTCGAGAGGAGTGGGGGAGGATGCCAAGAGGGGCCAAACTGGGAGACAGGTGCAGGCAGGGCTCGGTCCACAGACCAGCTAAGAGACCCTGGGACATCTGAGACCAGCATTATCTCATTATCACATTAAAGTACTTGAGGCAGGATGACTGCCCTTTGTTGACAGATACCTATTTGATCTTACAAAAAACAGGGGGAGAGAAGTTTCCTATGGCTTCCTGTGAAATTGCTCTGCATTTCACAGAGCGCTCTCTAGATTACAAATGAGAGATGAATGTGAAGTGATTAACTGCCCCGGGAAGGGGGGGAGGCAAAATAGCTTAAGTAACCATTTAGCCATTGGAAACATCCAAAGGCAGTTACCACCAAGGGAACTGATGAAAGACCCAAGCCAGCATTTGGCAGGCGCCTAGGCAGCCATTTTCTGAATCCCAGGCTGTCTCTCACAGACTTCTTATATTCTGTGACTAAGGCTGCTGGGTTTTAGGAGCTCAGAAGCTACATTTCTTAACCACAGGGAGGATAGGAATTCTTCCCCAATGTGCCTTTGAGAACCCCTTACCCCCTACACACACACACACACACACACACACACGCACGCACGCACGCACGCACGCACGCACGCACACACAGACACACACGCACACACACACGAAGCCTACTGATCCTGAAATTGTATGTAATTTCTCCTGAATTTCCCTAGCAAAGCTCAAAGCTCTTTGACACATAAAGCACAGGGGACTGGAGAGCTGCTTTAGAGAAAGCAAAACACAGCCACAGAAAAATAAGCAGGATTTAATTTCCGGTAGTTTTAAGAACAACGGAGAGCTCGAGAGATGACTCAATGGGTAAGAACACTTGATGCACAAGCATGAGGAGGTGAGTTCAAATCCCAGTAGCCATGTAAAATCTGGGTGTGGCAGCAGAAGTACCTGTAACTCCAGTACTGTGGAGGTGGATACAGGAGGATCACTGGGACTTGCTGGTCACTGGCTGAGTTCTAGACTCAGTAAGGAGCCCGTCTTAAAAGAATAAGGTGGGAAGGGTTAGAGCAGGGCAGCCAGTGGCCTCCATGTGTACTCACAGGTTCATGTACCTGCATACATGAGAGAGAAAGAGAGAGAGAGAGAGAGAGAGAGAGAGAGAGAGAGAGAGAGAGAGATTTTGTGGCTTTGTGTGTACAGCAAAAAGTCCAGAGATAGACAGCCCCAAGGCTGCAAACAGGGGAGCTCAGCAGTGTATCCAAAGATATGGGTGCCCATCATCCCTATGTGTAAATTTGTCTTGGGGCTTCAACAAGGCTGACCACAGTTCCAATGCAGAAGTGTTGACCATCCATGCAAGAGACCATCTATCTCTTCCTGTGAACCTACCTGCCTTTTAAAAAGAACAAGGAAACTGTCCCTGGAATCCTGCCAGTCTATTCATCAGGGGCCAGACAAATTCCATGTGATGATTTTAAACCAGTCCCTAGCAAGCAGTGGAACACTAGGGTTTGCTGACATTAGTCAAGAAATAATAGCTGAGTGGGGCCACGGAAAATTGGGGTTACTGAAAGGAGTTCATTTGTTAGGAATCGGGGAAGGAAATGTGCACAGAAACGAGGTCATTGAAACTGGGTGCTTCTGCTTGAGCTCCTCGTGACCAAGTATTTAGTTCTGTTGGTTAAAATAATCATATTTCTCCCTTTTTCCCTCTAAGAAATGTCAATGGCTTTTAGTCTTTTGCAGGGTGCTCCAAATGTGATAGAAAGACAATGCATTTTGGTATTAGAAAACTTGGGTTTGCAATTTTTTGCTGTACCACCAATAACATGCTATGAGGCAAGTCACCAAACCTTCTAAACTCTGTTTCTTCACCTGCAAAATGAGGACAATAATTCCTACCCCGTGGCTATTAGGAAATAGAAAGAATGTAAAGAACATGGCACAGTACCTAGAAAATAGCAGACACCCTTGCCATGATGTTCCTTTATTCCCTCTCTGTTTGAAACCATGACTGTACCCTGTAGTTATCATGAACCCGCTCTCTTAGTATCCCTGTGTTTCAAAAGAAGTTAGACAACAGAAATTGGCAAAGAAAAACGGATTTGTTTATAGTGTGACCAAACCCAGAAGAGAAAGGCTCCCCTAATTTCTGTCTTTTCTGTAGCACTGGTACATAGTTTTATAGACAAGATGAAACAGAAGCCAGGAACTAGACATATGTTAATTTAGCTGTGAGACAAGTTGTCAGAACTGTGTGAATTCTCTTCCTATGAGGCAAGTTCCACCACTGGCTTCAGGGCTTTAGCCTTTTCCTCCCTCAGTGTGGGATTCCTGGTGACGTTGTAATTCTCTGGGATCAGTTGTTTTAGGGTCTGTGTTTCACCATGGGCCAACTGCTTGTTAATTTGCTAGTAAGTTGACATCTCAGATTTGTTTTCAGATGTGCAGTGCCTTACACAGAAAACAATTTATAGTTCCATAAAGTGGCAGACTTTTTATCATAGTCTGACATAGTTGAAGAGAGGAAGGATTTATTTTTGCTCACAGATCCAGAGAATTCGGTCCATGGTCCCTGGGCCCATGGGTGAGGCAGAATATCATGGTGGTGGAAGCTTGTGGTGAAAGCTATTTATGTTGTAGTGGACAGGAATGAGAGGTAGATACAGGTTAGATAGATGATGGCTAGATGGATGGATGGATGGATGGATGTGATACATAGATAGATGGCTGACAGAAAAAATAGAAGATACAGCTAGACATTGCCTCTTCTATCTTCCACAAGCTCACATTCAGCATCTAGCACAATGCACCGCAGTACCCACCCATCTTTTTTTAAAAAATTTTACTTATTATTAATTTTAAAAAATATTTTATTATTTTTTTAACAGAGCATAATGTAGGGGTTTATTTACAGAATAGTGGGTGCCCAACACTTAAATCCAAGTGCCTCTTGGTGTTCTCTGCTTATATATCCTTTGCTCCTCCCCCCATATGCAGCTAAGGTTGACTAATTGAGTGGGAGGGTAACTGACTCCCTCCTTGACTCCTTGATGAGCGTGGAAAGGAGGTGTGACTATAGCTTGCCAGCATAGTGGTCCGAGGACATTTCCAGTTAACACTCCACCCCTTCCTCCGGCTCTTGCATTCTTTCCTCCAACCTCTTCCACAAAAGTCCTTGAGCCTTGGAGAGGGTGGAAGGTATGGAATGATCTTCCTTCCATTGTGGCAAGGCACTGAACTATCGGGTCTCCTCATCATCTGTTTTCCATGGGCTGTTGGTCAGTTTCAGTGGGATTCCATCTACTATAAAAATCACACAGCAAGAAGCAAGACCATCTAAACAGTGACTGCTGTAATAATTTAACCTATGGCTGTAAACACAAATGCTTGGATGGTACTTCAGCAGGTACATCACATCCATCTAATAAAACGATTTCAGTGACTCCCCACTGGGGCCTATTCTCCCCTGCCACAGGGGATTGGCTGGGTCTCCAGTACCAGATTTATTAATTTTATTGTTTGTATATGAGGGTATTGCCTACGTGCAAGCGCACCTGTGTTGTGCAATGCCAGTGGAGATCAGAAGAGGGTGTCAGATCCCCTGGAAATGGAGTTATGAATAGTTGTTAGCTGCCATAGGGTGCTGGGCATTGAACCCACATCTTCTGAAAGAGCAGTCAGTGTTCTTAACCACTGAGCCATCTCTCCAGGCCTGCACCCACCCATCTTTGCAAATCTTCTAGACTCAGTTCAGATTCTCCTCCTGTACCATGGGTTAGTCTACCTCTTTTTTTTTCTTTTCTTCTTTTTTTTTTTTTTGGTCTTCCTAGAGGAAATTTCGGGAATCTGAAATTTCTGGTCAGTGTGAAAATTACAGCAACAGTATATATATTTTCCAACTAAATGCTATCCTTTTTAGTGCTGTGGTGAAGTCATGAGATTATTTCCCATTTCCTTATGACTTTAAGGGTTAGCTTTGAAGTTCACAGAGCTACATCCAGAGGAGTCATTAGGATGGTGGAGGGGCTGGGCTAGGATCCACATTTCATTTTTAAGGTGCTGCTTCTTACTGACTCATTCCTACATCTCAGTCTTGTTGACAGATCTCTTTTAAACTTTTTGGAGAGGGAGCTTTTGTTCCTATAGCCTGAAAATGATTTATTCCTCCTGGACTTCCTCTGAAGAGCCATGGGCAAGTGCAGGTCACCCTGGGAAGAAGGGTGGAGGCTAGCATGGCGGGAGATTGGAATGAAAGGAGGAGGAATTGGTGCCATTCTGGGAAGCAGGGAACAGGGAGCAGGCAAGCTCCTTTGGGGTGCTGGGGGACCTCACAAGGACCCCATGGACCCCTCATGGAACTCTGTGGGGTGAGTAGGCATGTGGAGACATGAGATGAAGCAGACCTTGGGCAAAAGTGATCCAGAACACCAAGCGACACAGACCTGGGCACCGGGAGTTCATTTCTTTGTAAGTTTCTCCCCTCCCCACCAAAAGGTATAAACTATACAAAATTCAGATAAAGAAGTGTTATGTGGTTTGTCTACCAGCGTCAGAGCATGAGAGCCTGAAAAAAGTGAAGGTGGGTCAAACAGAATGGGAAGGAGAAAACTTAGTGGGACAAAATTGGTGCAGTCAGCGGCATGGTGCTTGAAACAACAAACCTCGGGAGTTTGGGAAAAGCAAGGGAGCTAATGGCAACACTGATGTGGATCTTACAATGGATTATAAAATATGTAATTAAAAAGGTGCAGGCCACAAAAGCATGGGCCACAGCTGTGTTGTAAATGTGGGGAAACAGCCCAGTTATAGGTATGTGAAGATTTGTTAAAGGTTATAGAGAGACTAGAAAAATTTTTTGATTTAAATAATTTATTGAGAATTTCATATGTGCATATAAGTTGTTTTGATCAAATCCATGCCCACTCCCTCACCTCCAACTCCTCCCATATCTCCCCATCACTTTTTTCTGATAACTTCATGTACTCTTTCTTCTTCTTTGATTTATTTATTTATTTTTATGGGGTTTTGGCTACTCCAACATTCCCCCTTCTGAAGAGGTCACTAAAATCTTTTAAGGATTAGATACAAGCTCCCAAATACTTTTGACATTTTTGGCCTTTGGAACAGAATATGTTGCTAAGAGGCCCAAGGACATTTTGATTTTAGCCAAGAAACTGGCTACTTTTCTGTAGGGTCTAACTGCCTAGCCAATTCCTATCTCCTATTCTTATTATACCATCCCCTGAAGAGGTTACACAAATTGCCAATAGGGAATAGGGATGCAAAACGCTCTGGCTTCTTCCATGCTGAACAGGGACACAGAGTGTAACTTTTATATAGACTTAAGCCTAATGTCTGGGAAGTGTAATCCCTTGAACTCTTAAAGAAATATACTGATGACTTTACTCTTTGGTTATACTTTCCTTTTGGGTGTTTAAAACCGTACAATTGGCCCATATAAATCAATTTATTTTTACACTTAGGGTCATTTGAGGATCTGTACCTCAGGGGTCACATGGGCTTGGGAAGATCCCCTGGCTCCTTTCTTTTATCAGTTCCATCTGTGTGAAGATAAGTCAAAGGTCCTGTTCGACCATGTCTGGCTTCACTTGGAAGCATAAATGAGATGTTTCCTCTGAGTTGACCCTCCTCTTTGTAGACTGGACACTAGTTCAAGTCCATCTCATGGAGGTCTCTGTATCCTCCCTGAACAAGAGGACCAGTGACTCACCACAGTTACAGTACATTTGAGAGATGTTCCATAGTCCTCTGGAACCTAGTCAACCTTGGAGGGCAAGGGGCAAAAACTGTCCTTTAAGTCCCTCTGAACTAGATTAGTATAGGCCACAAAGTATGGCTGTTAAACATCCAATAAGGTTAGTTCCACAGTCTGGTACTTTTAATTATCATGTGCTATGTAGATAAGGCTTGGGTAAAAAACCAAATATTCTCAGATAAGCCTTGACTAGATATATATTTTGTTGCTTAAACTAGTTGACTAAACTACGACCATAGAAATTTTAAGGTTATGTGTGTATTATTTTTGTCTCATCCTTTATATATAATAGACCTACGCAGACCTTCATCACTTGCTTAGGCTTTCTCAATTTTTTTTTTTCTATTTCAGAAAATATCTCCATTCCCAAATCCTTTTAACACCTTTTACATTCTTGTTTTCTTTTTTAAAAAAATTATTATGAGACATAATAGCATTAAGAAATAAATTTCCATCTGTTGTGAGACTTCTTTTCCTGGGGATGCTAAGCAATGCTTATTCCCTTTTAAGGTTCTAGTGTCGAGCCAATGTTTGATTAAAGTTTTACTGGGGAACCAATGAATTTATTGAGCTTACTGAGATAACTGAGGAGTTGCTGAGGTGTATGTATGACCTGAGGGTATGCACACTGGAAAGCCTTTACCCAGCATGGGTCATGCCATCTCTTCCTAGCCTTCCCAAGACTGTATACTTTAGCCCTCCTCAAATCCAGGAGGCCATGTGTGATTAGGGTGAAATTATATACAGTTGGCTTGGAAGAGTGGCTGGATATTCCAGTGAGGGTCCAATGACCCTGCTTGGCCCTCTTTTAATGAAGGAGCACAAACGTCAACAAGCCCAATTGTGACGATGTTTAGCGATCAGGCTCAGCTGAAGTCATGATGATGGTAGTTATTTCATGCAGAAGGGACTGCGGTATAGCATCATCTTATTAAAAGGACCTGGAATTTAAAAGGATTTGGTGCTAGGATCCACATATGAGGGAGAACATATGTGATTTATTTTTCTGTGCCTGTGTTACTTCACTTATTGTAACAGTTTCTAGATCCATCCATTTACCTGCAAATTTCATTATTTCATTAGGCCTTGGAGACAAGCAGAGAACTCTGAGAGGGGGCGTGGCCTCCTTTTATAATAAAAGATTTGCCCAAGGCAGGGGAAGCTAAAAAGGCTAGTGAGGTACTGGCAGATCCAGTTGCAGAACTAGAGAGAGAGAGAGAGAGAGAGAGAGAGAGAGAGAGAGAGAGACATTTTAACTTGTTTTAAGGTCCAAGGACTCTGGAAAAAAGACAGATAATAATGAAAAAGGAAATGACCTAAAAATAAAAGTGGCTGAACCTGACCCTCAGATTCAACCTTTGATACAAAAAGAATAAAAGGCTAACAGTACAGTGGCTAGGAAATACTCTACATTGGAACTGTTAAAACTAGGAAAAACTTACAAACATGCAATCAAAGAGCCCCTCAACTCATGGCTCATGAGGGTATGGGACATGGGAGCAAATAATGTCAGTCAAAGTTTCATAACTGAGATATATAACCACCCATCCATCCTTACAATATAGACCATTCAATGCAGGGGTGAGCAGTCCATAATGGGATGGCTGGTGGAAGTCATTAAAGATACATGGTCATTATCATGGGAAACTCCCATAATTAACAGAGGCTGAAGGACTATAAAGGAGGGACAGGCATTACTGAGAGAACTAGGTATGAGCAAAGCAATATATAATGTCCAGTTCATTGGGCCAGATAAGACTATGTTCATCAGAGATATAAAGGAAAGCTTAATTCAACTGGGACCTTGAGAATAGTATAGAACTTTAATGGTTTTGCTAAGCCCTTTAATGGGACAAGATCTTTGTAAAGTGAGAGAGGCTTTACCAGATCTAAATGATTCTGACCAGCATGTAAAACATGTCTGTAGAATAACAGAACACCCTACAAGAGATATAAAAAAGACAAGATAGAAAAAATGGTCCACTTGGGTTACTCGCAGACAAATGTGGCAAGACTTAAGTTGAGCCCAAATTCCCAGAGAAAAAATTGATAGAAAACCAAATTTGGTACTAAGGAGTTTCTGGAAGGCTTTAAAACCAGAAGAACAGTTTACAAAAGGCATTCAAAGGATAAAAACTGTCCCAGGCATGGTTAAGAATCCCCAAAGATTAAATAAGGTGCATTTCTCTCCTGATAAAGGCTATACTAGGGGTGGAGGCAGTTTTTCCCACCAAGGCCTCCCCCAGAAACCAGGTATGGTCAATGGAGAGATGACAGATATGGCTACAGTCAGGAGACAGTCCTGGGGCCTGCCTGACTCAGGGAACCAACAGGTACAGCGGGAACAAGAGACCCCCTGCTTCCTTAGCCCAGGACAGGGTCAGACAACTGGAGCCAACACCTGTAAGTGTATCAAGGATAAAATAAACAAAGAGACTCCACGTAAAATACCCAAAATGTGATATGACTCCAAAGAGATAACTAAAGATAGTAAAGAACAAACCAAATTAATGCTTTATGTCCGTGCTATGGTACCTAACAAGGATCTATGGAGAAAACAGTTTATACGAATGGATAAAACCTTTCCATGCTGCGTTAGACCTTGTCTACGATTGATTAAATATATGATGTTAACTTTCCTTTGAGCGTTTTACAGATGTGGAACCCATTTGAAAAATACCTGAAGAAACAAAGGCAGCTATAGCTGTAAGATTCTTGGGAGTTTTATGGTTGGGTAAGATAAAAAGAGAGGCTCCCAAAACTATACAACTGTTAAGAAAAACAACAGTACCAGCGGTGGGTTGCCCCTCTATGAGCTCTTGGTCAGAGAGAGATCCTACAGGCTCTCAAATTCATTAAGGCTATTGCTACTAATGTCAGTTGTACACTAGAAAGGTTGTTAAGGCCATGTTGCTGAAGACATTGCATGATGTGAACGGGGGAGGAAAAGAAAAGATGGAGCTGAGACTAAGCCAAAAACTCCATGCCACTGGATGGAAGACGTTCATAGTGCCAGAAGGTGCTCTGCAAATAGTTGGGGAAGAAAGGATCCCTTATTATTCTACTCAACAATGGACCCTGAGTGCTGAACACTGTGGACATGCCAAGCGATGTCTGCAAGTGCAATAACGGCTCAACTAATATACATACAACTGACAAATTTCTAATTGGATAAGAGCACACATCTGGTGCTGTAGACCAGGCCAACCCCCTGTGTCAAGAAAGGCTACAGGCCCTAGTGGAAAGCCATTGCAAGTATACTGTTTAATGAATATAGTACACCTATTGGGATAACTTCTAGGCGTTTGTATTTACATTCTTGTTTGTTTAGATGTGTCTATTTCCTTCTATGTGTCTTTATAGTAGGGGAAACAGCACTGAGATAGATCAATGGCCACGTCTTGAAGATGAATGATGGGGAAGCCCAAAAAGTCACTATCTCGCCATGATTCAAAAAAGATTGCCCTACATCTGTCACCCCCTCTGAGGCTCAGGGACCCTTGTGGAAGACTGGAGGAAAGATTGTAAGAGCGAAGGAAAGGAGTGTAGTGTAGCCCCAAAATGATTTATTCCTTCTGGACTTCCTATGAAGAGCCATGGGCAAGCGCAGGGCACCCTGGGAAGAAGGGTGGAGCCTAGCATGGCAGGAGATTGGAATGAAGGGAGGAGGAATTGGTGCCATTCTGGGAAGTAGGGAGCAGGGAGCATGGGAGCCAGCCTGCCCTGGACCCTGTGGGGCACCGGGGGAACTTGTGAGGACCCCATGGACCTCCCACAGAACTCTATTGAGTGAGTGGACATGTGGGGACTCAAGATGAGGCAGACCCTGGGCAAAAGTGATCCAGAATGGTGGGCCGAGCTGTGCAGAGCTGGGAGCCAGGTGTCCGTTTCTTCGTAAGTCGCTCCCCTTCCCCCTGACAGATATAAACTATGCAAAATTCAGATAAAGATGTGTTATGTGGTTTGTCTACCAGCATCAGGAACATGAGACCCTGAAGAGAGTGAAGGTATGTCAAACAGAGAGTGGGAAAGAGAAAATTTAGTGGGACAGTTTCTTATTCTAGTCCAGTGGCTCAACATTTATAAACAGCTTTCTTGGATTTGCTGATTTACTACAAACTTATTTTCGAAAAAATGACTAGTTTCTTAATATACTCTTGATTGTAGCAGTCAAAGTCCTGTCCTTGTTTTATATTTCCACACATTCTTCCTGCTACAGAATCTCTTTACCTCCAAAGATTTGGTTTTGGGGAAGTTGGGTTCAGAAGTTGGCTTCAGCTAAGGCAATCTATAGTGTAGATTCTATTGTTTGTCACTCAATTAAAATACTCATACTCTTTGCCCTCAATTAATAAACCACTGGGCCTGCTTGACAATGAAATATATTCAGTTGCTATATGTATTATCTGTAATTAGGATGTAAGTGGGTAGACAGTCCTGATGACACTAATGGTAGACCAGCATTTGTTAGAGAGGAGGGAAAGTGGTGGTATACAGCATAATTGTGCTGTAAACCCAAGTCCTGTGCCCTGTAAAGGAAGAAGAAAACTTTTCCTCTTACTCATCTTTGTTCATTAACTGGAGTGCAAGATAAGGCATATCCATATATTTAATATAAGTTTTATGTGACATAGAAGCCTTTATTTAAAAAATGAAGGCCTGGGCTGGCAGGTGGCTGAGCAGGTAAAGGTGCCTTGTGCTAAGCCTGGCAACCTGAGTTTGTTTGATCCCTAGGACCCACTAGGTAAGAGTAGAGAACACACTCCTACAAGTTGTTCTCTGACCTCCAAAAGAGCATGATGGCAATGGGCATGCCCTCATACATATTCACACAAAATAAGTAAATACAATTATAATAGAATTTTCAAGGAAGACTAGGCTAGGGAGATGACTGAGGCAGTAAAATACCTGCTGAGTAACTGTAAGGACCTGAGGTAATATCCCTGGCTCCCACATAAATACTGGGCATGGTCATGCACATATGTAACCCTAGTGATGGAAAGTCAAAGACCAGTGGATCCCCAGAGCTCACTGGCCAGACAGCCTAGCCAATTGGTGAGCTCTGGGTTCGGTAAGAGACCCTATCTCAGAGACCAATGTCTCAGTGGAATTTGGGTCAATGACTTTTCTGGAACCAAGAATATTAATTATACACATTGAGATAGTTTAGAACTATGTATTCAATCTGTTTTCCTAGGTACACTGAGCTTGTTTAAATTTAACTAGCCTTTAAGAAAAACAATGTCTTGTGTAATTACTTCTTATAATCAAAGCTGAAGGCAACAATTTAATCTTAAACCATGTTTCCTGTTGTAACTGTTATGCACCTGATTCAGAACAATATATGTGTGTGTGAGATGTGATAAATGGAACTAAGACCACCACTGAAAGCAGCAATAACATTGAAAACAATGTACCCCTGCTAGTATTGGAACAACAGTTGGCATAGGTTGATGATGTCTATTTATGGTTTTGTATGCTGTTCTGGTCAGTAGGATCAGAAAAGTAGCTTCTTCTCTTGTAAACACTTGGTTAAAGATTCTTAGAAACAAAGTCCCTCATTCCTTTCCCCAACCCTGATTAGTGTGCTGTTTGGTAAATCTGAGGAGGCCCTTTGCTCAGGAGGACAGGACAGGTCTGAAGAAATCAGAACTTCTCAGAACGGATTGGGCTGCCTCTTGGTTAAAAACTCAAGAAGTAGTTTCTCTTCCTGTAGCATGCCAGAGTGGACAATGATAGTGGACGATACCTGATATCAACCTCTGGCCTCCACATGCACATGAACACATGGCCATGCATACACACGTGCATACACATTATGTTAGTTAATTTCTGTTGCTGTGATAGAAACACTGACCAAAGAAACTTGTAGAAGGAAGAATTTATTTGAGCTTACAGTTCTAAAAGAGCATGGGTCCATGTTGTTGGGAAGGCATGGTGGCAGAGGTGGCTGGAGGAGGAGTGGAAGCTAAACTCTCACATCTTCAAGCAGGCACAAGAAGCAAGAGAGTGACTCCAGATCTGGCAAGGCTTAAGAACTCTCTAAGCCCACCCCCAGTGATGTGCTTCCTCCAGGATAGCCACACCTTCTAAGACCTCCCAAAACAGCACCACCAAATGGGGACAAAAATGTCCAAATACTTGGAGCCTATGGGTGACATTCTCATTCAAACCACCACACACACACTCTATTCATGCACACACTCCCTGGCAGAGGCAGAGGTCCAAATGCTGGCTTCTGCCAGTGCTTTTGTTGTTTACTTACTTTGGGGGTCGGGGGGCAGCAGCGTCTCTCACTATGTAGCCCAGGATGAACTTATGTTTGTGATGCTCTTGCCTCCAACTTCCCAGTGCTGGTTATTACTGGCATGCACCATTGAATCTAACTGCTGCTTTCTGTTTTCTTATCACTGGAAACAGCATTGCTGAGTTTGCTTATGTTGTCCAGATTCCAACCTGCACCATAGTGCATTCTCCATCCTGTCTTTCCCTGTCTTCTTTCTGTTCTTCTTTTCTTGTCTAGGCAGTTTAGATGACAATTTCTTAACTAAAGTGACAGCCTTTTGGGTGGGTACTGTTGTAAAACAATACAGGTTTCTTTCCCTCCTTACTCAGAAAAATGAATGTCTTTTGTGGTCCAAAGAAAATTAGTAGCAGCTGAAAGTGGAATTTTAATGGCACTAAACCTAATTGCTATGCAGCTTTAAGTTTAAATTCTACCTCCTCTCCACAAGTTCCTATTAATTCATCAGCTAAATAATGTGGCTGCTGCTAAAGATTCTGACATCTAATTCTCTGCCTGTGCAGCTTTATTGCTAGAGTGAAAAATACTCTGTCTTTTTACTTTCATTTTTAAAAACAAGCATAATGAAAATATAAAATATTGTTTAGGATTTACCTAAGACGATGTGGCAGTTTCTTTGAGAAATGGTTGGACAGGGAGATATGAATCAAATTCGGAAGTTGTCTCTTTTAGTTTAAATCACTATTTGAGTAAGTAGGAGCTTATTGGTCAGGAATACGATCTCTATATTTTAAACTGTGATCCATAGCCATTTAAATTTTTTTTTAATGGAGTGAGTAATTTTGAGATGTCAAAGGACTAGGAATTAGCCATGTAACCTCAGAATGGGTTAGGCTTACAAAATATCCCACACATAGTAGATTATTATTTCCATTTAAGATGCTTCATTTTGGTTATCAACTTGATTAGATTAGGAATGCTTAGTGAAGACTGAGGGTCATCCTTGGGCATGTCTGTGAGGATGTTTCCCAAGAGGATTAACAGAGAGTAAGGCCTACTCTGAATATGAGAGCCCCATCCTGTGGGTTAGGAATCTGGACTGAATAAAAAGGGACTGTGGGGGGAGGGGGAGAACAAGCTGAGTTTCAGCATTCCTTCCCCTCTCTCTACTTTTTGTTCCTCTGAGATGTGAGGAGGTAAGGAGTCTGGGCAGCATGTTTCTACCTCCATGAAACCCCCTGCTGCCATTCCTTTCCTACCGTGATGGACTGTAACACCTCAAACTGTGAACCAAAATAAATCCTTTCTCCTCTCAAGTTGCTTTTGTCAGGTATTTGATCACAGCAGCAAGAAAAGTAACTAATTTGGCATCTGAGGTCTGCATTTAATCATGCAATTTTTTTTTTTTTTTGTCTTTTTGAGACAGGGTCTCCCTGTAGCTCCAGCTGTCCTGGAACACACTATGTAGACCAGGCTGGCCTTGAACTCATAGAGATCCACCTGCCTCTGCCTCCTGAGTGGTGGGATTAAAGGCGTGTGCCACCATGCCCAGCTAATCATGCAATTTTGATAGCTGCTGTTGAGAGGTGGTGGGGATGCCACTGAGTGTGCAAGCTGTATCATATGATTGAGTCACTAATTTGGGGAGCTCCCAGATATGACAAGTGCTGAAATTCTATCTACTTTTGTGCTCAGGATTCAGTCCTGTGATAGAAGATTCTATGTATGGTTTGTACAATGATTTAATTCAAATTTGGTTAGACCACAGAGGCCCATTCTCAACTCAGACTGTACTGGATAGCTTTAGTTGTCAACTTGACATACCTGGGTAGAGGAACCCTCATTTGGGGAATTGCTTCGATTGAATTGGCCTGTGGCCATGTCTGTGGGGCATTTTCTTGATTGTTGAGTGATATGGAAGGGCCCAGCCGACCATGGGTGGTGCCACCCTTGGGCAGGTGGTCCCACGTTGTGTAAGAAAGCAGGCTGGGCACATGCTAGGGGAGCAAGTCAGTAAGCAGCATTTCTCCATGGCCTGGGATTCAGCTCCTGTCTCCAGGTTCCTGACCTGAGTTCCTACCTTGGGCTCCCTCACTGATGAACTGTGACCTGGGAGATGTAAGCCAAATAAACCCTTTCCTCCCCAAGTTGGTTTTGGTCAGTGTTTTTATCATAGCAATTGAAAGAAAACTAAGACAGAAATTGGTACCAGAGAGTGGGCTATTGCTGTGACAGACCCGACCTAGTTGTTTTTGGGAGGACTGTGGAAGGTTTTGGAGCTTTGGACTGGAAAAATCATTGAGTGTTTAGAGCTTAGTGAGCTGCTCTGTAGGAACTTGGAAAATAATACTGAAAGAGTTGTAGATGATGAAGGCCTGGTTTGTGAAGTTTAAAGGGAAGCAAAAATTGTCTGGGCTGTTTGTATGATATTTTGAATTGAGAATCTGTAGTTTCTGGTCAGCTGGGGCTGAAGAATCAACCGTGATTAAGAAGAGATCAAAACCACTGAAGTAAAACCTTTGCTTTACTGGAACAATTGATGCTGGTCAGCTGGGGCTAAAAAATCAGCTGTGGGTAACAAGAGACCAGCATCATTGAGGTGAAATCTTCTTTGAAGTATTTCCTCAGGGTCAGCATTTAGAATCTGGGGTTCAGAGGGGATACAAGGCTCCATCTCAAACTGGAAGCAGGACTTGGTAATATGTAAGAGTCTCCTAATGGTACTGATTTTGAACGTATGAAGGGGTTATGAAGGTGCAGCTTCAGCTGCAGTTGAATCCCGCACATATTGAAGATACCAGGACCATAGGACAACCACCAAGGACAGCAGCAGGTGGGGAGTGGAGCTGGCCTAAGGCTACGAGACAAGCTGTGTGTGTTGTGGATGGCAGAGTCAGAGAAGTGAAACTTCCCAAGCCCTTTGGAGTCCAGAAGATCATGAGTGAATCCCAGATGTCTATTCTTAAGCTACTTTGCTGGACTTTGGTTTTACTGAAGTGTACCCAATTCTTCCCTTTTGAAATAAAACAGTACTTAACTTGTTTTGGATTTTACAGGAGCCCACAGTAGAAAGAACTTTAAAAGAGACTTTGAACTTTTAAAGTGTTTGGATTTTTAAGGACTGTGAGACCTTTAAAGTTGTACTGTTTTATGTTGGGATATTAATATTAACATGAGATCTTGGGGATAAAAAATGGAAGGGTTGTGTTGTGGCTTTAAGCGATGTGTTTGTGTGTCAAGTTGACAAGGGATCAGTTTTGCTGGGTAGGTTTAGTTGTCAACTTGCCACACTTGGGTAGAGGGAACCTCAGCTGAGGAATTTCTTCCATTGGATTGGCCTGTGGCCATATCTGTGGGGCATTTTCTTGATTGTTGAGTGATGTGGAAGGGCCCAGTCCACTGTGGGTGGTGCCAGGGCTGGGCAGTTTGTTCTATTTTGTATAAGAAAGCAGGCTGAGCACAGGCCAGAGGAGCAAGCCAGTAAGCAGCCTCCTCCATGGTCTGTGCTTCAGCTTCTGCCCTGCGTTCATGCTTCGGCTTCCCTTGATGAGGCACTGTGCTGTAAGGCAAATAAACTCTTTCCTCCCCAAGTTGGTTTTGGTCAGTGTTTTTATCACAGCAATTGAAAGCTAAGACTGGACTGATCAAGAACTGAAGCAAAGGCCAGCATGGTGGTACACCATGAATAAATAACGAGGCAGGCTTGGGTGTGAATAGAGATTTCCCAATTTGTAAGCTCATATACACAGCACAGAAAGAAGCCAGAAGACACAGTCCCTTTGAGAAGAGGACCACAGGAACAAGACTAAAATAAACAGTTGGGAAATCCCAGATTGGCGACATCTTTCACACTGACTACTGATATGATACATTATTGTTTGATGTAATCCAGCCCTGAATTTGTCTCTTATGCCCGAGTCGTAATGCTATCTCCATGGAAATGTGGTATATAAACAATTATTAGCCACTAATTCTCTCCCACCCCACATGGTGCTAGAGATTGAACCCCAGTCCTAGGGATTGCTGTGTAAATTCTTAACTTTCAGGAAGGCTGTATAAGCTGTTTTGGTCACTTTAGAGCTCTGGTAGTATAAAAATCTCATTACTAGTCTGCTTATAATGATTATCTTGGTGTTCATCAAGGGACGCTGGTCTTTTACACCATGTTTCTTTCCTTCACAAAGAAAAAAGAGACAGTTGCATGAAAATGGCCTTATGTAACTCTGTAAAATAAGAAAAGAAAAATATTAGAATTTCCCATTCCTTGGTACTCCCTCCCCCCATGCAAAGAAAAAAAGAAATAGAAGAAAAGAAAGAAAATAGGCAGTGGGAAGGTGAGATGGCTCAGCAGGTAAAGGCACCTATCACCAAGTCTGAGGACTTGAGTTTACTCTCTGGGACCAACATGATGGAACTAGAAAACCAACGCCCACAAGTTGTTCTCTGGCCTCCATATGTGTGTGCATACACACACACACACACACACACACACATAAAATAAATAAAAATGTAAAAAAGAAAAGAAAAAGAGGTGACTCCTGTCCTCTCTCATTCTACCTGCAACTTCCAAACAGGCTATTAAGTGCCAAGGTCACTAGTTCTCTGGATGAATTACTCCTTTAGTGCAGAGGCTCCTTTCAAATGCTTGCGTTTGGGTTCATTGACTGTTCCTGTCAAGCAGGGGCCCAGCAGGAGCCATTAGGCTCATTCAGAATTCTGACTATTTATCGAGGTAATGTCAGGACTAACATGACAGCTACCCAAAGCCGAGCCATAGCAGGAGACTGAAGGATCAAAGAAGTATTTTCTTAACAATATTTTTCAAAAGCAACATTGTCTTTTCGGGAAAGGACACTGTCAACATTGGATGTCCACATGCAGAAGAATGAAACTGGACCCGTATCTCACACCAAATATTAAAAACTAATCCAAAATCGATTAAGACTTAAACAGAAGACCTGAAACTATAAAACTATTAGAAGAAAACATAGGAGATAGTATTCTTGACATTGTTCTTGGCAATGATTTTTTTAAATTGACACAAAAAAAGCAGAGATAGACACACCACACTACAGAAAACTGAAAGCATCTGTATACCAAGGGAAATCACAAAGTGAATGAGAGAGAATATTTGTGAACCATGTATCTGATAAAGTTGTAATATTCAAAATATGTAGGGAATTCAACCAACTCTATACAAAAAGTCAATTAAAAATGCAGAAAGGATCTGAATGGATATTATTTCAAAGAAGGTATGTAAATGGGCAATGCACATGGAAAGGCACTCAATAATGCCCATCATCAGAAAACAAATATTGGCAGAGGTGTGGAATAAATGTAACTTGCTCAGTCTTGGATAAAAATGTAAATTGGTATAGCCATTATACACAATGGAACAAATTCTTTTAAAAACTAAAAATAAAATTAATGTATGATCCAGGAAAGATGAGTTAAGTTCTAGAGTTCTCTTAGAACATGTACAGTGTGGTGACCATAGTTTTAAAAAAAAAACTATGTTACATATTTTATTTAAATTTTCTAAGAGGGTGGAGCTTAAGTGTCACATACAACACACACCGAGGGAAAGGAAGGAAGTGAAAAATAAGGAAGGGAGGAAAGAAAGAAGAAAAAAAGTTATTGAGGTGACAGCTGTTAATAAATTTAATTGTAATGATTGTTTCACAATGTATACTTGCTTCAAACACAAGTTGTATGACCGAGCTCTATATAATTTTTTCAATTATACAACAGTAAAGCTGAAAAAACTTAAAAAGAGTAGAGCTTTATGACATTGGATTTGGCAATTTTCTGGCTATGACATTAAAGTACAGGTGACAACAGTAAAAGCCGATAAAGTAGACTGTGGGAGGACCAGCAGCAGCAGCACCCCAAACCACCAGCCCTTTGGGCTTCAGAAGCACAATCAACTGGTTGACAACAAACTCCATGGAACAAAGACAGTACCTGCAACGCACAGATCTGATAACAGTATAAATATATATAACAAACGCCAACAACTTAAAAACCAAATAGCCCAGTTTAAAAACGGAAAGGATCCTGATAGACACTTTGCCAAAGATTTTCAATTCGCTAATAAGCCCAGAAAGAGATGCTCAGCATCAGTAATCACTAAGGAAATGAGATCAGAGCCACAATTTGAGACAACCTTATGTTAGGACTGCTACCGTAGAAAAACAAAAAATGATAAGCATTGGTAAGGACGTGTAAAAATTGGAATTCCTATAAAGTCTTGCTGGGAATGCAATCTAGAGTTACTTTGTCAATTCAGGATTAACAATTTCCTTTTAAAATTTGTTTTTGGTTTTTTGGGCTAGGATCTCACTATGTATAGCCCTTGCTGGCCTAGAACTTGCTATGTAGACCTGTCTGGCCTCCACCTCACAGAGATCTACCTGCCTCAACCTCCTGAGTACTGGGATTAAAGGTGTGGGATTAACAGTCTTAAATGGGCTAAAACAACTTAAAACAGATCATCATGTGCTCTGAAAAGTGTTGTTACAACTCTAAAGTTCTAGGAGAGCAGAGCTGTCCCTCACAGAGCAGGTCTGCTGGTCCAGAGAAGCAGAAGGAGCAGTCTACTGTCTCCAGCAGGCCTCAGAGCAAGGGCCTCCAGGCTCAGAAGCTGCAGGTCTGGAAATCTGGAGCCACCGGTCCCAGAAGTAGTGGGTCTTGGAGGCTGGGAGCAGCTGTAGGGAATTTTCTTCTGTAGCCCAGCCGAGTGTGAAGAGACTTGGAGGCAGAGGCAGCAGTGAGTCCATCTGTCTGCAGCCACTGCTGGCGTTCTGGAGGCTGGCTGGCATGAGCTCTCTGCCCAGGATAGTAGCCTCAGGTGCAGGGAGTTTCTGCCGAGTCTGTCTGCAGCAGGCTTCAAGGCAGCTGTATTTATGGAGTTGCAAACTGGTCCCGGATTGATTGAATGATGGAAGGTAAAAGTAGGACAAATCAGAGAAGAGCTGGCAAACCTCGTGGAGGGAGGAGAACCCTGAGCTGCCCAAAGTTGCCAGAAGTCCACGATCAGGTCCACTGCAGAAGCAGGGAAACTAGTAAGTTTTGGCTTGCTCCTGGTTGCTGTGGCTACCTTTGCAAGTCACATTCCCCTGTGTGTGTGTGTTGAGGGGTTGGGGTGCCACTGAAGTGGACACTTAAAGATGATTAATTCCATAATTTTTAAAGTATAGCATGAAGAACCACTTAGCATAAAAGATGTAAAATACAATTTCTCTAAAATGATTTTTATTCAGAAAAATTTCTCAGAAGCCAAAACTACTTCCTGAGTGAGGGCTCAGTCACGGTAGACTCTTGAGTACAGTGATATGGTCAGGAAAAAAATCAAAACATGTCAAGGAGAGCTGCTTGAGGGGATCTCAATAATTAATGAATGTTGAAACATATCCTAAGCCTCTCATTATTTATAATGAAAATATTATGCACACACAGAGCTTTTTGTATCTGCAGAAGTCTTTATAAATCAGATAAATAATTCAAACACAAATTTGCTCACTTGGGTATCTAAGAGCAGTGAGGGGCCAAGGCCAAACTTCCGTCTTACTCTTCTGATGGCTATGGATTGCTGTTCTCCAGACTGTATACTGCAGCGAAATGTCCTATAACTCACCGAAGGCCCTGTGATGTGACTCAGGGTGGAGTATCTCTCTACCTTCATCTACTACTTCTTTCCACTTTGAGATACTAAGGTCTGATTTCATAGGAAAAGAAATTTCAGGTTGCCCCTCATCTATTGTACTTTGTCGTGGAGGTAGGGTTCCGTATCATTATTATTTCTATGTGTCCTTCTTATGGTTTGAATATGAATGCCTCCCACAGGCTCATGTTTTGAATGCTTGGTCCTGAACTAGTGGCATATGGCATAATTTGGGGAGGTTCTGGAAACTTTAGTGGGTGGGACTTAGCGGGAAGAAGTAGGACCCTGGGAATTTCTTTTAAAGACTCATTTTTTTTTTTTAATCTTATGTGTATGAGTGTTTTGCCTACATGTATGTATGTGTACCGTGAACATGCCTAGTACGTGCGGAGACCAGAAGAGGGTGTGTGATTCCCCTGGAACTGGAGTTATAGATGGTTGTGAGATACATTGTGAGTGCTGGGAACTAAACCTGGGTCCTCTGCAAGAGCAGCCAATGCTCTTAAGCCATCTGTCCAGCCCCAATGGGGTGGGTTTCAAAGTTACTGTCTCCTTGGATAATTCCTCTTTTAAGTTGTTTCTCTCAAGTGTTTTGGTCATGTTAATAAGAAAAGTAACTAAGATGGTACTAAGCTTTTTAATATTGTTCGTGATCTGCAACTTCACAGACCTTAAGGAAGACAGGAGTACTATGTGGTGGTGCATAAAATGGCGATGATTGACCGAGCACCCATGAGGCCTGATTGCTGGGCAAGAAAGCTGCTAGAGTAACAGCAATGGATAGAAGGTTCTTTCCCTTTCATAGATTCCAAGAGGCTGTCTGGCATTTACTTAGAAATTTCCCATAAGTTCCACTTGCTAGGATAGCTAACTTTATGCTTTGACTGGACCATGGGGTACCCAGATATTTGGTCAAATATTATTCTGTGTGCATTTCAGGGTGTTTTAGGTTGAGATCAGCAGTTGGTGGGTTAAAGCAGACTGCCTTCTTTAATGTGGGGTTTATTCAACCAATTGAAGACCTGAATGTGGCAAACCACCTTGGTAAGAAGGAACTTCTCCCAGGGGCTACCTGAGCTGGGACTTTTTTTCTCCATCTTTGAACTGGAACTTAGACCATCAGTCTCCCGGTCTTCAGACCTTCAAATGCTACAAGTGTGTCACTTGCTCCCCTGGGTCACCAGCTGGTTGCCTGCAGGTTATGGGTTTTCAACCTTCATAATCGCATAAGCTAATTTCTCATTTTATCTGTTTATACTTCCACATCTCTCTCTCTCTCTCTCTCTCTCTCTCTCTCTCTCTCTGACATGCGTCTTACTGATTCTGACTCTGAAGAACTTTGTCTACTACTTCACTCACACAATTTTAAAAGTTTATTCTTATTTTATATATATGAGTGTTTTGACTAAAAAGTTCTAAATCTTCTTTATTGGACTTGATATGGAGAGAGGGCTCTGTGGTTAAGAGCACTGGCTGCTCTTGCAGAGGACCGGGGTTCGATTCCCAGTACCACAGGGCAGCTACCAACAGTCTGTAGCTCTAATTCCAGGAGATCTGATGCTCTCTTCTGACTCCGTGGATATTACATGACACGGATGTACTTACACACATGCAGGCAATACATTCATACATATAAAATGAAAAAATAAAATATTTTTTTTTTAAAAAAGGTTGCATTATAGATGTGTCCCTTGGGCCTGGGCAATTCATAGACAATGTCTGTATGTGACCAGTTGTGGTACTTGGTAATAGTCTCTATCTGGTAGAAAAGAAGCTTCTTTGATGAGTAGTGACTGGGATATTTGTCGTAAATATAAGGATACATATTTTGTACCTAGTAAGAAATTACATTGTCTAGGGATGTGACAGTCTTGGGGTTTTCTCTAAGATCTAGGACCTCTTCAGTCATGTGTATTTGGTTATGTTTACAGCACCATACTTGAGTTTCCTCCCATGGAGTGGGCTTTTGGTCCAAATAGGTAGCTGTTGATTGCCTACAACTAAGGCTCTTGGAACCTAGAACAGGGGTAAAGAGGACACTAATGAATCTCTCAATTAGCATTAATGAAGCTCTCTCTTGCAGCAGAGGGCCAGGAACACCAAAGGCCACATATGACCAAAGCATAGAGGTAAAGAATCTGCAGAATGCTGGTTCTTGGACAGGACTCTTACTTTAAACTTTACCTACCCAATGTCCAGGGACCCTCTCAGAAAGATTGTGAGAGCCAGGGAGGAGGTACATGACCATATGGAAACAGAGTCCTACAAGCTCCTGGGACCCTGCTCATATGATTCTATGGCAATGGTGTCAGCATACACAAGTCCCATGCAAACTCAGGAAGACAAAAACTCACCATAGAACTGGGGAAATGGACAGCAGATCCCAATCTTAGCTTAAGAAATATTGGCAACTGATTACTGCTAGGTGAGGAAGAGCTGATCTTCCTAAAGCGAGGGACTCTAAAACTGACTAGACCTAAGTAGATGAACTTGCACTGAGGAATGTCTGGGGACACTCATTTGATATAATAGGCCTTAACACAAATGACAGAATGTATGAATTCTAGTGGGGAGGTGATGGGAGGGTGCCAGTAGGGATGGGGATATAAACATGATTAAGATCAATTGAGATGTTCTGTATGAAATACACAAAAATTCAATAAAAACAAATTTAAAAAAGAAGGAAAGAAAGAATGAATGAAAGGACAGTATCTAGGGTATCAAGTGCTAATGTGAAATTCATCACTCCAGTGAGACTCAGAAAATAAATTTTTTAACCTCAATATGTTGGGTGGGATAATAGAGAATCCAGATGCTGTTTGTGTAAGTTAACTTCTACAGCCTTTCAGAGCTTAGTAGCTTCAAACAACCATGATTCTTTGAATTGCATGGAAAGTTACTTTGGGTCATCTTGACTGATAAATCTTGGGTCAGTTGGTGAGTCATCTGGTACTGGATGATCTAGACTGCCTTCATTCATACCTATGTCGATGGAAGGCCAGTGGCTGAGACCACAGGGGCTATTGGGCCTAGTGTTTCTTGCTTTCCAGTAGACTATTATCCTAGTTATTTTTCTGTTGTGATAAAACACCATGACCAAGGCAACTTACAGAAGGAAGAGTTTAGTTGGCTTGCAATTCTAGAGGATTTGATTGGATTGGATTTCATCATGGCACAGAAGCACGATGGCAGAGGTGACCAGAGCAGAAAGCTGAGCAATTACATCTTCAAGCAGGCACAGGAAACAGAGAGTGGACAAGGCTTAAGATGTCTCAAAGCCTGCCCTTAGTGACATGCTTCCTTTGGCAAGGCCACACCTCCTAAAACCTCCCAAAACAGTGCCACTAACTGGGGACAAAATGTCCAAATACTTGCAGCCTATGAGGGACATTGTCATTCAAACCACCATAGCTATCCTAAATTTCTTCACAGGGTGGTAATAGCATCCACAGTAGCATGGGAAAGAGCTTAGCCCAATGCCATCTTCATAGCCCTTTCTCCTGTTATTGAGCAGTGTCCCTGAGATACTTTGGTGATTAAACACGGCCTCTTAAAACCTTTTTCCTTCCTGACACTTTCTGCGATCAGTTTTCTCCATATTCTTCCCAGTCTTTGACCTTTTGAATATCCTAGCATCTTATCAGCAAGTTCTCATTTCTTCATCTAAAATATTTCACCCTATCCCTTATGTTTGCTATTTTAATAATCTGATCTCTAATTTCACCAAAGCAATCAGTAGAACCACAATGTTTTGATTAAGACACACAGGCTGGGAAAAAAACTCTTTTTCTCTTTGAGTCCTGACTTTGTCCCTGTCTGAAAAAGTGGATTGAATGGGTCCTGTGATCTTTCTATGTGTCTCTTTCCTTATCTACATTACAGAAATAACAACATGAATCTTTACCTTGCAGGGTCCCTGAGGAGATGAAATGAGTTCATATATGTAAAGTACTTAGAAATTTGCCTGACATATAGGAATTATTCATAAATATTCCTGTGGTTTTGTTTCAATAGTTAGGATTATCAGTGATGCCCTCTACTACCAATCTTCCCTTGCCATTTCACTGTGTTCTGTAAAAACTAATGTTCCATTAAAAAAAAGTTCAAAGTGCCCCAGTGTCAACAGACTCAAGAAGTACCATCTTTCTTAATACAAAATTGAAGGCAGTAGTGAAGGGGAAGGGGGGACACATTCTTTGCCCGGCTCAAGGCCCACATTCCTGGGCTGGTTCTCTTTTCAATTTAGGTAGCATAGAAGCCATCTTGTCTTCTTTCCATTATCAACAGGTAAGGTCTTACACCAGGGTGCTGGTGCTAGTAAGGGGAAATCACCAGCTGCACTTAGAAAAATGGGGTGGCTAGAGAGATGGCTCAGCAGTTAAGAGCACTGGCTGTCCTTGCAGAGGACTCGGGTTTGCGTTCCACCACCTATATGATAAGTAGCAATGGTCTGTAACTCCAGTTCCAAGGGATCTTAATGCCATCTTCTGGCCTCCTCAGGCACTGCATGACAAGGGTGCACTTACATACATGCAGGCATAACACTCATACACATAAAATAAAAGTAAATAAAGTTTTAAAAAATGAGGGAAAGAAGCAAAGCCAGCAATTAGCTGAGGCCAGGATTTACCACCCTCTTTCCAATATGAGCTGTTTGCCCCTGGTTCTTTGCTCAAGGCTTCCTGTCCTGGGTTCCCCCTTGAGAGAGTCACAAGTGCCCTGTGTCAAGGTGTCACTCTTTCTCATTCTTCCCAATGGGTAAGGATCCAGAGCTACACAGAAGACCCTGCACTGCTGGGGGATCATATCCTACTGCCTTTGCCTATCCCACTCGATTTCCCTGGCCTAGCACCTGCACACACACACAGACACACAGACACACAGACAGACAGACACACACACACACACACACACACACATACACACACGCCACCCCCCCCATGCCATTCATATTATCATCCTGCCTCCCAGTAAATTCCTGAGAAACAAATTCATTTGTGTGGGGATAGAGCGTTCACATTAAGATCAGGGGCTTGTCAGAAGGAAGACTTGTCAGAATGGTGTTGACACAAATTTTATGAGTGGGTAGCTTAACATCTTTAAGCTTCATTCTTTTCCTTTGTAAAGTAGAGGCATCAGTTCTTATTTCAGAGAACAGCTGGACTAAAGTATGCACATATACATACATACGTACATATAAAATTTCTCCCAGGCCTGGCTTATAGTAAGCAGTGAATACATGGAAACAACTACTGATGTTTCAATAAAATATCCTCTTCCCACTCAGTAGGCGGGAACTCGTGTGGTAGTGTAAACATAATTAAGTACACATGGCTGGAGAGGTCACAGACTCTAGAGAAGAACTGACTTCTGTCATTTTCCTAGACCAACACAATTTCTTACTCTATTCTAAATACATGTTCTTATATTTCAGACAAATGTACCTCTCACCACTCATCAAAGAAGTCTCTTTTTGCAACAGAGACTATTGCAGAATTCCACAACTGGTCAAATGCAGAGAATAAGTGACTGTGAGGTGCCCAGCCCTAAATGATATGTCTATAATGCAGTGTCTACACCTAAGGCTCAAGGAACGTCGAGAAAGAAGAGGTGGAAAGAATGTAAGAGCCAGAGGGACAAGATACCTGCTGCTAGTTAATGCATTCTGGATAGACATGGCAGGGAAACTACACCAATGAAATGCCCACAGTATGGTAGTCTAACAAGAGCTGCATAATGACAAAACTAGCTGGTGGATGGGGGAAATTTCATGGAGTCCCACCTCAAGATGAAGAGCCACAGTCAATCAATGGATGCTGAGGGAGGGACAATCAGTTTTCTCCAGGGACTAGCTTTCTGAGAGGTTGTCTAATCCCAGGTGGGCAGCCTAAACAGTTACACACAAGTACCACTAAATGGGCTCAGAGCATTGTATAAATATATGTGTATTTAGGGCTGGAGAGATGGCTCAGCGGTTAAGGATACTGGCTGTTCTTGCAGAAGACCCAGGTTCACATCCCAACACCCACATGGCAGCTAACAACTGTCCATAACTCCAGTTCCAGGGGATCTGACAGCCTCTTCTGTCCTCCTCAGGCATTGCACAATACGGTGCACTTACCTACATGCAGGCAATACATGCATACACACAAAATAAAAATAATAAATAAAAATATTTTTAAAATATGTGTATTTATAAATGCATGTATGTATATGTAACAACAATAATCAAGAAGAGGACAAGAACTTGAAAGGGAATGGGGAAATAATAGGAGGAGTTGGAGGGGGACTGGGATGAAATAATACAAATACAATACTCATGTAAGTATGAACTTCTCAAAAATAAAATACATTAAAAAATACTCTTTTCCATCACGTCCTTTTCCTCTGAGTAATGGTTTCTTCTCTACTTGGTAAAGGAATTTACTTTGTAAAGCAAAGCCTTCTATTTTGATGTGCAGAATCCCAAATAGGGAATCTATTAGTAAAATTCCAACTTAGGAAGCATTTTGGTGAACTTGCAAAAGGAAAGTTTGAACAGCAAGCAGTCTAGACGCTAACCCTACTCTGTGCCTAACATGTCAGGCAATTTGGGGTAAACCATTGCTCCCTGAGGGCCATGAGTTCATGAGTTTGTTTTCAGTTGGACTTTTAGGTCCATTTGGGTCTAGCGTGCTCTGATCTATGTGAAATAATGGTTCTGTGAGTGAATTCTTTATTTAGGCTTAGGAACCTTGACTGATTTTTTTTTTTTTCTGAGTCTTCTTGTATAGCTTTATCTTGTCTCATGTTTTTTCACCTGCAGAAGTGATAGCTGAAGGTAGACTGTGGAGCTGGTCATTCAGCACCTCTGCTTTGACCTTCAGCTCATTATTTAATTCCCTTCCACCTCATTCATCAAATGGAGACAAAAGTAGCTGTGAAGATGAAAAGAATAAACAAATGGAGCATCACATGGCAGAGACTAGGTTTTATTGAGCTGTGGGGCATTAACCAGTTTTGTTTCTAACTTAGTAAGCTTATTTCAGAACGTCTTCTCTCATGGATTCTGAATGTTGTTGCAGTCTTATGTATTTCCTCACTGTATTAGTTACTTTTCTGCTGCTTTGCTAAGAAACCATGACCAAGGGAACTTATGAAAGGGAGAGTTTATTTAGCTTACGGTTCCCAAAGGCAAGAGTTTATCATAGCGGGGAGGCATGGCAGCAGAGGTGGTCAGAAGCTAAGCGCTCACATCTTTAAGCAGGCATAGGAAGCAGAGCCGGACTACAGATCCAGCAAGGCATAAGAACTCTCTAAACCTGCCCCAGTGACATGCTTCCTCCAGCATGGCCACCAACTGGGGACAAAATAGTCAAATACTTGGAGCCTTTGGAGGACATTCTCATTCAAACCACCACACTCACTAACTGACTTAATAGACTCTTTGGGGGTTGGAGAGATGGCTCAGCAGTCAAGAACACTGGCTATTCTTGCAGAGCACCTGGGTTCAATTCCCAGCACTCACATAGCAGCTAACAATTATCCATTACTCCAGTTCCAGGGGAATCCAGTGCCCTCTTCTGACTTATACAGGCATTGCATGACATGGGTGCACTTACACATATGTGAGGAATACACTCAGACATAAAATAAAAATAATGAAAATTTAAATAATAGAATCTTTCACATGTATTTCATTCCACGTGTTTCACTCTAGTTTTTGTATGAGAAACATATTGTTCACTTTCTGGAATTATTTTTAACCAATCCTAAATCTTCCATGCAACATGTCTCAATAGATTGCCATCAGCAATGCTTCCTCTGCTAGAAATGCTGATTAAGTTATTGAAAAGACATACAGCGTTTGCATTTTTCTCATTTCTGCAAGGGGACAGCAAACTGTCTAGTCTTCCTAGTTAGCTGAAGCCAGATCCTCAGGGTATGAGAGTGGGGAGAGGAGAAATCCCTTGGAGAATCTCTACTAGAAAAAGAAATCAAGAAGCAAGATGAGCCTAGCAGAAAGAGATACTTTCACTGCGGCCTTTACATTTATGACTAGCAAGATAATGAAGGAAGGTAATTCTGAAAGCTTTATGTCAGTTTTAATGGTCCCTCAAGCACTGAGAAAGATAATAGTCAATGGATGGTGTCCATAAGGATTTTTTCTCCTTCTCCCCTGACAGCCATTGACAGGATCATTTTGTATTTGCAATTGCTGTCACTGAAGCGTGGAGAAAAGGCCCTGTAAGGCCAGAAGGATGAGAGCGAGTTCCCTGCAAGGATCTCTATTGTCATCACTATGGCAATAAAAGTTACGATAATTTTTATTCTGCTTTTCTATGAAGTGTCTACTTTGTGGAGCTTAAGGCTATGGGATTTGGGTAACATAAAATCACAGTAGCATAAACCCATGCTTTGTAATCTTGCAAAAATATTTTATAAAATTGTAAAGAGAATCTATGCAGCAAGATGAAAATAATTACCAATGCAGGTCACTTGACTAATACAATTATTTATGGAATGCTAATAGCTTTCCAGAGGCTTTCAGACATAGTGTAATTTGAGTCACTCCCTCCCCCCACCCCCCATTGCTAGTTTTTCTCCCCAAGGATGAAGCTTATCATGGGGGATGGGGGGATGTGAATTAATTGCAAATGAGCTCTCAGAAGTCCTTTGGTACTTTCTCTTTATGATCCGCAATTAAATCATAAGGACAGGAGTCATGATTTCTATGTCATTAATGCGCCCTCATCTTCTCTCACCGTGCTCTGCCTAGTGTTAAACTTCAGTGTCCCACAGACAGCATCAGGGCCGTCAGACTCTTCCAAAGTATGACCCTGTAGATGACCAAACGCGGGATGAACAAGTCCTAAAAAAAGAGCTGGAGACAAAGAGGAGCGGGAGAAGGGGATGGAAAAGACAAACAAAAAGAAACAAAGCTAGAGGCTGAACTCACTGCAGAGAGGAAAATAAAAGCAGCAGCAAAGGATTGCAAAAGTGAGCGTCCACTGAAGAGAGAGCGAGAGCGAGAGGAGAGCGAGAGAGCGAGGGGGGGAGGGAGGGAGAGAGAGAGAGAGAGACAGAGAGAGACAGAGAGAGAGACAGAGAGAGAGAGACAGAGAGAGAGAGACAGAGAGAGAGAGAGAGAGAGAGAGAGAGAGAGAGAGAGAGAGAGACTACAGCCCCCAGAATTCTTTGCGGCGCCTCGTCCCAAAGCGCCGGTCTCCTAGGCAACGCAGGTAAACAAGATGGCGGCCTCCGAGAGCAGTCCCCAGGGGTGGAGAGTGCCTTCTCTCCAGAGAGGCCCGAGCGTTTCACGCAGTGCAGCGCAGGCGTTCCTGTCGCGCTCAGAACCTGAGCGCCAGTCTCGATGGCCTACTTTTCCCATGGGACAGAGGACCAAAGGGACTTGCAGTACAGCCTCCTCCTACCTGCTGCACCAACTCATCCACCGCCCTGACGATTCAGACGCAGACGTGTACGCAGACTTGGTGGAACCAGAGCCTGCGGAAGCGGATTCCGAGGAGTCCTCAGAATCCGAAATGCTGAACTTGGAGGTGTGCCTTCTTCCCTACCCGCTTGGTCTAGCAGCCCCCCAGCCGCCAGCCCCTGCTGCCTCAGTGGCATCTCCCTGCTGCACCCCGCCCTGGCGCCAGCTCTGCTCAGCTCTTCCCCCAGGACGCTGGGATTCTTTCTTTGCTGCTCGTTTCTGCTACCTTCCTTCTGGTAATTTCTTCACCTCCTGTCTGAAAGAAATCTCCAAATATCTCCCTCCTTTTTTTATGAACATATTTTGTTTCTTATGTGTCGAGCTACAGTGTCTTAATGAAAAAGTACCTATGCATTTGTATGGAGATTATGTGTTTAATATTTTCAAGATTATCCTCGATACAGTTATTACCTCAGTATCCATAAGCAGAGTTTGACTTTGATGATCCCCATCCCTTTTCCGGAAACTGAAGAAGTACTTAAGCACCCTCCTCCATTTGTGAGCCGTTCATCTTCTTCCTTCCCCCAGGGTGAAAATTGCTCTCTTGAAATAATCTAAATGCTCCCCCCGAAGACTAAATGACTTTAAAGTTTTATATATTACTTCTTCTGGGAGCATATGCCTATTTAACCTCTCCCTCTACCCCCTCCTCAGGAAGGGAGCGGTGGAATATTCAAAGAGCCAGCTCACTGTGCGTGCATTTCTGTGGTGGGAATGTTCCAGCCTCGCTCCTTGGGCTGGTGGCTTATGCCTTTCATATTAATAGGAGTTCCCATTTTTCGGCAGTACCTCCAGTTCCATTTCCTTCTGACGCTTACTCTATTCCCGATCCCTTCTTCTCCCATCTTTTTACTCCTTTCCACTTTGCAGCCCATCACTTCTTTCAAAAACAGATTGATTTGTTTCCCTTCCATAAGCCGTTAGGTTTCTCTCTTTGACTATTCAGAATCAGTATTTTACTTAATTTCAATTCTTGTCTTTATATTGTGATTTTTTTCTTCCTTTTCCTTTTCCTTCAAAATATAAATGGCTTCAGGTGCTTTTTCACAAGGGAAGTAGGTTGTCTGTTCCCGTTGTGTATTCTTCTGACTTTCCATTTTACACCCGTGTCTCCTAGTCCCCTTTCTTCCTTGATATCAAACAGGCTTCTCTATGTGATGCCTGTTCCCCACACAAACTCCTTTCCTGGTCTGCCATATTTCCTGTTCTTCCCTCGCTAATCTGTTATTCCAACTCTGCTGTTAAGGACGCTTCCCTCCCCTGGGTTCTCTGTAATGCCCTTTTTTCACTTTAAACGTTTGACCCCTGTTTTTCCCACCCGCGTCCCTCATTTCGCCTTCCCTTTCCACTTTCTGCATGGGCTAGTTACGTTCTAGTTGACGCTGACCATAGACGCGTGTCAGGTGTGCTGGTGTGTGCCTTTGATCCTAGCACTTAGGAAGCAGAGATGAGAGGATTGTCGCAAGTTTGAGGCCAGCTTGATCTGCATAACCAGTTACAGGTTAGCTAGGAACTTTGTAGTCAGGACCACACAGTGAGACCGTGTCTAAAAAAGAAAAGAAAAGAAATTAAAGCAATAACAACAGCAACAACACAACTCAAATTAGGGGAAAAAAAAAAAAAAAGCAAAAACAAAAAAGAAACAAAAGGAAAAAAGAAAGTTATTTTTTCTTTTGTTGATTTATTTTGTCACCTTTAACAGTGACTACCAGGAATTGTAGCAATGTTTTTGCAACTTTAAAATGTTTGTATGGTTTCCACCAGCCTCTAGCCCAGAGGAATTCACAAATGAGCCCCCAGTATACTTTATTATTCTAATTAGCACATGCTCCTTGGCTATGGAGTTCATTAGTACCTTTGTTAATCTGTCTTCAGCACTCCATTAACAAACCATAGAATGGTTTGACTTGAACTATTTATTCCTCTCTGGTTTGGAGGATATGTTGAGAAAAACCGTTATTATTTCTTCCATTTAAATTCTGAATATTAGCATTTATTTTGTGCTCTCAAATTCTACTTTGGCTTTTTGTGGTATCGCTTATGTTTTAATATGCTGAATGACCTGAACAGTTAAAAAGAATTGAGTGTTCATGTTCAGTGATTTATTTTCCATATCTCACCCCTGTTAAGTGTAATACTATTATGGTGGCCATTAGAAATATGAAGTACCTGTAATGCAGTGAGCTTCAAACTTCAAGGCCCTTATGAATGTAAGGGAGGCAGCTCAGATCAGCTGTGTAAAACACTGCTTTTGAATGAAAGGTTTGTAGTTGAGACTTGGTGTAGACTTTTGTTCATTGTGAGCTCTTGAACAAGTTACTTAGCCTGTGTCTTGTCCGTAATGTGGGTTTGATAATCATCCCTATTTCAGAAGAGAATTAAATGAGATCCTAAGTATAATATGGTTAGCATAGGGCTAGCTAGATGGCTCTGTGGATAAAGGTGCCTGCCACTCAGCCTGACGACCTGAGTTCAATTCCCTGGACCCACATAATGGAAGGAAAGAACTGACAACTGAAAGTCCTCCACATGTGTGCCCAGGCATGTGTGAGGCACACAAACACACATATAAATAAATTCAATACAGTTTTAAAAAAATGCTTAGCATAGTATAGTCCTGATACTAAAACAAATAATAACTCACATGTTTCTTATCTGCTGCCGACAGCTCATTAAGTGATTTTAATTAGTCTTTATTGAACAAACATGTATAGGATGTTTGTGTGCAGGCAGCACCTTTGACTATGCCCTGGCTCCAAACCTGCTGCATGAAAACCTCCCTTTGCCAGTAACCTGTTGTGAGTAATCATGCTTACTCATAGGATAGTTAAGAACTTCAAATTTAATAACAGACTGCCTTAAAGTCCTCCATATAGTATTTGGTGGATAGAGTAGGCTTTCAGAAGTTAGAGATGCAATAAATGATAGCAGCAGTTAAGATAGAAGAAGAGGATATGATTGAGAACATCCACAGTCCCTGCTCTCAAAGTGAGGTAAGAGTAAATCGCAGCAGTCAGCGTCTGTAGTTCTGTATACAGAGATGGCTACAGATGTATTTGGGAGTTACAGGGAAGAGCAGAAAACCAGCCGGGGTGGGACCAGATTGTGAAGGGCTCTGTGCTGTGCATGGACACTCCCCTCAGACCTTCCGTTCTCTAATGACCAGAAAGGGTCAGATAGGAAGATAATAAAACAGGGAGAAGGTTCTAGCAATATCTAGAGGAGAGCAGGAAGAGGCTGGACTAAGGCAGTGGTGGTGGGAATGGAAAGGAGGCGAAAGATAAAAACCAGGTAATATGAGATCGTTACTAATTGGTCGAGATCCGAGATGGCAGGCCGCGATGGCAGGACTCTGGGGATATTAAAGTCATTGCAATAGGAGTCAGGGGCAGGTATTGCTATATATTAAGGAAATATGTACAGAAATGACTGGAAATCAAGGAAGGGGGTCTCAGAGCTGGAGACCATTAGCATTGAAGTCTAAGAAATCAGCCAGCAAGAGGGGAAGGGAGGGGGAGGGAGGGGGGAGAAGGAAGGGAGAAGCAGGGAAGAAGAATATAGTGGGGAGGGGGAAGGAAGGGAGGGGAAGGGAAGGGAAGAAGGACCGAGAACAGAACTGTAGGGATAGGGCTATTTTGGTGACAGGCAGATGAAGAATTATCAGAAAAGGAAACCACAGAGGACTGGTCAGAGAGTCAGGGTCAGAAGATCCCATGATAGCTGTATGATAGCAATTAGCTGGCCCAGAAAATCTCCAAAGCACCAAAATGGGTTGTGCTGCCAGTAGGGTAAATGGGGAGAGTCCAAATAGGTCCTTATCCACTTTGCCTATTTGAGCAAGGCATGATATACTGCCTGGTGATGGGAACCTCGAGACAGGAAGGGGCTACTGTGTGGAGCCTTGCCTTAGACGTCTGAGAAAATGCTGACCGTGTGCTCACCTCCCTGTCCACAGCTATGGTGAAAACAGGCCTATTCCCCTAGAGTAAGGATAGACTGTCGTCTCATTTCAAGGAAATAGAATGGTGTGAGATCTGTGAACTTAGGAGCTCTAGGTGGAAAATTTGGAAGGGAAGACAACACTCCCACTCAATTACTTCCTAGGCTTTATGTAGGACATTTAAAAATGTAGCTATTTCCCCTATTTGTGAACAGGTTGGCAGGTGTGCATCACTGGCACATAGTAACTAGCATTTATTGGAAACATTTGATGTGTTCCAGGCACAGTCTCCCCAAAACACTAAAAAGAAGGTATGGGAGAGTTGGACACGGTGGTGCACATCTTTGATCCCAGTACTCAGGAGGCAGAGGCAGAGGCAGAGGCGGATCTCAGTGAGATGGAGGCCAGCCTGGTCTACGTAGTGAGTTCCAGGCCAACTGGGGCTACAGGGAAACTCTGTCTCAAAAAAACCCAAAACAAAATGAAAGGTAGAGGAGAGGAATAATGGCAGATTACCAGGGAAATAAATATAGGTTTGAGTTTGTTGATTTTAAATTTTATATGCACTGGGAACATCATAGGAAAAGATTTTTTTCAACTTTATTACATATATTTATGCATGACTCCACCACACACGTGGAGGTCAGAGGACAACTTGTAGAAATTGGTTCTCTTTTCCATGTGTGTCCTGGGTATTGAACCCAGGTCGTCAGACCTGGAGGCAAGTGCCTTCACCTATGGAACCATGCCAACATCGAAAATATTTTTATTTTTTTAAGTGGATATTCTTCACGCCCTCTCCCCACCCCAAAATATTGAGATTTGAGAGCTTATATACCTTGTTGACAGGGGAAGAGAAGAGCGGATACAGGGCATTTAAGGGAGTATGGTGGTGTTCTTTTCTGAAATATACACAGGCTTATAGAACAGATGGAGATAGGAGAAGCTGTGACAAGGCTTTCTCACTATGGTGTCAGCCTCTCCTCTTTCCTGTAAGAAGGGTCAACCTCCTCCAGTTGATGAAACTCTTGGGGAGGGGATTTATCACAATCGAGTTCCTTTGGAAGGATCTGATTCTCCACAGATAAAAGCATCAGCGAAAACCTCTCCTTGTATTCACTGTTTTTCAAGTGCCTTCGACTCAAAACAATCAATATACCAAAAGCAGCTTTTTTGGGGGCTAAGTATTGCCCAGAACGCCTTTAAAGAAAAACACATTTCTATTTATAGGTGAGGATATGAGGTTCTGGGAAAACTTTAAGCCCCCCAAGATACATGGCAGAGCCAGACTTCAAGCTAAACTGCCCAATTCCAAAGTGCATGCGCCATCCCCACGCAGGCCATCTTCTTGGTTAGTGGACATCTGGGGAGAAACTCTTACAATGGCATGAGCCTACATTCTTACACTTCCAGGACCAGCAACCCAAGCAGCATTGTTGGCTTCTGGTTAATAAAGAAGCCCTAAAGAGAAGCTATTTTTCCACCATAGTTAATAAGATCATAATAGCCCAGAACATTACATCCATGTGGCTGACGTGATGACTGTAGTTTCTGCGTCAATGTGCTGGCCATTACAGAGTTCAAGGCAGTGAACATAGGTAAATAATCTCTTTTGTCAACTGGGGAAATGGCATACCCATCCATAGGATGACTATAGACCAAGGGTCATCCTCCTATGGATGTGATTGCCATCATTTTACAATTTTAAATTAGATGAATCTGGCAAAATTAGCCAATTAGGAGTGGACTGAGGAACTGTTTTGTTCATCAGGAACACCAGATTTAGAGAAACCATTGCCTCCGTTTTCTGTGCCCATCCTTTGAGGTGTGGGCAAGCAGCCCAGTATAGAATCGCCATGGGGTCAGACAGATTTGCATTTTTATTCCCACTGTCACATACTCTGTGTGTTGTTTTGGGGAAGGTAACCTTTACACCTTAGTTTCTTCATCTGTAAAATGGAGATAAGAATAGGTACCTCAGGGCTGTCAGGAGGATTAATGATTGATGGTGGTTCGTGCTTACACATGCCTGGGATGGATGCATTCCATCAGTGGTAGCAACTGCCACTAATACTGATGTTCCAGTGTGTCCACTCAGCTTTGAGTAGTCACTGACAGTAGAACGTGACTTTGATGGATATTTCCTTAACCGTGTATAATAGCATCGTATATGTGTTCTCAACAAGGCATTTTCTCTGGGGGCCGATATGACAAGGTAGATGGTCCCTTTTCTAATGGAAATTCTGTCTTTGTCCCATCCCTTTGCTTTTTTTGCAGGAGGAATTTGATGGGGTCCTGAGAGAGGGGATGGTGGCTGAGGCACTCCATGAATTGGGGCGCTCAGGCCCTGGGACGGAGCAGGTCTACCTCAACCTAAATTTATCAGTGAGTATAACTGGAGAGACCACATGCTATTGCTTTTGTGCTGGCAGCAAACCTCAGTGTTTGATGGAGACTGGTAATGAGAGATATGCATGTAAAGATTAGACTTCAAAGAGCACTGGCCATCCCAGTAATCAGCACCCCAAATTTCTTTGTTTCCATTCTCGCCATAGACTCTTTCATCTTAAGTAGTCTATATTATAGTAATCAATGCTTTCTTTCCAGGAGGTTGAATTTGGTTCTGTGAAACCAATCAAAAACTCTTTAAGAATTTTCTCTCTGATCAGTGAAAGTAACAGTAAAATTTCTATTTGAATCCCAGGGAACCGAGTGTTCTGATATTGACTTTCCTCTTGAAGTATGTCAAGAAATAAGTAGCTTTGAGCTATATTTTACTTTCCCAAAGATACCTATCATTAAAGAAAAAAAAAATCTATTGTTATTCATCAGTTTTCAAGATCTCAATCCTAGTCATTGAGTAGCACAAAAGCTTGGCTCCAATTTTGTCATGAGCAGCTATAAGAGCGACTGCTCATAGTTCAGCTTCCTCTCTCCTGTGGCCCCAGAGTCCTGGAAAAATAATTTAACTCTTTTTTCTTCCTTATATTGTGAAGCATTGCATATTCCTTGGAGATTCACCAAATAAATGTAGATATAGGTAGGCAAAAGCAGGTTGAGGGGCTAGGGAAATGGCTGCCCAGGTAAAGCACTTGCCGTGCAAGTGTGAAGGCCAGAGTTCAGATCCCAGAACATGTGTAACAGCCAAGCAGGTATGGTGGCCTCACCTGTAATCCCAGTGGGAGGCAGAGACAGGGACTCCCTGGAGCACACTGACCAGTCAGACTGACGAAAGGATGGGCTCTGGATTGAGGGAGAGATGCTGACTCAATATATAAAGCGAAGGGCAACTGAGGAGTACCCCAATGCCAACCTCTGACCTCCGCAGGCACATTCATACACATGCACCTGCACATACACATATACCCCCCCCACAAACATGCATGTATAAGAATATATGTTTCCATTGCAAAGCACATTGAAATTTTACTATTGTTTCGTGATTTGGCTCATTCTAGACTTACCTGATTCACTGCAAGATTGTTCTGTCCTTGATTTGAATTAGTAAAATCCTCAAGGAGTGTTGAGGTGTTCACTTGTTCTGGCTTCAAAACATGGCCTTCTAGGCCAACATATTAAGATCAACTCTTCTATTCCTTTTATATTATTATTATTTTTAATTTGAAGCATCTCTTTCAAAATTGGCTGTAAATTTTTAGGTTTACAGTTATTACAGTTATACAATATTGTACTCAGTATAAACCTTATAAGACATAAAATTGATGAGGTTTTAACATTTAAAAAAGATCTCCATTTCATTATTAAAATAAAGATTCATGCAGAAAAATTCATTTTTAATGCAATTGACATTAAGATGTTTGCATGTGCATTTCTAATCTCTATATATCAGATTATTACTAGTCACAATCGGTTACTTTCTGAGCTCCTTGGCATCTGAGCCCAGATATAAAGTCA
>NW_008340915.1:409652-420387 GCF_000622305.1 Nannospalax galili | reverse complement strand
CTGAGCATGGATATAAAGTCATCAGGTAGATTTCAATGGTAATGTTTTTCACATCTACTAATTATTAAGGAGCAAATTTTTATACTTTGAAAAATTATTATTTTTTAAATCATTATTTTTTAAATTTTTAATAACTACATGATTAGAAGAAACATTTCACTACAGATTTAACATATTCAGTAACACACTCCAGAGCAAGAGTATATCTCTTTCACAAGTGGGTACAAGTTTCTAGGTTCACAGTTGAGTTAATACAGTTATAGAATATTGAACTCAGTATAAGCCCTGTAAGACATAAAATTGAGTGAGTTTTTTAACCTTTAAAAAAGATCTCAATTTCACTTTAGAATATATTGTTCCTTACAGACAGACTCATTGTTTTTGCTACTAACACTGAGATGTTGGTGCATACATCTCTAATCTGTATGTATCTGATTATTACTAGTCATAATCGTTTGCACTCAGATCCTTGGCTCTTGTGTATGTCTATAAAGTCATTCTCTAATCTTCAATGGTAATGTTTATCACCTCTACTAATTAGCATGATGTAAATTTCCATGCTTCCTCCTCAAATATAATACACTTTATTAATTTGTTGATTTGTGTGTGTGTGTATGTGTGTGTGTGTGTGTGTGTACCACACAGAACATCCCAAACCATCTTATTCTGTGGATGTCGTTGGCACTCAGTGGTGACATAGGATTAACACCTTGCATGTAGTTCCCTGTATTAGATACTGAGATGGTATAATCCCAGCAGCCCATACATCCCCACACAAGTCCATTTCAATCAATATTCTACATATGTATGTAGTACTTTGCCTTAAATTGATCTGCCAAAAAAATAATCCTTTAAATCTTATTTCAGCCACAGAACTGGAGCTTAACTGATATTGCCACTGACCTCCTTATATTGGAGATATTACATGTTGAATTACTTGGCCTTAATAACCTGTCCTACTGAATTCACTTCCTGGTTCAGTGATTTTCCCCTAATATCTTACTTAATGCTACACATTACTATTTTCATTTTTTTCTTTCTCTTATTACTTGTGTGCATGTCTTCTGTCTTGCCATAGTCTTAAATTCTTAAAGGCATGCTAGAGCTCTTTTCCTCATTGTTTTCATATCAACCACAATGACGTCTTATATACACCAAGGCTGCAGTACTTATTACTTTTGGCAACCTACATTAAACAGCCATCACTATCCTCTAAGTGAACCTGCATAAAAATGACTATTGGTTGGTTTTGTTTTTCTGACTGGGCATATACCAGTAGTTATAAGTTATCCTGTCGGATCAAATTCCTTCCTAACGTCATGTGAACTTCCCTTGAAGTGCAATCTCCTGGAAGGAATTTTGAACAGGAGAGCTGGGTACTGCATCTCCCTAATGTGCTCTGTGGCCTCAGTCTTAGACACCTCTCTGGGCTTCAAGTTCCTCGTTTCTGAATTGGGAGTAGTTGGCCCTGCAACTCTTAGAACTGTGTCTGATCTGCTGGGATCATTGTGAAAGAACTTTGAAAATGAACCCTGTGAATGTGTAGGTAATGTTACTAATGATCTCCCAATTTGGAGTGTGAATTCTCTTTAAAACATCATTGAAATTCTAGGCATTTGCTTTTCTTCGGTTAGATGAAAGCATTGTCTTTCTTGCTATAATGTATTTTTTATGTAAGATTGCGCTAAAGGGTCCCACAACCATTGCTTTAATTTACCATTTCTTGTGTTCATTCTTACTGACAACACTCATTTCTCGGGCTAGTATTTTCTTTGGAGCAATTTTTTTATGGGGTCAGGGGTGAGATCTGTCATTAGTTTTGGGTGCTCATATTTTGTTGTCTTGCTTCTGTACTTCTGAAAGAAATTCTGAATTTCTTTCCATCAACTCTTATTTCCAGTTGTTGTAGGAAGGACTTAACACAAGCTCATGAGAGATGAATTAAAGCCTTTTTTTCTTTTTCCTAGTGCTGTGATTTAACGGACATCAGCATTCTGTGTGACTACATTCACCTGCAGAAGTTGAATCTTTCAGCAAACAAAATTGAAGGTGCGTAATTGT
Source organism: Nannospalax galili (assembly GCF_000622305.1). NCBI lineage: Eukaryota > Metazoa > Chordata > Mammalia > Rodentia > Spalacidae > Nannospalax > Nannospalax galili. The sequence goes on along the minus strand of NW_008340915.1, from coordinate 418,326 downwards.
CTTTTGAGTAAATTGATCACAGGACTGTTTCAGAAATTTAAATGTTACAGTGTGTAGTATAGTTTAATGATACAGAGCTTGATATGAGTGATTTGTTGATCAATTTATACACGGATTCTTTGCTCTCCATGGAGGGGCAGGGGAGGACTGAGATGTGCTCAGGAGACTTCCACATGTAAAATGGAGTGTTTACCTTATTTTTTCCTTTTAAGAGATTGATTGTGTCTCTTTGGTACTTGCAGAATGTTTGATAATTCCTTTTTCCTCTATCAATTATTTAGCTCAGATGAATTAGCACCCCCCGATGGACTTTTAATTTTGCTTTTGAATTTACGTTTGAGCCCTGCCTGGCTACTTCTGTTTTTATTGTTTGCTTACCAGGGACTCACATTTCTCTTTTTCTCTTCATGATCTCTTTGTGCTTAGTTGACTCTTTCCACCAGACCATCTACAATTTGGTGCATTTATTATGATACTTTTTCCACACATAATGAAATTAGTTCTACAATTGTTATATGCTCTTCAAAGCTTTGTCCTTGTTTCTGATTTTCTGTTCTTATTTGAAATTAATAATATGCATTTCTTTCTATAGACTTCTAGACACATCAAGTACTTATTTCTGGCTTGCCTTATCCTCTGATTATCTTTTCCCCTTCTTTTACCTGCCTTAAAAATACTTTCTTAATGCTAATAATGGTCTTTCTGTTTCATTTTCCAATCCTCCCAAATATAACTCTAATAATTAAAATCCAGTCCTTCAATGTGAAGCATTGTATCCTGTTTCAAATGCCACTGTTTTTGACAGAGTATAAAACTGTTTTTTTCTATTTTTATAACCTTTTAGAAAATTGCAAACAAGTACATGAGCAGAGAAAATTCTGGAATGAATACCGAGAGTCAGCAGTTATAGCCCAGGGCCAATCTTGTTCCATCTGTATCTCACTGTCCCCCTTCCCCTGCGTTATTTTAAAGCAAATCTCAGATTATGATGATCCTAGCATCAGGAAGGCGCTTTCACATTTACTAGTCAGAGCTCTCTCCCCACAACACATCTCCCCACACCACATCTCCCACACCACATCTCCAAGCCTGGTTTTGCTCTGCCCACCTCACACCTCTGAGATTGACTTTTTTCCTTACTGGGTAAGAAATTGCAGCCTCACAGAAGGTTCTGAAGATGCTCAGTGCCAACACAAGGAAAGGGACTTAGCTTCGCATCATGCCACTTCAGACACTCTCCCCCTGCACTCAGATCATTCTTCGTTAGTTCTGTTCCACCCTCTTTATTAAATCACCGGGAGTTTGAGAGTCTGCTGTGTCTCAGGATGCTGTACAGTTTTCTTTTGGGAAGACGTCAGGCTTACAGAAGTCCTGAGGTTGACCACATTTCAGATTGCATCAGAATCACTTGTGTGGAGTTGGGAATGTTAGAACACATATTGTCGAACCTCACCTTTGGAGTGTCTGACTCAGTAGGTCTGGGGTGCCCTCTGAGAATTTACGTTTGGAGTGAGGGTGAGGCAGATGCTGTGGGTCCAGAACCTTTGCTGTAGACACGAGGTGCTCCTGCCATCTGGTGGACAAAGAGGTCACTGCATCGCGTAGGGACATTCCAGAAGTCCAGCAACCCAGGGAGTATTTCAGTGATTGTAAAATCGTGACTATAATCATGTGTGAAATGTACTCATGATCTCTTCGTTTAAAATATTTTATTTATTATTTTTATTTTATGTGTTTGAGTGTATTGCTTGCATGTAAGAGTACCCATGTCCTACAATGCCTGCAGAGGTCAGAAGAGGGCATTGGATTCCCTGGAACTGGAGTTATGGACTGTTGTTAGCTGCCATAAGGGTGCTGGGAATCGAACTCGGGTCCTCTGCAAGAGCAGCCAGTGCTCTTAACTGCTGAGCCATCTCTTCAGCCCAGATCTCTTTGTATCTATTTATTGCATTTAACACAGATATCTGTGCTACTGGAATTTATCAGTCCACCAAAAGATGGATTCCATGAAGTTTGGGGGCTTAGTGGAAACTAACTGAGACCCTTTCTGACAGACATGCAGCTGATAGATACCAGTTGTCAAGGGACTTGTTCCTCCGTAGGTTTCCTCTCACAGGCAACCTTCCTTGATTGGCCCATTAATTTCTACCAAAACATTAATATCCCAAAGAATTATATCTTTTAGAGCTGTTTACAGTTAGGGCACTGTCTATTCCAGAGAAATGAATTAGAAATTGATGGAAATTTTTTGACTTCAGTGACTCTTGAGAAGGCAAAATACCAGAGTCATCTCCCACCCTATCCCTGTCCACCCCAAGCCGCAGCTGGTGTGCTGCTACCTCTGCTCTGCATGTATCTGTGCTGCTTGGTTTGGCTTGGCATGTAGAGGCTCCGGCCTCCCACCAGGACCTTCTGTCTTTCACAATGAGAGGGAAAGGGAAGTGCTGTCATTGCTAGCACTTTCAGATGGAGAAGGGAATCACTTGAAGCTACAAGGCTGTAACCCCCCACTGCGTGATTCTTCTTGATCTCGCCCATCCCTAATATTCTGCTACCCAGAGTGCAGCCACAGGGAAACAGAGAAAGGCAAAACGCTCTCTCACACTCTTTTATATGGCGTTCCATTCATAGTCTCTGTTAGCAAGGTCTTTTACTTAGCATCAACTTGGGAATATTTGCTTGGGCTGAAATGCAGAACTCAGATGTAATTTTGAAGCAATCCGGAGTCAAAGTACAATAATAGCAAGAATCTAAATCACTTCAAATAATTAATGAGATTTAGGATTAAGTCCATCTAAAACAAAATTGAATTTGCAACAAAGAGAGTTCTCTAATTGTGGCATTTCCAATCTTCTGAAAAGACCTAATTCAGTCATTTAGGGGCTAATTATCAAAAGCATTATCTAAGGCTTTAGTTTCTTACCCTTTCCCATAAGGCTGGCAATTTTGGAAGGCCTGAGGCCTTAGCAGATTGTGGGAGAAACCCGCCTGAGGGTATGCAGGGGGCTCGCCATTGGTTACTCCCCATCCTGGAAGTACAGGAGAGAAGGTGGGCTTTCGGGGGCTGGGGGAAGTTACATTATTAGCTCATCGAGAGTTTTCTATACTATTTTATCTTTTTTATTTTCAGATCGACATATAATATGTTAGATACAATTATGAAACATTAGAGAAAGTGTGTTTTTCTGGTTCTCCTTCCTATAGCCTGAAAATACCTGATCTCATCTGTTCTACACTTAAAAAGATATTTCACACATTTCAGGTTTTATTAGTTTGACTCTCCTGAAATATTGGAGATGCACTTGCAACTGGCATAATTAAAATGTATTTTGATGTAGCTGTTTTTAATGATTTTCCCTGTTATTTTATTGGTTTACCTATTCTGCATTTATTTTTGCCCCTCAGATTTGTCTTGTGTGAGTTGCATGCCTTATCTTCTAGAACTTAACGCTTCTCAGAATAAACTGACCACGTTCTTCAATTTCAAGCCACCCAAAAATCTCAAGGTATACTTTAACAATTTACTAATTACATATGTTAAGTGGTTTTCAAAGTACATTAAATAAGTAAACTAGAACACAAATAGAGAATTCAGAGAGTAAGATATATAGGCAAACAATGTAATTATCTGAATTGAAAGAAAAAAGAGAAGTATTTGTGCCACTGATTTAGGAAAAAGATGGTCTATTTATCAACCTATAGTCTTTTTAGAAGGCTTTTCTGAAATCTAGTGTTAAAAAACCAACTTCTTTCAATTAACTGGTCCATATTTAGTTTATTAAATTAAAATGTTTTAACTTATTGTTGTTGTTATTTTGGGTTTTGGAGATAGGTCTGCCATGTAGCCCAGGCTGGTCTCAAACTCCTGCTCTTACTGCCTTGGTCTCCTGAGTGCTGGGATTATAGATGTGTGCTACCACACACAGCTCCCTTTGCCCATATTTAAATAGCAGTGACTATTGCATTTCTTTTGTTATAGCACAGTCATTTTATTTGAAAAACTGGTAAAAATTTTTTGAGGGGCTCAAACTTTGTCCTCTTCCTTATCCAACCAAAGTAATGTTCTTGGGCCTGGAGAGATGGCTCAATGGACCTGGGTTTGATTCCCAGCACCCACATGGCTGCTAACAACTGTCTGACTCCAGTTCCAGGGGATCTGATGCCCTCTTCTGACATCCACGGGCACTGCATGATACAGGCGCATGCATTACGCTTATACACATAAAATGAAAAAAAGGAAAAGAAAATAATACTCTTGTTACTAATCAGCTGACTGGGGTCCCTTTGCTCTTTATCAAAATAGAAGTGGTAAGAGGAGCTTTTCGAGTGCTGGTTTTGAGCAGCTTTTGTATTCCTTAGTGTTTGACAGCAGCCTACAGCACCATGGCTGTGGCAGGAGGGGCAGCAGGTAGGGCAGCAGCAGGTGGCGGTCTCTCCTGCAAGCCTTGGGTATCCAGACCATTAGCTCTTTAGGTGGTTACAGCTCTTCCATAGGCTGAGGGTATCAGACTTCCTCAGCCTTTGGAAGGCTGAGGCGTTTCAGCTTCCTAGATACTGGGATTTTGCTCAGCCTTTGACCAATTTTACAGCTCCAAGGCTGGTGTCTGAGGCCCTTGGCTCTAGAGGCTTGATGGCATTCTGGAACTCTTCCGTAGCCATGGCCTGCAGTTTTGGTTCTTTGGCCCTTTATGGACTCTGTCCTTCTGCAGCCTCAGCTCTCTGTCCACTCTGTTTCCTCTGTCCCCCATGTTCCTGTCCTGACTATTCTCTCCAACTGTCCCGCTACCTCTTCTTTGGCTCTCACTGCCTTGCCATCTTTGTGTCTTGGCTTGCCAACTCTTCAGCTGTTGTTACTGCTGCCCCCCAGCAGCTTGTACAGCCATCGTTGCTCCACTGTCCCAACTGCTTTTCTCCATGTCACCAGCTCAGCCCGCGTTACTAACTGTGGGCAAGAAAAGGCCACTTGAGAGAAGACTTTTGTTGGGCCTCATATTGTATCACCAGTGGAGACAGCATAGGAAAATGTCTCTCGGCCAACTCAGTGACCTGAACAGCCTGCTTAGATAGCTGAAGGAGGCATGTTTGGACCAATCACAGTACACCTTGAATGTAAATATGATTGTTTTTACATCAATTACAGTCCCTCTGCTTTTGCACCGGTTACAGCAGTCTCTCTGTTAACACCGGGGAATTGATCTGACCTAGGTAGAAATGGCTACAAGACCATCTAGAGTTCATGGACATGGTGACAAAAAAATCTGAGGTAGATAGATTTGCCCTTGCCTTCAGGAACTGGAGCGATCAGCTGTGGCTGTTGTGCACTTATCTCAAGGCATCTTTGGAATACTCAAACATCTGGTGCTGGCATAAGGGCAGTCTACATGGCTGTTTTACTAGCATTTCTTTTGCTCAAGGTGGCCAAGATAGCAAGAAAGAGTCTAACAGCTGTCAATTAGGAGGGTCTGATTGCCCCATTCTAACACCTTATTTATAGGAAACAACCATAAGAAGAAATGGTTATAATGAGAATTTGGTTAGGTTATGATTAACAGTAACAGAGCTTTAATAGCACTCAGTACCTGCCCAGTGCCCCAGAGTGAGGTAAGTCCTGCCTCTGTCTCACCCTCCATACCTCTGTTCTTGCTTCTCTGCCCTTGCTTTTGTATTTATTTTTATAAATATTTTATTTTTAAATTTTATTTCATGTGTATGAGTGTATTGCCTGCATGTGTGTAAGTGCATCTGTGTTGTGCAATACCCAAGGAGGTCAGAAGAGGGCGTCAGATCCCCTGGAACTGGAGTTACAGACGGTTGTTAGCCGTCACGTGGGTGCTGGGCTTCAAACCTGGGTCCTCTGCAAGAATAGCAAGTGCTCTGAACCGCGGAGCCCTCTCTCTAGCCCTGCTTTTGTATTTCTAAAGCAGACATGAACTGTGCGAAAAGAGTGGTTTGGGGAACAGCTTGCTGTGTTGTCGAGTGGTGTTTCTCCTGCTCCCATGTGCACTCAGGTCACCTGTGGTTCTTGGGAAAATAAGATTCTGAGCTGGCAGTTTGGAAGGCTGCCCGCCTGAGACCATGCTTTCTAGTCCAGCTAAATGCCATGGCTGCCAGTGTACAGGCCATGCTTTATTTAAATAGAGAGGTCACAGATTGCTGGTTGCCAGGCTTTTCTGCATTAGAATCACTTCGGGGAAGATTGTGGCTTACTGAGGTCTGGATCCCATTGGCAAGGATTCTGAGTGGTTCAAAAAAAGGCTTTGACTTTGGACTTGTTAAATGGCCTCCCAGGTGACCCTAATGTGCTCACAAATTTAAGAAACATTGCCCCAGAACCTGTGGTAAGTTTCTTTCTGTTGGTTTCAAATATTTAACAAAAAAGTTATTTTAAGGAATAAACAGCAATGATTACCCTTTATTATGTATTTATTTTATTTTATGTATAACTCAGTTAAATTAGATCCAAATTATTCTGCTTAGGCTTAAACCAGTATGGAAATCTATTTGAAATCAAGAAGTTGACATTCTCCATACTGACATTGAAACTGCTTTAGTCTTTTTAATGTTTCATGTCATCCTATTTTGATCAGGACTTTTTCCTTCTGGAGTTTTATTTATTGTTACTTTCTATTGCTGCAAGAAAACACTGGCAAAAACCAGCTTGGGGAAGAAAGGGTTTATTTCACCTTCCAGCTCATAGTTCACCGTGGAGGAGACCCAGGGCAGAAGCTCAGAGCAGGAATCTGGAGGCAGGAACCAACACACAGACCATGGAGGAACACTGCTTATTGGCTTGCTCCTTTGGCCTGTGTTCAGCCTGCTTTCTTATAACCCAGGACCACCTGCCCAGGAGTGGCACCACCTGGGCCCTCTCACATCATTCAGCAGTCAAGAAAATGCCTCACAGATATGGCCAAAGGCCAATCTGATAGAGGAAATTCCCTAACTGAGGAGCCCTCTTCCCTGGTGTGCCAAGTTGAGAACTGAAGCTGTCCAGCACAGTTGGGGTAATATTTCTTTCTCCAAATTAAGCTGCACTAGATGCTTATTTGTATTCTGTATGGGGCTGCATGGTCTCAAGGTCACCAAGAACTGTATTCACAGAATGGTTTAGGTTCGTCATAGCGGCCCTGTTTGCTTTACTTTGAGCCCCAGGGAAATATGTCATAGTAACAGCATGCCCTTCCCCTGAGAAAACCATTCCTAGAGTTGTTTTTTTTTTTCCCTCATCACACCATCCATTCTCCAGAAGACCTCACAAACCAACAGAATGAATCACATACTCCATCTTGAGACAGGGTCTTCCTGTAGCCTCACCTAGCCTGGAACTCACTATGTAGATCAGGCTAGCTTCGAACTTACAGAGATCCACCTGCCTCTGCCTTCCTAAGTGCTGGGATTAAAGGTGTCACTACGCCAGGCCTAAGTCAAATATATCAGTAACTTTAAAGAAGTGCTTCCCAAATGCCAGACTGCCGTGGTGAAGCATCGCAAACCTAGGGGAACTCTGCAGTCTTGATAGGGAATGACTGAGGCCTTGCATTGTTTTCAGTGCATCTCCTTATTTAATTGTCCCTATAATACTGTGCCAGTTGGTACCGTGCCATCTTATAGGTGGAGACACTAAAGCACCAAAAGGCTAAGAATTTATCTGTCATTTGCAGGGACATGGAAGAATTGAGATTGAACCAAAGCCTACCTTTCCTATGAATCAGGCTTAAGAGGAACCATTTCCCACCCGTTTGAGAAGACTGACTTCCTTTTCATTTAATGTTTTTGAGGCTTGTGCCACCACCCAGAAAAGTGTGCATTTCCTTAATAAGGAGAGGGTTTTGTACTTGGTTTTTTTTTTTTTATTGTTCAAATACTTTTTTATCAGCACTGGAGAGATAGATCAGCAGTTAAGATCACTTACTGTTTTTGCAGAGGACCAGATTTTGGTTCCCAGCACCCAAATGGTGGTTCAAAACCACCTGTGACTCCAGTTCCAGGGCATCTGATGCCCTCTTCTGGCCTCCACAGGCACTGGCCTGCTTGTGGTACACATACATGCATGCAGACAAAGCATTCATATACATAAACTAAAAATAAATATGTAAAAAGGTTTTTTTTTATCTTAGTAGATGAAAAGTGTCAAGTTGGCTTGATATTTCCTGTAAGCTTCAGGTTGCATGGCACACAATTGTAGCAATAGCATAACTTTAAAATCTCCCAGCAAACTTGATGTTGTAGATACATAGAAGGCACAGTATGGCACACAGCACTGACAAAGTATACTTGAATATCAGGCTGTGGCCCAAGAATGAATGGCATCAATGAACATATGTCTATTGTAAGTAAGCTCAGATAATAAGTTTATTTCTAGCCCATCATTATTGTATAAAAACAGAAAATATAACTGTTACACTTCATCTATATCATGCCAAGCTGACTTAGTTCATAGCATGCATTTTATGGATCCACCATTTTTGTAACTGAAACACTGTTGTATTTTCACATTTCTGTTTCTCCATGTGGTTTATCAGCTTAGGTCTCACTGACTATGTAGTCCTCTTGTTGTTTGTAATCGACTTGACCAGTTTCCTACTTTTGCCATTTGAATGGTGTCTCATTTACCATGTAAAAATATTATATTGATACGTTTTGGAGAGTGTGATCACTATTTATTTATTTATTT
>NW_008340915.1:400322-408542 GCF_000622305.1 Nannospalax galili | reverse complement strand
AGCTTAGGTCTCACTGACTATGTAGTCCTCTTGTTGTTTGTAATCGACTTGACCAGTTTCCTACTTTTGCCATTTGAATGGTGTCTCATTTACCATGTAAAAATATTATATTGATACGTTTTGGAGAGTGTGATCACTATTTATTTATTTATTTATTTATTATTTATTTATTGTCTTTTTGAGACAGGGTCTCCCTGTAGCCCCAGCTAGCCTGGAACTCACTATATAAACCATGCCTACTTCTGCCTCCCAAGTGCTGGGATTAAAGGCCAGTGCCATGCCACCACGCCCCTGTAGTCCCTCTTTTCAAGGGCATGAGAAGGATGGGATCATGCTTATGCTGCTGTTACTCAACAGCTTTTCAGAATGAGATCACAATGTACTCAACAAGTTTTCAATGCAGCAGTCCAAAAACTTTGAGTCTTTCTCTCCTTCCTTTTTCTGTTTCTCTTTCTCTCTGTCCCCTCTTCCTCCCTCCCTCCCTCCCTCCCTCCCTTTCCTTTTTGCCGGTAGTTGAATTAAACAAAGTTATTTAATGTTTTTTTTTTTTTTTAGCCTCATATTCTAGACCAGCACCAACAGATGCTGCTGAAAATACTCATCTAAATGAGTCAATTTTGATAAATGATGTGAAGTTGAAGAGATGTGGCCTGAGGGATAAATAAGAAGGTCTTTTCTGGCAGTTAGGGGGTGATATGAGGATGTATCAAAATCCTGAAGGAAGACCAAGCAAGTTTAAGATAATGGCTGCCAAGGAGAGTGCCTCAGAGGAAGTGGAAACCTTCAGGCTGTGGCTGACCCTGTGGGCAGGAGGAAGGGCTTCTCACTTATCTCTCACCATGGACATCTGAGGATCCCAGTTAGAAAACACAGAGATAGAGGAATGTTTTTGCCCTAACGTACTTCCTGTAATTTGTGCTGTTCATCACTGTGCTGAATCTGAGTGAATAAAAGCTAGTAACAAACTGTTCTCTCTTTGTTCCCAGAAGGTGGATTTTTCCTCCAACCAAATTTCTGAAATGTGTGACCTGTCGGCATACCACACTCTCACTCAATTAATTTTGGACAGTATCCTTTGAATGAATGAGTGTGTGTTGTGGGGTCAGCTGTGGTGAATGGCTCTGTTGAATAGTATTACAGACTATGCCAAATACAGCCACATAAATTCTCTTTGGGGACCTTTTTGAGACAGGGTCTCTCTGTAGTCCCAGCTGGCCTGGGCTCTCTATGTAGACCAGGCCGGCCTTGATCTCACAGAGATCCTCCTGCCTCTGCGTCATAACACCCAGCTCAGATAAGCAATTTACTAGAAATAAGAATCGGTAGTCATAAAATGAGAAAAGATATTTGTTTACCAAGGACTAAAACTATGAGCCAAAACTTGCCAGGTGCTTCTAACCTCCAAGAATTGAGGAAGGCAATCCTTGCCATAAATGTAAGCTTGTTCTTAGTTCTAGAAATAGGGAAGTTCTGTTAGTGAACATGTTCTTCAAATTTACTCAGACTTTTGCCCTATTTTATATAAATTCACTATTTAAAAGTCTAGCTTTATCATGAGGAATATTGGTAGTTATTCTATAAGAGAATTCATACTATTTCCTTTAAATAAAGCCAATATTTCTAGTTTGTTTTGATTGACTGATGGATTGATGAATTGATTGATTGATTGATTGATTGATGTTCGGGATCAAACCTCAGATTTCATATATGTTAGGTGAGTGCTCTGCCACTGAACTATACCTCCAGTGCTTTTATTTTATTTAAATCAGAAACCCAATTTTTGGTTTGCAGCCTCCTTTAGGAATATACGTTTCTCTTGCATGATTCAGGCACCCATGCAGAGACTTTAAAGTCTGCTCCAACTCCTGAGGTCTAAGGAGTTAATTGAGGATTTGTGACTTTAATGAGCTTGAGTCTCTTCTTTACACCAGAGACAGAGGTTCTCTGGGTAATAAGGGAGCAATGCCTTCTGTTTCTCAGTAAGTATCCTTCTACCCACTTGAGGATTTTTCAGGGCAGAATGGAGTGTGAATTGATGGCCCCTGAGTGTCTCATTCCGGGGATGTGGCAGGAGCTTGTTTGTAATAAGGCTGAGACTACAGACGGCAATCTTGGAGACATATTTTGCAGAGAAACCCTTTCTTCAGAGGTGTGGAGTGCTAGAACATAGCGACTTGTGGATGAAAGCAAACAGTGAGCACTTCGGTGCTCTTGAAATTTGCCAGTTCTCTTCTTTGTAGCCCAGTGGAGAGATCAAATAATGATTTAAATGAAATGTTTCCATGACAAATTAGCGGCACAAGTATTAGCTGTATCTATCTTCCTTTCTTTCTTTTTGCTAATATTGCACATTTTATTTATTTTTTCTTTTTAAGTTTGTTTTTATTGAAATTTTGTGTATTTCATGTAGAACATCTCAAACAATATTAATCATCTTTATACCCTGAGCCACACCGTCACTCTCCCATAGTCCCCCACTGGAAACCACATACTCTGTCATTTGTGCTAAGGCCCACTGTGTCAAGTCAGTGTCCCAAGACATTCCCCAGTGCTAGTCCATCCACTGAGGTCTAGTCAGCCCATCTAGAGTCCCTTGTTTTAGAAAGATCAGCTCTTCCTCACCTAACAGTAATTGGTTGCCAATATTTCTTCAGCTAAGATTGGGGTCTGCTGTTCTTTTCCCCAGTTCTATGCTGGGTTTTTGTCTGCCTGAGTTTTCACGGGACCTGTGTATGCTGACACCATTGCTATAGAGTTATATGAGTAGGGTCTCAGGAGCTTGTAGGACTCTGTTTCTATATGGTCATGCACCTCCTCCCTGGCTCTTACAATCTTTCTGTCCGTCTTCTGCAATGGTCCCTGAGTCCTGGGTGGGTAAAGTTTAATATAAGAGTCCTGTCCAAGGACCAGCATTCTGCAGACTCTTAATCTCTACACTTTGGCCATTTGTGACCTTTTGTGTTCCTGGCCCTCTGTTGCATGAGGGAGCTTCATTAGTGAGACTTGAGTGATTCATTAGTGTCGTCTTCTTAATCCCTGTTCTATGTTCCATGAGCCTTAGGTGTAGAGGTTGCATGTTGCATTGTAGATGTGTCACTTAGGCCTGGGAAATTCATAGACAGTGTCTGTGTGTGGCCAGTTGTGGTACTTGGTAATAGTCTCTGACTAGTGCAAAATAAGCTTCTTTGATGAGTGGTAACTGGGGTATGTGTCTGTAAATATAAGGATACATAATTTGCACATAGTAAGAAATTACATTAGTCTACGGATGTGACAGTCTTGGGATTTTCTCTAAGATCTATGACCACTCCAGCTATGTGTATTTGGTTATGTTTACAGTACCACACTTGAGTTCCCTCCCATTGAGTGGGCTTTTAGTCCAATTAGGTAGCTGTTGATTGCCTCCAAGATAAAAGTACCACTGCTGTACCAGTGTTGTTTGCTGTGCCGGTCATTGATGTGGTTATTTGGTCTTGAAGCTGGTATTGGACCATTGATTGATGTTTTCCCTTGGCACCTTCATAGTGATTTCCAAAGCTATGAGAGCTAGCCTTCAGGGGAAGTGGCTTCAGGTCAGTTCCATCCCTATTGCTCTGAATCCTGGGTCTGACGTATGTCCTGTCTTCAGACGTAGGGTCTTACCTTCAAGTTCTGGGAGGCAATCTAGGGCTGTGGCAATGGCCTGTGTAATTTTGGGAGTCTCTTGGACCATCCTGGCCAACAACTCAAAGGAAGGTGTCTCCTGTCTGGCACTGTTTCTTGTTATGTAGCCTTTAGCTATACACATGGACTCATGTAGAGATATATATGTGTCATTTGACATTAGGTTGTTGGACTAATATGATTCCTTCTGGTTTTTAAAAACTAGCTAGGCATTATTTATCTCTCTCTCCTCTCTCTTTCCCCATCTAACCCTTCCACCATGGTTTCCCCATTTAAAGTGTCCCCATTTTCCCCATTTCTCCCTTGGTAATACCAGTCTCCTACGGTCCCACCTCTCTTGAGCTCCTTCTTTCCTTTTATCCTGAAGTTTCCTTGTATAACCCTCCCTCCCCCTCCCATTTAAGTAGCCCCATTTTTATCCATTTCTCCCTCCATAACACCTGTCTCCTGTTCTTCTCTCTCAGGTTCTTTCTTTCCCTTTACCTCCCTGGTTATTTCATTATTCTGGCTCCTGCAGCTGGCTCCTTTTCATTACTCTGGCTACTGCAGTTGCATCTGGATACATACTTATAAGAATTTGGTGCTAGGATCCACATATGAGGGAGAACATATGTTGTTTGTTTTTCTGAGTCTGTATTTCTTCGCTTAGTCTTACAGTTTCTAATTCCATCCACTTACCTGTAAATTTCATGATTTTTGTCCTTCTTTACTGCTGAGTAGAATTCCATTGTGAAAACATTTTCATTATCCATTTGTCAGTTGAGGGACACTTAGGTTGCCTTCATCCCTTAGCAGGGAAGAAGACTGGTCTCTGGAATCAGCTGTCTATTTCTATAGAACCTTTGCTGCAGTCTTGACCAGCATGTATACTGAATTTTCAGAGAGAAAGAGTGGCAGCTCAGAAGCCAGCTGGCTTAGAAATCCACTCATCTCTGGCCAGGAGTGCTGCCCAGAGGGACTGGCAGTGTCAGCAGAGCAGAGCCTGGGGTGTCTTAGAAACAGATTTCTGGGCTCCACCTGTGATGTATTTGATTTTTTTTTTTTTTAAAGGCAGTGTCTCCCTGTGGACACAGCTGGCCTGGCACTCGCTATATAGATCAGGCTGGCTTCAATCTCACAGAGATATGCCTGCCTCTGCCTCCTAAGTGCTGGGATTAAAGGTACCACCACCCCCTGCCTGTTTGAACAAAGCATCTAGACAATTTGAGTGTGCATTAAGGCTAAGAAGTCCTGGCTTGGAAGTTGGGTATACCTAAGTTCCTGCCCGTCAGAAGGGACTCAGCATTCAGAGTCCCTTCCTGTGGTTCGGAATTCTCGGAGACAACAGTTTGAAGCTGGATAGGAGAATTTAATATGAGGCTGGGATTGCCAAAGAAACAAGTCTCCTGTTTGAACTCAGAACAAGGGGTACAGTTTAAAATTCTCTCATGAGGGTTTTAATTTCTATAAAATTTAGCTTTCCATGTGAAAAAGTAAAAGATTAGAGCTTGGTGAATGTCAAATACAGTGATATCCTAAAGAAAGGAATTAGAGTTTTTAATGTTGACATTGGATTTAGCAATCAAGTCTTATCACTGACAGATTAAAGCATAGTAATTATATCAAGATTAATTGAAATTCAGGAAAATTGCTGGAAAAAATGCAAAGATGAAGAGCTGAAACTACTCTCCTTCAGCTGTGATGAAATAAATGTAGACACCACACAGTTTTGGGAAGAGAGTCGGCTGGTTTCTAAGCAGTTCAAAATGCCCCTCTTTCTTTTGTGTCCTGCTCAAGCGCATCCTGTGCATGTTGGGGGCAGTGGAGTTTTATAAGCTTTTCTGGATATCTGAAAGAAAAAGAAAAATCTCATAAAATTATAAATTAATCCCCTTTGGGAAAATGTCACTAAAGTAGTTTTTAAAATTTTGTTTATTATTGTGTGTGTGTGTGTGTGTGTGTGTGTGTGTGTGTGTGTGTGTGTATGGACAGGTGCATGCCATAGCCCATAAGGAGGTCAGAGGACAATTCTGTGGGGTCAGTTCTCTCCTTCCACCTTTATATAGGTTCTGGGGATTGAACTAAGGTTGTCAGGCTTGTTTGGCAAGCATTTTACCCTCTGAGCCATCTCAACTGCTCCTAGATTATTTTTTTTTTAAAAGAATAAAATACAAGAGGATTTTTAGATAAGTTTTATGCTAGTACATCCAGAAACATTAAATGGATAGATTCCTAGAAAAATATTATATACCAAAATACTGATTTGGAAATAGAAACCTTAGTAGTCTTATAAAAGTAATTTGTTACAAATTAAAACAAACTAAATTAAAAGTTAAAAATCAGAGCTGGAAAGAGGGCTCAGTAGTTAAGAGCACTGGCTGCTCTTGCAGAGGACCCAGGTTCAGTTCCCAGTACCCACATGATGGCAACAACCATCCATAACTCTAGCTCCAGGGGATCCATAACAACAACCATCCATAACTCTAGCTCCAGTCTTTTTCTGGACTCCACGGGTATTGCACGCATATGGTATACCTACATTCATGTAGACAAAACTCTCAAACACATAAAATAAAAATAAATAAATCAAAAATTAAAAAATAAAAATCTTCTTAAAAAACCACAGTAGATCCAAACTTTTATGGAAAAACTTTCCATTAATGAACAAGTTTTTCAAGCTTTAAAAACAGAAGACATATTCACAATTCATTCTAATGAGGTATGTTCATATCCAACCAGACAAGGAACTGTAATGGATGTGAAAAATAGCAGTGACTGAATCTGACAGTGACTACTACAAATAAGTTGAGTTTATCTTAGCAATGAAAGGGTGTTTTAATATTAGAAAATCCATAAATAGAATTAACACTGACAGATCAGGAAAATCAAATTTATACTCCTCAGAGAAACTCAGGTGAT
Source organism: Nannospalax galili (assembly GCF_000622305.1). NCBI lineage: Eukaryota > Metazoa > Chordata > Mammalia > Rodentia > Spalacidae > Nannospalax > Nannospalax galili. The sequence continues at coordinate 401,981 of NW_008340915.1, read as the reverse complement.
ATATAACACTTAATAAAACCCAATACTCTTTCACAGTAAAACTCAGTAAACTAGAAATAGAGGATTTTCTCTAAGTGATAAATATTTTAAACTCGCTTTTCCTCATTGTAGGCATTGTTGTAAGCATTCTCCTTTAAATTCGGGAGCAAGGCAAGAATACCCACCATGGAGACTTCTGTCCATCAGTCAGTGAGGACCAGAAGTTGACAGGGAGTGGGAATGGATCAGGGAGAAGTTAGAGGGATCAAAACACCCTGTTTATACATATGAAATTATCAAATAATTAATTCAAATATATTTTTAAAAAGCTGCCAAGGAGAGGGCACAAGTCATTCTTTGTAAATGACCTATTTAGCTGTAGAACTTGTAGTTAGTCAGTATTCAGTAGAAATTATAGAGTTTTGAGAGCTCAGCAGGTATTGGGATATAACTTTAGTAAACTAAAATCAATTACATTTCTCTACATGAGTAACAAGCAATTAGAAAACACAATTTAGAGAAGAGCCACCTTTGCAAGAGCAACAAATGTTGATCTTATTAAAGATGAAGAACTTGTGGAATGAGCATAATAAAACTATTGAAGGACAGTGGTGACCTCATTAAAGAGAAATATATCCTGTGTCTCTGGATAAGAAGATGGATAAAGATGTGAAAAGAAATTTACAGAAAACAAAACAAAACAGAAAAGGCTAACAGACATAGGAAGAGATGCCAGTCTCACTGGCTTTCAGTGAAGTGCCGCTCAAGACCTCATGATCGGCCCAGTCCATTGGCAGAATTTTGAGAAATCTAAAAATGGCAACTACTGGAGAACATGCAGAGCAAGAAGATCTCTCTTAAGGTGTCTATGGTTATTAAATTAGCTCAACCACTTTTGGACACGGTTATATATTACCTTATAAAGGTGGGCATCTACATTCACCATGACATAGCACTTTCTTTCCTCCTTCAGGAAAGTTTATTGTATGTGCGCCTGGAGACAAGAATGCTTCTAGTGATTGTTGCTTATAAAATCAAAAATGGAAACACCCCAAACTCTCATTGATAAGAGAAAATGGAAATATACTATGCCAGACAATAGCAAATCATACAGTAGTAAAAAATGGATGACCTATACCAATATGAAGCAACGAAGATTAATCTTATTACAAATAAATATAATCTAAGTATAAAACTAAACAGGGAAGAAGGGAAGAAAGAGGCGATTCAATACAGTGTCTCGGAGAGGTAGACATGAAGAGCCAACAGAGGTGTCAGGTAGAGTAAATTGTTAACAATATTCTATTTGTGCTGGAGTGAGACAATAGTTTGAAGAATGCTATACATAAGTGTGTATAAAATTATATAAATGTATATATATATTAGTGCTGGGGCTCAGACTCAGGGCCTTGGCTCTACCACAGAGCCATCCTTCCAGCCCTCTTCTATGCTTTAATGGAAAATATAGGCTTAGTACTCGTATTAGTCAGGGTCTCTAAAAAAACAGAACTGGTAGAATGAATCTATATATCTATAGATCTCTCTCTCTCTCTCTCTCTATATATATATATATATATATGTCTGAACATGCTTGAGAATAGGGTGATTATATGAAACTTGGGTGCCTATAACTTGAAGAATATTGAGGGGATGGGTATCACAAAAAGGTAAATCCCAAGG
>NW_008340915.1:399043-399681 GCF_000622305.1 Nannospalax galili | reverse complement strand
TATGTGTACATGCGCAAGCCTATTCTTAACCAAATAGGACAAAATACTCATGTCAATTACAATCTATGTTTCTGCAACTGGTCACGTGGCCTAAGTTGGTATTTGTAACTACCTTCCTCTACTACCCATTCTGTATTTCCTCCACCATCAGCAAGCACCTCTGCAGGTCTTGGCCCTTTCCCTGGAGGAGTGACCCATACTTTCATCCCTGAGGGGTCTGGGCCATTTGTTGTCTTGTCTGGATTGGGTTGTTGCAGTTTCCCATTGACCTTAATCACTGGACATGGTAACACCAAAAGTTGCCCTAAGGAATTTTCTGCCTTCTAGATATAATCTTCATTACCTCCATTGTGGAGAACAAGACCAATTTCCCCCTGGTAGTCTGGGTCAATCACCCCTCCTAATACTGTTATTCCTTTCTTAGCCTGCTGACTTAAGGGGATCGGAAGCCCAAAGTGTCCAGGGAGAAGTCTTAGCTTCCAGTTCAACAGAATGTTTGTTGTCTTTCCTGGCAGAAGCACTCCCTCCTCTGGAACCAAAACATCCAAGCCAGTAGAGTGCAAAGTTGAGGGTACAGGAAGCAAAAATTTTCCTAGCGGGTCACCAGGGGTGATAGTGAGTGGAATCATTCCCACTTC
>NW_008340915.1:394928-396458 GCF_000622305.1 Nannospalax galili | reverse complement strand
CACAGGATGAGTTCGGGGCCCACTGGACCCACTGTCAGTCAGACTTCAGCCAAAACTCCATTTATCACCTGACCTTCATAAGCCCCTACTTTAACTGGAGGGCCACAATGCTTTTTAGGATCTCCCGGAATCAGTGTCAACTCAGAACCAGTATCCAATAGGCCACGTAAAGTCTGATTATTTCCTTTCCCCCAATGTACAGTTACTCTAGTAAAAGGCCGCAGGTCCCTCTGGAGAAGGATGGGTGAGAGGGAAACAGCATAACTCTTTGGTACTGTGACAAGGTCCTTCCTCAAGGGCACTCGGCCTTCCCTTCATTCAAGGGGTTCTGGGTCTGTAAACTGTCTCAAGTCTGGAAATTGGTTGACTGAGCTAGTTTTTCTATTGCTACAATCCAATACTGACTTACTGTCATTTGTCCTAGAGCTTTTCTGCATATACAGAGCAAATAAAAACTTAGTAGGCTTCTTATGTATTTGGTCCCTGAAAACACCATAATTGACTAGCCAGTATACAGGTCCATTTAAGTCATGCCATTGTAGGTATTGTTTTGCCTTTGCCACCCATTACAATAAGTACGCTCACCTTGTCTTTGGTAATTCAATACTGCCACCTGACCGCTACTCTGAAGTCCTGTTACACCTATTATATTTACATTTAATTTATGCAATTGAGCAGCAGCATCTCCAACTGTAAGATTCGGCATAAGGAAAAGAGCAAAAACAAAGCTCTTCAAACGTTCTGGTGTCTCGGTACTTTCCATCTTATAAAATCAGTAAAAGGCATGTCCTCTGGGCCCTCCCATTGTGGAGGATTTGGTGTTGCACTGCGAATCCACTCGAGCATACCAATTTGCCTGAGCCTTACAATCCCTTCATCAACACTAAGCCAAGGGATATCAGGTATCTCCAGCTCTCTGTCAGTAGGCCATCTTTTGATAAATACCTCAGCCAACCAATCAAATAAACTTTTAACACCCCTTTTAACTGCACGAGCTTCCATATTAAACCTAGAATCTCTAGTCAGGGGACCCATGTCAATAAACTCAGCCTGATCCAATTTTATGTTCCTTCCACCATTATCCCATACCCTTAAAATCCATTCCCAGACATATTCATTAGATTTCAGTTTGAATGAATTAGCAAATTCACTAAGTTCTTTATGGACCACACTTTCTATCTCTCCTCTAGGGGCCTGCTTAGCTTTGAGTCTGGTTATAGGTCTAGAGGCAACAATAACTGGGCCCTGAGGGACATCAGCTTCATCTTGCTGAATGGGATTAGCTCCTTCAATGGGATTCGTTGCCTCAGGCAAGGGTGGGGAGGGTGGGTCTGATGAGGGTGGGGCAATTAGTTCATCAGGTGAATCAAATACCTCAGCATCTGAGGATTCTAAATCCTCAGCCTCCTCAGGGTTCTCCCACACATCTCCATCCCATGTGTCAGGATTCCAATCTTTTCCTACCGATGTCTGCACCTTTACTGCTGACACCCTTCGAGGCTGGGAATTTACGTTGTAGGTCAGCCAAAC
>NW_008340915.1:329327-394137 GCF_000622305.1 Nannospalax galili | reverse complement strand
AGTCTAGAAGATCTCTTTTATTTCAGTTAATCCCAGATCCAATCAAGTTGACACCCAGGATTAGCCATCTCAGTACTCAATATTAAAAAAATCAGCCCAGAAAGCCACAAGTGACCAAAGTGAAGACTAAGAGACTGCAGAGTGTTTATCCCTGAATGGGACAACTATGTCAAACCTCTGCCACTCAGGAAACAGGGGCCATGGAAGAGGGGGTGGAAAGATTGTAACAGCCAGAGGTGGTGGATGATCACAAGGAAACAAAGAGCTTTTCAAACAACTAGGACATTACTCATATGAATTTATAGCAACGGTAACAGCATGCACAAGACCCACGTAAGCCCAACCCAGAAAAATCCCAGCATAGAAGTGGGGACGAAGCCCTAACCATAGCTGAGGAACTATTGGCAGCTGATTACTACTGGGAGAGAGAAAATTGGTTTTAAGAGTGTGATACTAGATAGGTTTACCAGGCTACAGTGAATGGATGGGCACCAAAGGACATTTGGAGACACAAACTTGACTCGATAGGCCTTAATATATATGGCAGACTATATCAAACCTGGTGGGGGTTGGCTATAAGAGGGGTGCAGGTAGGAGGAGTCTAAATATGTTCAAAATATACTGTATGAAATTTACAAAAAATTAAATAAAAAATAAAAATAAAACAACGAAAGTGGGTCTGTACTATAAAAAGAAAAAAACCAGGAAATTTTTAATTGATTTATTTGAAAATAAACCAATTACACTTGTAATACAATGTGACTATAGTAGATTATATTAGTACCTCAGAACAAATTGTTAAATATAATGAATCAATTTGTCAGTTTATCACATTAGACTATGTTATCCTTCCCTGTGTAGATAATTGATTGATAATCATCCTAAATTGCAAGGTGATAAACTTTGTCTAGGTTAAGTAAATGTATTTATTATTAAGTAAAAATGCAATTTATTCTTTATCTTACAGTGACTGATTGTTGATTCAAATGTATCTTGGGATTATAGACTCATGAGTTTAAAAACACGGTTCATAGACTTTTAAACCTAGATGGGATTTTAGAGATCATCCAGTGCTAATCATTATTTGCTATATTTTGTGTAAAAAAAGCCCAAGACCCAGGGAAGGTCAACACTAGTAAATGGTTGACTTTTGGTTATTGCTCTGAATTCCTTTGGTATTTCCCGTTTTGCAATTCATTGTGCAATTACTACTTTGATAGCATAGCCATTTAAGCTATATCTGTATTTCATTTTTCCTAGAGTCATTCCTATGGTAACGACTATGTCTCATGTCAGGTGATATAAGTCTTTCAGGATTGGTTTTGATTAAAGCCATCATTGTGGCTCTCTCTACTAAGAGGTTTGTGATGGATTTCCTACTTACTTCTCAGTAACTGTTTTCTGTACACCTGAACCATATTTTATGATTGTAGACATATGAATAAGAGCAAATACTGAACTGGTGAATAATTCATGTCAAGCATTTATAAATTACTGACAGCATTGCTGAAATATAAAAATATATTGTTGGATTCCCCACCTAGTTGTAAAGTTATGCTTGAGTGCCCCAGGGGTACCCTCACTCAGTTTCTACAAAGATCTAAAATTCTGCTGCAAATAATTTATTCACAAAAGTGGTAAAAACTTTAAACCTGGAATGTACTGTGATGATTTTGAGTTCTTGGAGTCTTTTTTTAAAATTATAATGCACCTGTGAGGATTAACCTAGTAAGCTAATTCATCATAATGGTTTAGTGATTTATCAGATTATATTTCTTCTTATCAGAAATTCCCGAGATCCAAGAAAGAACATGAAATAATAATATTAGGAGGAAGGACAAGTAACATTCTGAGAAGGTTCTTAATATGAGAAAATGAAAGACAGAGAGATAAAGGTGTTCTTGAAAGCAAACTGGGAACTCAGAGCTCCCCATAGCCCAGTCTTGCATGTTGACTGTTATCACAGCAGGCAGTGACTTATAATGTGACTGTCAGAATAATTAGGAGAAAGAAGCAGTGTGTCACTGAAAAGAACACAGTCATTCCTTGATATCCCTGGGACATATATTCCAGGATCTCCCCTCAGATGCCCAAATCCATGGATGCCCAAATGCCTTGTGTATAATGATGTAGTATTTGCATACAACCTGCCCACATACCTTTAATTCATCTCTAGATTACTTCTAATATCTAATAACAATGTAGATGCTATGTCAAAAGTTGTTGTGATGTATTGTTAGGGAATAATGTCAAGGAAAATGTCTATGCAAGTTCAATACAGTTGTAGATTCTGTTTTCATCACATAGTTTCATCATGTGATTGGCTGGTGGAGTTTTAAAAGGATGTATAACCTATGCAGATGCAGGGCCAGTTTATCATTTGCTGTGAGCCTAATTAACTTTCGGTGCCAGAAATTCATTGAGGAATGGAGACTTGGGAGATGAGAGGAGATGATTTTTTTTTTTTTTTTTCTGAAACGAGCGTATTTCTCAACAGGGATGTTTGGTGAATTCTTACCCTTTGCTGAGCACCTTAAGCAATCACAGTAGGACCCCAAGGAGCAAGGCCTGTGATTGCAGCAAGGCACCTGCATTCCTCTTCCTTTTTGTCCTCACAGTACACATTTCAGAAAACACAACTGACTGTAACTAGAGAGAAAGCTAGGTTCACCAGGAGAGCTGAGGTAGCCTCTAAGGTCTTGGAAAAGTACTGTGGACCCAAGAAACCAGCTTTCAGTTGGTGGTATCCCCCAGTCATGCTAGGATTCCTGCCCTCTGGCTTCTGACCCTTGCATGTTCCCATGAGAGTGCTTCCAACAGCTCCCCACCATCCATTTACTCTGCTGTGATTCAGAGAATCTTCTTGGTTGGAGAAAAGCTTCTAGGACACTATTGTTCCTGAAATAGGACTTAAACACTGTTGTTCTTGACACAGCAGATGGCTAGTTGAAGTTTTCATGGCTTAGTTTTTTGTTGTCCAAGATTGCCGCCGCCTGCAAAGATAGTTTTTACACAGCTGTGTGAGATGATTTAATCTCTTATTTTCTGTATTTCGTGTTCATCTTTTATTACAGTCTGTGTCTACAAAGAACTGGTATTTGCTGTCATTCAAGAATAATTGAGCAGTCCAAAGAGAATGGAGGAAGAAAGAGAGTGGAGCTAAAGTATCTGCTTGTAGGGTGGTTTTGGCAGAGACTTTTCTGGAAGGAGATTTGAAATGCATAATGACCACAGCTGGACTGTGCTTCTGCCAGTGGGTGGAGTCTGAAAGCAATGAGGGAAACCTGGGAATTTCTGCTATGTTAGTAACATGTTATTATCTAGTTTTCTTATTTATCACTTTTTCTGGCCTAGCTCTTTTGGATTCAATCCCAGCTTTGACTATCCCATTGATGTGCTAAGAGTTAGAAGATGTGAGTTCTTGTCCCCATGTGATTGTAATCATGATGTGAGTGCCTTATAACTTTGAGATATAGCTCATTCACACTCAGTTAACCAAGTTATTTCTCTGACAACTTCAAATATGTATGTAAAGCATTCTGATTGCCCTCCACTCTCTTGTATCTACCTCCCACTCCAGTCAGCAACCCCTCTTCCCTCCAAGTCCCTTTCCTACATTCATGTCTTTTTGTTTTATTTTGTGACTCACTGAGTTTAACCAGGGCTTTCTGTGTGATCATGGTTTTAGAACTATCCATTGGAGGGGCTGGAAAGATGGCTTAGCAGTTAAGAGCACTGACTGCTCTTGCAGAGGACCCGGGTTCGATTCCCACCACCCACATAGCAGCTAACAACCATCTGTAACTCCAGTTCCAGGGCTCTGATGCCTTCTTCTGACCTCCTCAGGTATTGAATGACATGGGTGCACTTACACACATGCAGGCAATACTCATACATGTAAAATAAAATAATATTATAAAAAAGAACTACCCATTGGCATCTGGTGGGATCACCATTGAGTATACAACTGATGACAATGACAACACCCTCCCCCAGAATCTGTCAGCATCCAGTGGTTCAGTAGAGGGGTTGGGCCCCATGAGCCCTTCTCTGCCTGATCCAGGCTTGACTGTTGTCAGCCAGAGCTACTCTTGTACAGCCCAGTGCAGACCATCACAGCTGCTGTGAAGTCATGATTGCAATGGTTGTGTTGTGCCCAGAAGAGAACATTTTGCAGCCCTTCTCCCTATCTTCCAGCTCTTACATCATTTCCACCCTCTCTTCCACAGTGTATACTGAGCCATAGAGGAATGGTATAAACATTCTTTATAGGCCTGAGAATTCAACGTCACTTATCCTCAGCACCTTAAGCAGTCATGAGTCTCTGCATTCACCACCATTCACAGAAACGAGGAGCTTCTTGGACTAGGGATGAGAATAGCATTTGTTTATGGGCATAAACATAAATATTTAGAAGTCAGTATAGTGTCGGTTCAATTTAGCTTAACAAGAGTAGTAAGCTCCCCGCTAAGACCTGTGGACTCCTCAGCCATGGATTTTTGGCTGAGTTTGCAGTACTAGGCATGAATTTATTCATGTGGAGTGGGCATCAAATCCAATCAGTATGGGCATGCGGGGATCTCAGGGCACTAGCTGCTGGGCGTGGTGCCAGTCTCCCACACGTTGCTGGAGTGCAGCGGGTCCCGCAGGCCGCATTTGCTGTTCGGGCCCCTGGCTCTCCGCCGCTGGGGTACGCGGCTTTTGGGCACTGCGTTGCCGTGGGTCTCTGCTACCGGAGCTGGCAGCTCTAGGACCGCTGTCAGCTGCCCGGTCGGGTTCCGTTTCAATTTCCACCATGCACTCTCTCTCTAAGTTCGAGACCTGTTGGCCACCAGGTCACGAGGAGAGGTGCGAGAAACGGCGAAAGCAGGGCCTTCGTGAGTCGATGATGGAAGGATAGCCCCCCCGGGAGACTGGATCACAGGATTTTAGTGTTACAGCTTCAGACAAGTGACTCAGCTCAGATCTCAGTGATTCAGCTCCAGCTCCAGCTTTATTGGGGTAAAACTAAGACTATTTATAGTGTGGAGACAGTAGAAGAAGCCTTAGCTGATAGGTACTCCTGGAATGCTTCATTTACATAGGGCAGTGGGCTTCTATCAGGCTATCAGACAACGCCTGATTAAAACCTGGTAGCTCCTGTGCCGGAGGGCATGTATCTTGTGACGGGCATTTCAAAAGTAAGTCAGGGAGGAGAGGAGAAGGCGCCCCGCTGAGAAGGGGAGTCTCCCCATTTGCGCCGAGCCAGCTTGTGGCTATCCGGACATGGGGAGACTGCTACCCTAAACAGCAGGGGTCCCCAACAAATCAGAGAATGACTAGTTACCCCCGTAACAGCGGTACCATTATTATACAAGAATCATACCCAGTATTAATTGTTCTGCCCATGGCTTAACTCTTGGCCTCATGCCAACTTAATGTCACTATTTTAGAATTGGAAAATCTGAGCAGAGAGAAGTTAAGTCATATAGCTCAGAGTTGGGATAATTTCCTTTTTAAAAAAATAATTTATTGAGAATTTCATACATGCATATAGGTGTTTTGATCAAATCCATGCCCACTCCCTCACCTCCAACTCCTCCCATATCTCCCCATCACTTCTTTCTGATAACTTCATGTACTCCTTCTTTTGTTATTATTTTTTTAATAGGGCTTTTGGCTACTCTAACTTTCCCCCCTCTGAAGAGGTAACCCTAAAATCTTTTAAGGATTAGATAAAAGCTCCCAAAGACTTTTGACATTTTTGGCCTTGGGAATGGAGTATGTTGCTAAGAGGCTCAAGGACATTGTGAGTTTTAGCCAAGAAACTGGCTACTTTTCTTTGGAGTCTTATTACCCTAACTGCCTAGCCGATTCCTACCTCCTATTCTTATCACATCATCCTCTGAAGAGGTTACCCAGATTGCCAATAGGGAATCAGGACGCAGACAGCTCTAGCTTCTTCCATGCCAAACAGGGACGCAGGGTGAGACAATTGGAGTACGCCTTCAGTGGGTCTATCTAAAAGACTCCCAAATTGTATAACTCTCATCTGTAAGGGGAAAAGAAAGTCCTTGACTGGTGAATAGGAGATGTGAAGGAGAAGTAAAGGCAAGAGTAATTAGCACTGCAAAAAACAGTCAGGACAGGGCAAATTCAAATGTCCAAATCAAAGTCCACTGGAATTTCTTGATGAGGGCTTCCAAAAGCATCCACCTATTGGGTTCCTCCTCATCTTCCTTTGGGTTGACAAGGCTGGACTCGAGAGTGAACTCAGGATTTGTTTTCAGGCACTTTGACAGATATTCAAGTAGCTAGAATCAATGTCAGTTCCTTCTCAAATGCTTCTAGATAGAGAGAGAAAACAAATTTAGCCATCATTTAGCTTTTAGGCTAGAACAATAGCTGGCTGTCTCCCTCAGCTGCAGGTGGGCACTACAGAACTGCAGGCCAAGATTTGAAGTCTTACATCTGAGTAGCATTGTCTTATTAGAAACAGACTCATACTTTAATCTTTGGTTATACTTTCCTTTTGGTTGTTTAAGACCATACAGTTGGCCCAAATAAATCAATTTATTTTTACAGTTAAGGTCATTTGAGGATCTGTTCCTCAGGGGTTACATGGGCCTGGGAGGAGCCCCTGGCTCCTTTCTTTTACCAGTTCCATCTATGTGAAGATAAGTCAAAGGTCCTGCTCGACCATGTCTGACTTCACTTGGAAGCATGGATGAGATGTTTCCTCTAAGTTGACCCTCCTCTTTGTAGATAGGACACTGGTTCAGGTCCAACTTGTGGGGTTTCCATAGCCTCCCTGAACAGGAGGACAGGTGACTCATCACAGTTACGTGACATTTTGAGAGATGTTCCATAGTCCACTGGAACTTAGTCAACCTTGGAGAGCAAAGGGCAAAACCCGTCCTTTAAGTCCCTCTGACTAGATTAGTATAGGCCTTAAAGTATGGTTGTTAAACATCCAATAAGGTTAGTTCCACCAGTCTGATACTTTTAATTACCATATGCTATGTAGATAAAGCTTGGGTAGAAAAACCAAATATTCTCAGATAAACCTTGACTAGATATATATTTTATTCCTTAAACTAGTTTACTAAACTATGACCTTAGAAAATTTAAAATTATATGTATATTACTTTTGTCTCATCTTTTATATATCATAACAAACCTGCACAGATCTTCATCGCTTACTTAGGCTTTCTCATTTTTTTCCATTTATTTTGGAAAATATCTCCATTTGTGTATCCTTCTAACATCTTTTACATTCTCAGTTTCTTTTTTTCTTTCAATAATTGTGAGACATAATAGCATTAACAAATAAATTTTCCATCTGTTGTGAGAATTTCTTTTCCTGTGGATACTAAGAAATGCTTATTATTCCCTTTTAAGATTCTAGTGTCAAGCCAGTGTTTGATTAGAGTTTTACTGGGGAACCAATGAATTTACTGAGCTTACTTGCTGAGGTAACTGAGGGGTTGCTGAGGTGTATGTATGACCTGAGGGTATGCACATTGGAAAGCCTTTACCCAGCATGGGTCATGCCTTCCCTTCCTAGCCTTCCCCAGATTGTATAATTTAGCTCTCCCCAAATCCAGGAGACTATGTGTGATTAGTGCCAAATTACATACAGTATCCAGTGGCTGGATACTCCAATGGCCCTCCTTTAATGAATGAGCATAACTGTCAACAGGTCCAATTGTGATTATGTTTAGCGACCAGGCACAGCTGAAGTTGTGATGATGGTAGTTTCATGCAGAAAAGACTGCTATACAGCATTGTCTTATTAAAAGGACATGGAATTTAAAAGGATTTCGTGCTAGGATCCATATATAAGGGAGAACATATGTGGTTTCTTTTTCTGAATCTGTGTTACTTCACTTAATTTAACGGTTTCTAGATCCATCCATTTACCTGCAAATTTCATTATTTCATCTTTCTTTACTGCTGAGTAGAACTCCATTTTGTAAATATACCACATTTTTGTTAACCACTCATCAGTTGAGTGGCACTTAGGTTGCTTCCATCTCTTGGCTATTGTGAAAAGAGCAGCAACAGACATGGTTGTACAAGTGTCTCTACAATAGGTTGAGTCCTTTGGGTATATGCAAGGAATGGTATAACCAAGTCATATGATAGGTTCATTTTTAGTTTTTTAAGAGTTCTCCACACTGTTTTCCATAGGGGTTGCATGAGTTTGCAATGCCACCAGCAGTGAGTGAGCATTCCCCTTTCTCCGCATCCTCACTGGCATTTGGTATTATTTGTTCTCTTGATCCTAGCCAGTCTGATGGGGGTAAGGTGATACCTTAGGGTAGTTTTAATTTGCATTTCCATAATTACTAACAGTGTTGAACACTTTTTGAGATGTTTCTTGGTCATCTTTATTTCTTCCTTTGAGAACTCTCTGTTTAGATCTTTAGCCCTTCTTTCCATTGGGTCATTTGGTTTCTTGATTCTTTTGATTTCTTTATATATTCTGGATGTTAAACCCCTGTCAGGTGTGTCACTGGTGAAGATTTTTTCCCATTCTGTGGGTTTTCTATTCACTTTTTTGATTGTTTCTTTTTCTGTACAGAAGCTTTTTGTTTAATGAGGTCCAACTTGTTGATTGCTGACCTTAATTTCTGAGCAACTTCTGCCCAATTTAGAAAATCCTTTCCTACACCTATATCTTGTAAGTTACTGCCAATATTTTCTTCTAAAAGTTTCAGGGTTTCCAGTTTCACATTGAGGTCTTTGATCCATTTGGAGTTGACTTTTGTGTAAGGTGAAAGACAAGGCTCTAGTTTCAGTCTTCTACAGGTGGAGCTCCAGTTTTACCAGCACCATTTGTTGAAAATGCTCTCTTTCCTCCATTGTGTGTTCTTGGCTCCTTTGTCAAATATCAGGTGGCTGAAATTGTGGGTACTCGGGTTCGGGTCTTCAGTGATCTTCAGTTGATCTATGTGTCTATTTTGTGCCAGTACCATACTGTTTTTATGACTATAGCTCTGTAGTATACTTTGAGATCTAGTATAGTAATCTCCCCAGCATTTCCTTTTGTGCTCAGGGTTGCTTTGGCTATCTGGGGTTTTTTGTGCTTCCATACTAATTTAAGGATTTTTTTTCTAATTCTGTAAAGTATGTCATGGGGATTTTGATGGGGATTGCACTAAATCTATATATTGCTTTTGGTAGGATGGTCATTTTCACAATATTAATTCTTCCAATCCATGAGCATGGGAGACCATCCCATGTCCTGGTGTCTTCTTCAATGTCTTTCTTTAATGATTTAAAAATTTCATCGTAGAGATCTTTGGTGACTTTGGTCAGATTTATTCCAAGATTTTTTTTTTTTTGCAGAAATTGTGCATTCCCCTCTATTCTTTCTCCAATTGCTTGTTATTGGTATATAGAAAGGCTACTGATTTTTGTAGATTGATTTTATAACCTGCCACTATACTGAAAGTGTTGATCTATTCTAGGTGTTTTTCTGGTGGAACTTTTGGGATCTCTTAGGTATAGTATATCATCAGCAAAAAGGGATAGTTTGACCTCTTCTTTTCCAATTAATACCCCTTTAATTTCCTTTTCCTGTCTTATTGCTCTAGCAGAGTTTCAAGCACTATGTTAAAGAGAAGTGGAGATAGTGGACAGCCTTGTCTGGTTCCTGATTTCAATGGGAATGCTTCCAGTTTTTCTCCATTTAGAATGGTGTTGGCTGTGGGTTTGTTATATATGGCTTTAATTATGTTGAGGTATGTTCCCTCCAGTCCAATTCCCTCTAGGACTTTGAACATAAATCCATGCTGAATTTTGTCAAAAGCCTTTTCTGCATCTATTGAGATGACAATGTGGTTTTTGTCTTTGAGTCCATTTATATGATTAATGAGTTTATTGACTTGCATATATTGAACCATCACTGCATTTCTGGAATAAAGCTGACTTGCTCATGGTGAATGATATTTTTAATATGTATCTGTATGCAGTTTGCAAGTATTTTGTTGAAAATTGTTGCATCTATGTTCATTAAAGATATGAATCTATAGTTTTCTTTTGTGCTTGTATCTTTACCTGGTTTGGGTATTACGGTGATGCTGGCTTCATAGAAGGAATTGGGGGATTCTCCTTCTCTTTCTATCATTTTGAATAATTTAAGTAGTATTGGTTGGAGGGCTTCTTTAAATGTCTGGTAGAATTATGCTATAAATCGATCTGAGTTGGGTTGCTTTGTATTACTGTTTCGTTTTTCTCATATGTTATGGGTCTGTTTAAGCTGTTGATCTCTTCTTTAACTTTGGTGGTTCCCGTGATTTTAGATATCCATCCATTTCTTTTAGATTTTCAGATTTGGTAAAGTATAGGTTTTTTAAATATTCCCTTATAATGTTCTGGATCTTTTGGGTGTCTGTTGTGAGGTTTTCCCTTTTATCTCTGATTTTGTTGATTTGGATTTTCTTTTTCTTTTGGTTAACTGGGCTAAGGGTCCGTCTATCTTGTTTAGCTTTTCAAAGAACCAGCTCTTAGATTCATTGATTCTTTGTATTGTTTTCTTTGTTTCTATTTCATTAATTTCTGCTCTGATTTTTGTTATTTCTTCTCTTCTGCTGGGTTTGGGTTTCATTTGTTCTTGCCTTTTGAGGTCTTGAGTTGCAATGTTAGGCCATTTACTTGGGCTCTTTCTAATTTTTAATGTAGGCACTTATAGCTATAAACTTCCCTCTTATGACTGCTTTTAAAGTGTCCCAGAGGTTGTGTTGTGTTGTAGTGTCCTTTTCATTGAATTTCAGTAATTCTTTTATTTCTTTCTTAATTTCTCCTTTGACCCACTCGTTGTTTAGGAGTGTGTTGTTTAATCACCATGAGTTAGTGTAGTGACTAGGACTTTTTCCAGTGTTGATTTTGAGCTTTATTGCATTGCAGTCTGATAGAATGCATGGAATTCTTTCTTTCTTTCTTTTCTTTTTTTTGCACTCGTTGAGGTTGTTTTGTGGTCCAGTATGTGGTCTGTTTTTGAAAAAGTTCCATGGGGTGCTGAATAGAAAGTGTATTTTTTTGGTCCTTGGGTGGAATATTCGAAAGATGTTTGTTAGGTCCATTTGATATATGGTATCATTAATTCAGATGTCTCTCTGTTTATTCTTTGTCCAGTTGACCTGCCTAATCTCCAGTGGGGTACTCAAGTCCCCTACTATTACTAAGTTTGTGCTAATCTGTTTCTAAAAGTCCTCTAGTGTTGTTTTTATGAATTTTGGTGCACCAGAGTTTGATGCATATATGTTAAGGATTGTAATATCTTCTTGGTTGACTGTTCCTTTGATCAGAATGAAGTGACCCTCCTTATCTCTTCTGATTAGTTTTAATTTGAAGTCTATTTTGTCAGATATTAGAATTGCAACCCCTGCTTGTTTCTTAGTGCCATTTGCTTGGAATATTCTTTTCCATCCTTTTGCCCTAAGGTAGTGCCTGTCCTTGAAGGTGAGATGGGTTTCTTGCAGATGGCAGAGATGGATTTTGTTTCTTAATCCATTCACCTAGCCTGTGTCTTTTGACTGGGGAGTTCAGTCCATTGACATTTAAGGTTATTATTGAAAGAAGTGTATTGGTTACTGTCATTTTGATTGCTATTTGTGTTTTCTAATTTTGTGTTTCCTCAATTGTACCTTTATTTATTTTCTTTTGTTGCCCCTGAGGTATAGTTGTTTCTCCCTCTGCTCTCTGTATTGGTACAGGTTTCAGATTCTCTCAGGTTTTTTTTTGGAAGGAACTTATGGCTTCAAATTAGCTATTCAGGAGAACCACAGAAGCCCAAATCAGGTTCCAGTCAGGTACATTCAGTCTTCCTTCTAAGGTTTGGACCTCTGTTAGCAGGAACTCAGAGAAAATTTTTGAAATTCCCTGGTGGGGGGACGATTTGGAGACTCTCAGTTGTTCTGCTCTGTTCTCAGCCCCTATGTCAGAGGCAGGCCAGAACCCAGCACTCTCTGGTGGTCTGCTGAGATCACAGCTACTACACTGATGGAGGTGGAGGTTGGTATCCACCCTCTCAGGCTGTCTGCTAGGATCTCAGCCTTAGCCTACCAAAGCTAGGTCTGCCCTGGGGCCTTGGGAGGGAACTCATGAAATCCCAGGTAGGGGGATGGGTATGGCACAATTAGGGGAAACTCACCACCACAGTCCCCCAGTATTCTCAGCCTCTATGCCAGAGGGAGGCCAGAATCTGGCGCTTTGTGTTGGTCACAGGTGCTACTGAGTTGGGATAATTTCAAGCAACTAGGAAGCTAACTACATGTTTTGTGCTATTTGTGATCCTTAGTTGAGTCTTTAAACATTTTTCTAGTTCTCTCTGATTAATAGAGTTAGAAGTGTTCCCAGAAAAGGCTTTGAGAAAGATATGTTTTGTCTAGACAGGGTGCCAAGAAGTGGAACTCCTGTGACATACTGACAGTTATATTAGAATGGGGAGCCTCCTAAGCGACTGTATCATGATAAACCTTCTCATCCCCTTATATAAAAATGTCTGTTCCTTAAAACCTTATACTGTGGAATGCTGCCTAAGCTGATGGAGGAAGAACAGCATCATCTGATTTGCATTCTTCTGGTTACAGGTGAAGTGTAACATCTTTCCCACTTGGCTTTCCTCTTCTGGAAGTTGCCTGGCCGTATTCTTTGTCCATTCCATTTTTCATTGAGTTCACTTATATTTTTTGTTCTAATATCATTTTATACATATCCTAGGTAGTTCTTTTGACTGGTAACATGTATTGTGAATACGGACTCTTAGCCTGTCATGTGTAGTTATTTGTGTGATTAAAAATTAATAGAAAAGAAATTAGCATCGTGTCATAAAAAGAAATATTTGTGTTACAATTATGTTAATGTTTAAGAAAAAAGGAAAAGAAGGAAATATGGAGCTTGGTGTGGGGGTGTACACATGTACTCCCAGCACTCAGGAACCTGAGCAGGGCTACGTAGTGAGATCCTGTCTCAGATAATTGGACAGACCGACAGACAACAACAACAACAACAACGACAACAACAGAATTCAAAGTCCTGAAGAATGGGTAAATTTAGAAAGGAATAGGAAAACAGTATTTAAAAAGTACATTGACAAAGTGAGGAAACATTCTTAGTGTAATCTAGAGTGAGCAAGAAGATTGGCCTGGCGGAGATGGAGAATTCACATGGGTTATAATAGAAATGGAATTAAATGAGAAGGTTTTGCCAGCAGTAAAGGGACTTACGTGCTAGAGTTGGAATTTGGAATTTTTCCTATGAGAATTTTTTAATTGAATGGGATAGCAAATCAACATTTTGAAATGTTAACCTGACTATAGTATGTAAAGAGAGTTCCGAGAGGTACTCATTGATGCTAGCCATTGATGCCCAGGGTGAGTTAAATTGGCAAAGATGCCAGATCTTGGTGATTAATTAGATGCCCTGAAGATTATGACTGAAATGGTGATGTTGTAGGCAACTTGGAGGGAAAACTGGACTTTGTTGGATGGTGACATTTGTTCCTGGAAACTGCACAAAGAGACTGAGGACAGAGAAAGCTAAGTGGAATTACTGACTTTGTAAAGATCAGACACACGATAAACTTAAATTTTTATCAATGAGCACAGAAATAGCAGATGGAGATGTTAAAGCATGGTTTAAGCCTCCTGTATTTAAAAGGAGAAGAGAAGCCAGGGCAGATGGAAAGAAAGGGCTGTCCCTCATAACAAAGAATTGATCCTCTGATGATCCATTTGCTGTGGAGGACATTTCCATGCTGTTCCTCTGGTTAGGAAGATGATAAAGGTCCGTTCACGTTGTCTCTGCAGGGAGACTGTTCAATTGTCCACCTGAGGGGAGCCACGTGCATTCTTATGGAGATCATTAACTAATTCGGCTGCTGTGTTTCTTTTCATAGCAATTAATGAGTCACATACAAATACAAAATACGAATACAAATGCTACTAAGCATGTGAGAAGCTATGCCTTTAAACATTTATAGAATTTATGCTATATGGAAAATACCTCAGGATTTAGGGTTCTTCCTATACTGGGCATGTATTTATTTAAGCTCTTGTCTGATTTTTCCAGTGATAATTTAACAATTATTTTATATTTTGATTTATTTGTGTGTGTGTGTGTGTGTGTGTGTGTGTGTGTGTGTGTGTGTATATGGATCTGAGGACACCTTTTAGGAGTTGGTTCTTTCTACCATGGGGTCCTAGGGATCTAGCTCACGCTTGGCAGCAAGTACCTTCAGCCCTGCTCAGCCATTTCACAGGCTCAGCAATGACTGGTTTTTTACCCTTCAGATACTTTCAAGAACATTTTCCTTAAACATAGTCATCGTATATAGACAATGAGATCGAAGAAATTAGTGGCCTCGAGAACTGCCTGAGTCTGACTCACCTGAGTTTGGCCAACAACAAGATCAGAACAATTGATGGTTTAAGCACATTACCGATCAAAACACTTTGTTTGGTGAGTCCAACACAATGCTATTCTTTGTAGAAGTAGTGGTTAATGTTTGGCAATTGTGAATTATACTTAGGATTTTTTCTTTGTTATTTTCAGTGTGTTGGTGGTAGTGGTGGTGGTGGTGGTGGTGGTGGTGGGGTGGTGGTGGTGTGTGTGTGTGTGTGTGTGTGTGTGTATGCATGTGAGCAAGAGTCCATACTAAAGTAAAACCACTTCTGAATTTGTATACCAAGTTAATATTTTTTAGAAAATTGATTTCTTATATTGTAAAAGAAGGTGTATTTTAACAAGTGTTTTTAAAGTGTATAATTTATTGGGGAAAATAGCATTTGAGCATAGTAAAGCCTCTGTGCTGATGCTCACACTTCATTGCACTCAAATGAGTCACAAGATGTTTCCTAGGCACTGAACTTTGGCAGTCCTTCTATGGAACATGGGAACACATGCTAGTCTCCCATTCTAGGAAGGCAGGAATCCTGCTGAGAATACATGAACCATTCCAGTCAGAAAACTCACATCTGATTGTCTTTTCCCACAGAGAGCATTATTTTCAAGCCCTGAGACATCATGTGACTGCAACTCAAATGAAAACTGAGACTGCATGATATTTTAAAAATAACAGTATGGCATGCTAGTGTGTGTGTGTGTGTCTGTGTATGAGGTGGTGATGTTGTTTATAGAACATCCAGGATTTTTTCTTCTTCCTTTTCTCCTCCTGACCCTTAGATGGCTTTATTGGCCTTCGTTACACTCATCAGAGAGCAGGCAGGATGGCTATCAGTGAGGCTGTCTTGATAATTTTTATGTGAACTACCACAGGAGGGTGTTGGGCTATTGCCTGAAGTGACATCTTGGGCTGTCTGCACATATTTGACATACATGATATGCGTTTCATTATTTATCCATAGGTCACTGAAGGTTGGCTTAGAGCTCAAAATACTTTCTAAAACCCCTTCTTACTGTGAGTTAGATGAGGGCACAGTGTTGGCATTCTAGTAACAAACACGGAAAACAAATAGAAAGTTTTCATAAATTCACCGGAGATTTTGTTTTCTGCCAGCTAAGGCATATTAGTAAAGTGAGAATGAAGGGGAATTTAATAAATTGGATTTAAAAAATTAAGTTAAAAGCCAGGCGTGGTGGCACACATCTTTAATCCCAGCACTTGGGAGGCAGAGGTAGGTGGATGTTTGTGAGTTCAAGGCCAGCCTGGTCTGCATGGTGGGTTCCAGGACAGCTGGGGCTACAGGGAGACCCTGCCTCAAAAAGACAAAAAAAAAAAATTAAGTTAGAAAGTCAATGACATTTAAAAATTATGATAATCCAACGAGCTATTGGCAGCCATTTGCTATTCATTTTATAGTCTGTTTAGAACTTTATCTTTTCTTCTACATGGATCGCTGTTGCTGTTTTGGTCTCTTTGGAGGCAGGATCTCACTGTGCCACACTAACCTGCCTTGGAACTTGCTGTGTAGACCAGGTTGGTTTTGAACTTGTGGTGATCCACTTGCCTCTGCCACCTGAGTGCTGGGATCACAGATATGAGCCACTACTCCAGGCTATATATATTGTCTGTGTTGATATTCCCATAAATTTTAAATGGGTTATAAGTGGAAATACATGGGGTGTGCCTAATTAAGGGAATGAAAATTGTTATTATTAAGATTAACACATGGGGCTGGAGAGATGGCTCAGTGGTTAAGAACACTGGCTGCTCTTGCAGAGGACCCAGGTCCAGTTCCCAGCATGCACATGGTGGTCCATAACTCCAGTTCCAGGGAATCCAGTCCCGTCTTCTGGTCTCTGCAGGCATTATGTGCACATGATGCACCTACATACATGCAAGCAAAACACTCATACATGTAAAATAAAAATAAAGTAATTGAAAAAAAAAGAATAATACATGTTACTTTTATTTTGAGTATGTTTCATTGACTATACAATTAATCTATGCTAACAGTTCGGTCTCAAGTAGCTCTCAGAAAAGCACAAAGTACTTATTTTTTTTCTGCTAATCAATGAGGTAGGTTTTTGCCCTACCCTATCACCCAAGATGAACTAGAAAATATGCATTCGTTTTCAAGGAAATTTTGAGACTTAGAAAGCTTTCTTTTCCAGATTTGAATAAAATTTATAACCTAAAATGATGCATATTTGCTTCAACAGTTTTAAATAATTTTATTTTGAATTCATGGAATCAGAAATCCATTTGATTTAGCTACTGACGAGAACTCATTTTATAATTTAGAGTAAGAAGAACAAACCAACTGCTAATATTTGACCCTCAACTTTTAGGAGGAATGTGAAAGTTGAAAGGGGGAACAGGTAGGCTTGCTGATGGGCCATTCCGTCCCCCACCCTCTTAGCAGGTAGCAATGCATTGCAAACCTTGACTTCTCCTTGTCAGGGTAAAAGCCAGTTGGGTTTTCCCTGACAAATGGCGAATGAGGAATGTTTCTAATTTCATCTACTTAAGAAAATAGCTACTTTCTAAGCTTTTTTTTTTTCAAATCCTCATGAAAGAACTGGATGAACTAGAGGCAGAAACTTGATGTCCACATCCAGGATGAGCCTCCAGGTTCTTAGTACTAGACAAGGCATTACCTAGCTGGCTTTCAGCTCAGAAATTTTGTGATTCTAAACCTTCTCAGTTCTGGTTTCTTTTGTGACCACAGGCTATCTAATTAAACTTTTCTGTACCTCGTTCTTCTCAGTCCATCTACCACTTTGAAAGCCATCAGAGACACTGAAAAATTACCGCCTGTCTAGCATATTGAGAGCTCTTCAGAGTCCTTTGGGGAAAGTGGATTGTATATAAATTTGATACGTGGGTATTTTTTTGAATAGGATATTGAGATCTTATTTCAGTATATTAAATTGATATGGGTATGATGGTAAGTTTAGTGTAGTTCTCTTTTGTATTATTTTTTCACTTTTTATAACTTTTTTGAGCTCTGAATAGGGGAATTTGATATCACTTTGGCAAATAGGGTTATGAGTTTTTTCTTTTTATTACAAATTTTTCAAACATACAGAAGTAAAAAAGAATAGTATAATAAGTCCTCATGTTCTATAACTTTCCTCTATAGATTATTAACATTCTACTATCATGTTTTAAGGCGCTATAGAATTATACTACTGAACAAAAATCTGGCTCATTATTGAAGTGAAATTTTATGAAAAATAGGACAAAAATGAGCCCTTGCTATTAAATGTATCAGGAAAGATGCGACAGTGAAAATATTATGGGTGGAAGGAAATACTATAATTTGATTTTTCAGTTCATAAATGGATATTAAAAGTTTTGAACATTTTAAAAGTAATTTTTAATTTTATTTATGTGTATGAGTATTATGCCTGCATGTATGTAAGTCCACCAGGGTCATGCAGTGCCCACGGAGGATAGAAAAGCATGTCGGATCCCCTGGAACTGGAGTTATAGATAGTTGTTAGCTGCCATGTAGGTGCTGGGAATTGAGCCTGGGTCCTCTGGAAGAGTAGCCAGTACCCTTAACTGCTGAGCTATCTCCCCAGCCCTGTTTTGAACATTTTTAGGGGCAGATATAGCTTAACATTAACTGAAAGTTCAAAATCATTCTTTATTGCAATTTTCAACTCAAACTGAAGGGTAAGTTTTACTACAACACTTTCCTATTCCTTGATGCTAAGGAAACCAAGGCATGAAGAGTGTGTTGGAAAGCATTCAAAAATGAAAATTATTGTTGTCATGGATATATAGAGGCTGAGACAGAGGACAACTCTTTCAATGCAGAAACGTTCTGCTATTCTTATTGTCTGAGAAAATGCTTATGTGTGAATTATTGAATTAAGTTTGCTTATCTGTCGTTGGATAGAAAGCCACACAGTTGTAATGACATGGGGAAATAACCATTGTGTTAGTAACGGTTCTGCTGCATAAGCTGGGTTAGGATGGATGGTTCTTCTACTGGGCTTGCTGCAGTCTGTCAGTATATTGGTTGGGGTGGGCTTGACACATCTGGGAGCCTGGGATAACTGGATTTTCTGTTAGTCTCAGGGGCTCTTTCATGTAATTTCTGCTTATCCAGATGGCTTCTCTACAGCTGCTCAACAACAGAGTAACCAGGATTCTTATCTGGTATCTAGAGCTCCTGGACCTGAAAGCAGAAGCCTTAAGTCTTTTGCTTAGAGTGGCACACTTCAGCCATAGTCTTTTGGTAAAGGGACGTTTTTATTAGGCTAGCATAGATTTAAGAGGAAGGGACTACAACAGGAGCGTGAATGGCTGGAGTCTACCAAGGCAACAGTCACAGCCTTTGTGAGGCATGTAACCTGAGAATGTTTCTGGAAACTGTGTGTATGGGAACTAGCGTATTCAAGTGGTTTATTGTGATGGTGACAAAACAATGTATTAAAATCACATTTTTAGAGACAGACACAAATCTGTCCTGCTATTTAGGTTTTTAGGTATGTGTCTTAGTTTCTTTTCCTGTTGCTGTGATAAACTGCTCTGACAAAGCAACTTAAGTAGGACGTGGATTACACTCACATTTCCAGGTCATGACAGGGAATTCATAGCAGCAGGGGCCTGAGGGAAGCGGCCACATCACATTCACTATGGGAAGCTGAGAGCAATGAGTTCATGGGTGCATGCTCATGCGCAGTTCACTTTCTCCCCTCTGCCCAGGGAAGCTTGGTGCTCACACTGGCTGGGTCTTCATGTTTCAATGGATATAATCAAAATAGCCCTCCCCCGACCCAGACATGCCCAATCCAGATAACTCGTCACTGAAACTCCCCTCTTAGGTGACTCTTGATTGTGTCAAGTTGACAGTTGGAACTTGCCATCACAGTGTGCGATGTTAAACTTGTATCACCTTGCATTTCTCTTTCCCTACCGACTTGAAAACTCATCTTGAAAATTAAAATATTAAAACACTAAATAAAAATATAATAGCCCGATCTTTCAAATGAAAATCTAGAATATCTTTCTGGGTATGTATATACCTTTAGATAGGCAATTGATGGACATGATGGTGGGGCAAGAATGGCTTATTGACTTTTTAAAAGAGATTTGGGGCAGTGACCAAAATCAAGATTTGTTACTGTGTTTTCCTACACATTGCTTTAAAACATTAAGTGTGTTTTATCCATTTTAGAGCAATAATCAGATCGAGAAAATCACAGGTTTGGAGGAACTGAAAGCCTTGCAGAACCTGGACCTGTCCCACAATCAGATAAGTAGCCTCCAGGGCTTGGAGAATCATGACCTCCTGGAAGTGATCAACTTAGAGGATAACAAGGTAGTGTACTCTGTAGAGCTGGGCTTCAACATCTCTGAAGTGGACATATTGGGGAGTTGGTGCAAATACCTCATTTTTAGTTGTTCAGGGATGTTACTAGAAATGCCCTTCTAACCAATTTCTTAGAGCAGTATTTATAGAATGGCTTTTTTGAAAAATACTTGTAATTCACCATTTTTGAACATTTGATGATTCTTAATTACATTGTTTTAAAGGTTCAAATTGTAGTCATGTATGCATAATTTTCTGAAGTCGATGTGTTTATGCAATGTTTTCTGTAGAAAGAGAGTATCAGGAATATTTGAAATGTCTGAGCAAGGAGTGCTACAAGAATATCTTCAAGCTGATGTTACCCCTTGTCTACATTCCAAGAGAAGCCTGAGTAACCACTGGTGGGAGGGACTTGGGGGAGATGTTGGTCAAAGGATATAAAATAAAGTTTAGATAGGAGGGAAAATTTAAAAGGTCTATTTTATATCATACTGACTAAGGTTAACAATATATTGGTTTTGGGGGTAGGGGTGTTGTTGAACAGGGTCTTACGTAGCCTGAGCTGACCTTGAACTTGCTATGTAGCCAAGGCTAGTTTTGAACTAGGGATCTTCCTCCTTCCACCTCTCCAGAGTGCTAAGAATGAAGTTTTTAATGTCACTACAAAGATGATAAACTTTATGAAATAATCGTTATCATCTATATTTAGCCTTCTATATGTATTTCAAAGCATCCTGTTTCATGTGCTATATATGTACAGCTTATATATAATTTAATAAATGTAAATGCCACAGGAAAGCCTTAATCATAAAAAGTAAGTAAAAAGTAGAGGAATAGAGGTGATTCCTCAGGTCTTGTTGGTAGTAGCAGTATATCTTTGATGGGCTGAGGACTGAACTTGCTTGTATATCTGGTTTAATGTACCCTCACTTTAAAAATTATGTAAGTCTCTCTCTCTCTCTCTCTCTCTCTCTCTTCTCTCTCTCTCTCTCTCTCCCTCCCTCTCTCTCTCTCTCTCTCTCTCTCTGTTTGGATTTTGAACCCATTACCTTGTGAATGATCTACCACTGAGCTATATCCTGAAACTTAGCCCCCCTCCTTCTATCTCTCCTTTTCTTCCTTCCTTTCCTTCTTTCTCCCCCTTCTTTCCATTCTTCCATCGTTTCACAGCTCTAGAGAATGTTCCTAGGGCATCAGGTATGAGAGTCACGAACCCTACCACAGAGCTTTATTTCTAGCAACTTAGCTCTTCCCCCTACAAGTGTACATCTATTAGGCTGGAAAAAAATCAAGAAAGGTTAGTGATTAAGATCTTGAGTTAAATTTTTATCTTAGTCAAAACTGTTGATCCTTATGTGACTTGATTTGTTTGCTAAGTTGATTTAGTGACTTTTCACAGGTTAATTAATTCTAGTGGATGACCTTGGTCCATTACACCCTGTGTCACAGGAAGTCAGTACAATCTCTGTTTGAAAGGATTTTCATGTCCTTTTTTATGCAATTGCCATTGAAGACTGACTTTTAAAACATTTTATGTTTAAAGTGTTTTTCACATTTACACAGGGGATCTTGAAAAGGTGGAATATGCTCATTAAACACCAACTCAGTACCTCTCAGGATTTAAGAGCTAACAGCAATGGCGATAAAACAATTGCAGTAATAAAATAATTAGAGATATTTTCTGAGTACTTATGCACTAGGCATAATTCTAAACCCTTCACATATCTCATTCAGTCCTTGTGATCCTTTTATTATTACTATTATTATTTTATTGTTTTACAGATGAAGAAGCTGGGGTAAGAAAAACTAAGAAACTTTCCAAAGTTAAATAGCAAACTGCAGGATAGAATGATTAGCCTGTAGAGTCAATGTCCTTAAGTTCTGCAGCACATACAGTAAAAGAAAAGCCAGGGCCTTCCCTTCAGAATGGGTGTGGGGGAATCCTCGAGAACATGAGACCAGTGTGAGCAGTGGATGTAATTTAAAGTTCTCTAGTAGCGCTAGTAAAAGGACAAAAGAAACAGGTGATAATAACTTCATAATATATTTTATTTAACCAGGTATATCTAAAATATAATTTCAATACATAATTTGCATACAAAATTGTTGATGAAGTATTTTCTTTCCTATTGTTTTACACTGGATTTTTTCACATTGGGTGTGCATTTTACATTTGGAATATGTCTTAGATCTCTTTAGCAATATTTGAGGTACTAAACAGACACTTGTGGCTATTAACTGTCATGTTGGAGAGTGCATGTCTAGAAACATCTTACAAATAGTATGTTGCTCTCTACCTTTTCAAGGCAATTTCTGAAATACATTTGAAAAAGTCTAAAGCAAAAGGAAATACACTCAAGTGAAGAAAGAGCTTTATAATTTTTCAATGTTAAGGAGACTATATTTTGTAAGAAGTGGCCACACATCCCAAAGGGGCCTCCTTTGGAGATGATCAGTTGGTTCTGTAATAATAGCATGATTCCTTGGTTCCCCACTGGGCAGGTTGGGGAGCAACCTACAGTCCTTTGAAATGTTCTTTGAATCATCTGGAGTCCCTAAGGGGTTTCTGCAGGATAACTGAGAATTCTATAAATCAAGGATGGTGAATTTATCATGTAAAAGCGCAACGTAGTTTTTAATTTGATGTTAAAAATATTGTCTTATTGGTAGCAATTTATCAGTATTTCAGTATATAGGGTTGAAATAGTCTAGCACCTACAGAGTCATCTGAATATCTGTCCTTTGCACATGTTTACTGTCAGCTGATTTGGGAGGCCTCCATCAGCTTCCACTCTGCAGTCCCTGTTAGATTCAAAACATGACTCTATTACAACCTCTGCACCCTTTCAGCAGTGGGATTGTGGTCAGGGGTGACTTGGAGAATGCTAGGCTACTTCTCTGTGTTTCGGTGTTATCTTATCTGTGCTTATTCTCAGTACTTCTTAGGACTTTTTGTGAGGATTAATGATAATATTCATAAAACAATAGAAGCAAGGAAAGGGCTTCTGTATTAGTCACTGTTCTGTTGCTGTGATAGAAACACTGACCCAAGCAATTTATAGGAGGGTTTATCTGAGCTTACGGTTCCAGGGGAATTACAGTCCGTCATGGCAGGGAGCCATGGTGGCTGGAGGTGGCTGGAGCAGGAGCAGCAGAAGTGAAGCTCTCACATCATCGCACAGGCACAGGAAGCAAGAGAGCTACTGGAGATCTGGCAAGGCTTAAGAACTCTGTAAGCCCACCCTCAGTGACCCGCTTCCTCCAGGATAGCCACACCTTCTAAAACCTCCCAAACAGCGCCACCATCTGGGGACAAAATGTCCAAATACTTGGAGCCTATGGGGGACATTTTCATTCAATCCATCACAGCTTCAGTCCCAAATAGCCATAGACTTGGCTAAGCTCTTGGTTTTCATTGTTTGTGATGCTCTGTCCATTCTCCCATGGTGCTGTTGGAGACAGTGGCAACTAAACATTACTTTTGCAGTGCTTTGTACAAGGGTGGCCTTTGGAAGCATTTCCTGTTCTTCAGTGACACACTCCTTTCAGTGTCTCAGGCCATGTAAGGCTATTACCCTAACCTTCTTGATCCTGGTTCACACTTTCATGTGTATGAACAAAGGGAATTTGGCTGGGAAGTGGACTTGATCTCTCTTTGGCTTTATATTAGTTATGCTTTGCAGTGGTTTGAATGAATGTCCCTCATAGGCTCCAAGTATTTGAACACTTTGTCCCCATTTGGTGGCACTGTTTGGGGAAGGTCATGAACTCTTTAGAAGGAAACATGTCACTGGAGGTGGGCTTCAAAAGTATGCAGCTTGCCCACTTCCAGTTCGCCTCTCTCTGCTTCCTGTGCCAGTTTAAATATGTGAACACTCTGCTTTTTGCTCCAACTGCCTCCTGCCATGCCTGCCCACCATGGTGGGCTCTTACCTCTCTGGAACAATTAGCCCAACCGTAAACTCTTCCTTCTACAAGTAGCCTTATTCATGGTGTCTTATCACAGCAACGCAGAAGTAATTAAGCAGGCTTGAAAAGAGAAGCATTGGAGTAGATGAGTCCTTGAGGTTCCTAAGTTCTTCAGGGCAGCGAGCACTGAAGCAGAGGCAGCCGGGGCTGAGCACTGAGATGCTGACAGGATACCTGCTACTGCCAGTCTCCATTCCACCTGGCTAACATACCCCTGCCACTGGAGACCAGAATGAAGGCGGTCGCTCTGGAGGCTTGTAGTCTCTTTACCTCCTGAAGGACTGGTCAAGGCTGGGGAGCCTGAGCCTCTACATAATTCCAAAGATAGTGGAAACTGTCGGTGGTTCTCTGCTGAGTGCTAGGGGTACATAATGGAGCCTTGGTTCTTAAACTGAGTCATCACTTTTCTAACTCATTGTGCTTTCAGATCAAGACTAGCATGGCTTTAGCCTTTAGTTGTAACCTACTCAGTGCCTACTTCCTAGTGACAAACTTGCCTTACTTCTTGGTGACCTACTTCCATTTACCCCATGGAGTTGGAGTAAATCTGCTAAAGAAGTCAAAGACTTGACTGAGTGCATTAGGCCCTCAGTATAGGACAGAAGACCTCTTGTGGTCAGTCCACATGACTTAAGGCAGAGACCAGCACTCTTGGGGAAAAGCATGGGGCAAAGTGCCCCCTTACATAGAGATTTGGGATGGAACACTGTCATCATTTTCTTCTTCCTATAGACCAAGCTCATTTCTGCCTCAGGGACTTCATATATCTAGCCTCTCTTAGAAGTTTTTGTCCAAATCCTTATATTGGTTCACTTTGAAAGTCTATCAAACCCTGAAAAGTAGCCTATGACCACCCCTGGCCTGTCCAGCACCTCCTCTCCATGCTCTTTACCCCTCACACTGCTTTATGTTGATCACTAGTTTTTTACTACTACCCGAGATTACAACATGCCATGCTTTTTACCTTATATCCTGAAGAATGCTTTTTCTTTCCCACTAGGATGTTAGCTTCTTGACCTCAGGGAGTTCATCTTGTTCACTTTGTGCAATGCCTGGTTTAGGGTTGGCCCTTAAGAATATTGTTGGCTGAGTGCTGGAGAGATGGCGCAGCAGTTAAGAACACTGACTGCTCTTGCAGAGGACCCAGTTTCAGTTCCCAGCACCTACAAGTTGGCTAACAATTGTCCATAACTCCAGTTCCAGATGATTTGACACCCTCTTCTGACCTCCATGGGCATTGCATGACACCGGTGCACCTACCTATATGCAGGCAATACACTCATACATATAAAATAAAAATAATAAATAAAACATTTTAAAAAGAAGTATTGTTGGCTGAACACGTGACTTTTAGGAGCTCTCAATAGTGCCCAGATCTGCCCCTCTTCTCTGAAAGGCTTGGTTGGTGTTTTAGGTACATACAGGAAGATTCTGGAAAGACTATGTATAAGGTGTTTTCCTATTGGGTGGAGAAAGGAAAAAAGAAAAGCCTAGAGATCAGAGGAATTGTTTTAATGAAGATGGTGAGGGCCTTCAATAAAGCAGATGGAGTAAGGAAGACATCAGAGAGACTCTTGAGGTAGAATTAATGAGGCAGAGTAGAGGTGGTGGATGAGAAGAAGAAGATGTTGAAGAAGACTGCAGGTCTTCATCAGGAGATGCAGGTGGCTGGGTGATAGTGATGCTAACCAGCACCATGGTCAGGCATAGATGCTCATTTTCCCTACATTTATAGAGGCAGAATCCCATTCCGATATAGCTGGGGAGTAGGGAACTATACTGCCGTCTCTCCAGGATGGAAAGCAAATGTGACTGTGGAGCAACTTCTCTTGGAAGCTAATCCTATCAAGTAGAATGGGTTGAACCCTGACACTCCCTCCACTGCCCCCAGAGAATGTGTCCAACACTACCACCTCGAGAAACTATGGGTGTGCCCTTGTTTAGAAAAAAGGGTTTCTACAGATGAAGTTAATCTCAAAATGAGATTATTCTGAGATAATTAGGTGGCCTTAAAGCTCATGTCCTTGTAAAAGACGGAAAGGGAGAAAATACACAGAAGCCCACCTATGTGAAGACGTCTTCACTCAGGTGAAGATGGAGGCAGAGGCTGGAGCGGCTTCAAGCCGAGGATGCCTGGGTCTGGCAGAAGCTGGAAGAGGCAAGGAAAGAGTCTCCTCTGGAGACTTCAGAGGGATCATGAGCTTTCCCAGCCCTCGATTTCGGCCTTATCTGCAGCACTCTAAGAACCAGCTCCTGTTGTTTTAAGTCTTCAGGTTTGTGTCCTGTCATGACAGCCCTCGAAGGCTCATGCATGTGTAGTACTGTGTCTGGGAAATGGAGACAAGTCCGAAAGCTATTTTTGACGATAGTCTCTTACCATTTCTGCTTTCTATGTTTAAAAAAAATTCTCTATATCTTACAAATATAAATATTCTCATGTTTTCTTATAATATCAGGTTTTGAATTTAAAAAATATTTTCTTTAAATCCAGCTAGTATTTATGTTTGTGGGCAGTGTGAGATAGGTATCTAATTCCCATGTAGAAAACAAATTGTCTCAATACTGAAAAAAATATGATTTAATAGTAATGAGTTATTCTATTAACATATATGTCAGGATTTATTGAATCATTTACTTATTGAAATTTGTTGTGTTTACAACTTACTATTAAAAATAATGTTGAAATATATTCTTGCACATAAATCTTTGCATAAATTTTTATTATTTTCTTATGATAGATTTTTGGAAATACCATTACTGGGTTATGGGTGTCTTAAAGATTGTAGATTTGTTTTCTCAATGTTCATACTAATTAGTAATTCCACTGTAATATATGTTAGACTATCTTGTTGTAGGCATATCTTACTATTCATTTTTCAACAAATCACATTTAAAAGTTATGTCAATCTGTTAGTGAAAACCAGTATGTTGTATACTATTTTACATAAATTTCTTTGGTTATCAATGAGGTTGAACATTTTTGTTTGCTAACCATTTGATTTTCTTTAAAAAGTTACCTGCTTCTACCCTTAGCTATTGTTTACTTTATGGCAGTTGTTCTTTTGCTTCTTATTAAGGTATTTTAGGTATACATATTAAAATAATTTATAGAATATATCAACATTTTCTGTAGTATATTCTTTATATATATATGTGTGTGTGTGTGTGTGTGTATGTATGTGTGTAGTCTTTGTGAGACAGGGTCTCTCTGTAGCTCCAGATAGCCTGGAACTTACTATGTAGACCAAGCTGGCGGTGACCTCACGGAGAGCTGCTTGCCCCTGCCTCCTGAGTGCTGGAATTACAGGTGTGCACCACCATACCTGGCCTATCTTTATAAAATCTTTTTTTTTTTTTTTGGTCTTTTTGAAACAGGGTCTCCTTGGAGCCCCAGATGACCTGGAACTCACCATGTAGACCAGGCTGGCCTTGAGTTCACAGAGATCTTCCTGCCTCTGCCTCCTGAGTGCTGGCATTAAAGGTGTGCACCACGCCCTGCTTAAAATCTTTTTTCATTCTGAATCTCATAGATGCTCACCTAAACTCTTTTTATTCTGTATTATTTATACTACCTTCCAACTCTTAATCCATAGTTTAGTTTGTTATAATCGAAATAAAGATCTAAATTTGTATTTTCCTAATATCTAATAGTATTAATATGATAACAGCTACTATTTATTATGCTAAAATTCCGTAAGCATTTTCTTGCTGATTTGTACTTCAGCTTTAGAATGTGTTTCATTGCTTCATCTGATGACTTTTACCCCAGGGATGCATTTGTCATTATCACCACAGTCTAGCTGCTGCAGCCCCACAGTTTGAGAAATGTTGTTCTACACAGATTCTTATGTATATAACAGTAGAAAACATGGAAAATCATTTGCACCTATTAGTTTCCTGGACACACACGCACGCACGCACGCTCGCACACTTAAAAAAGAAAAGGCCTGAACAGACTTCTTTAGGTCTGGGTAGTGATTCTTAGAGAGCATAGCCAAGAAGGAAATGATAAAAACAGAAAAAGGAAGGAAGGAAGGATGGGAGGAAGAAGGGGGAGAGAGAGAGAGAGAGAGAGAGAGAGAGAGAGAGAATGAGAATTGACAGATTTTGTGAATTAGTGGTTACCATGGTCTAAGGAGGTTACTGAAGGTACCAGCAGGATATTCTTGGCAGCAGAAGGCTGAAGTTCTGGAAGAATTTAACCTTTTGGGCAATATTTTAGTTTCAGATATTTGAGGTGCTGTTGTCTCTACACCTTTTATAGAAGTCTGCTGCATACACAGTGTCAGGTCTGTGGTCTTATGGAGAGCTACCGGGATGGGGTCTGCTGGGGTGAAGTTGGATAGGAAAGTGGCACACACTCAGGGCGACGAGCATCTATTGCACATTGCTTCCTTAGCAGGAGGCCTATCCCAGTGTGGTGTTCCCCTTTCCACCCTCATTCTACCCTTGGAAGGAGTGAGGGGAAAGCTGGATCCTCTGATTCATAAAAGACACGCTGACCCCAGATGACATCTTGGTGGAAATTTTATATAGCACATGATTGTTCTTGTCATGATATTTGTAACATATCAAGATCTTTCTATGTCAGTCACCATATGTACTTCTGTCTTCTAAAATGAATGCATACTGTTCCTGCTATAGGACTGTGTAGTGACTCGTTAATTACATAATGATGGATAGAGTTCCTAGGAAATTAGAGATGTTTGACTTTTAGTAACAAAGACTGAATATTATTCTATGTAGTTTTTGCCTGTCTGATGATTGCTTTAATATAAATCTGAAGTAGGATAGCTGGGTTCCTGTAACACAGCTGATTGCTTTTTGGAAAGAAGAAACCAATTTCCACTCTGAGCAACTATGAACACAGGTATATTGGTGAGACATGGTGACTTCGGGAACATACTTCCTCTTTTTTTTTTTTTTTTTTTTGTCCCCCTCACAGAGCATACTTCCTCTTAATGTTTGTGTTAAGAGCTGTGTGCTAGACAGAAATCAAATCTATTGCTCAAAATGGAACAATATGAGTCAAATTTACTTTCCACCTTCCTAAATAACACACTGTAAGAACAGATTACTTTTTCGTATAGATGATCTAAATGGCGGTCTAGTGGAAAATTCTGTCATCTTCTGGGAAAGATGTGTCCAGTAACATATCTCTGTTGTAGCTAGCTACTATGTGGGGGTTGTATGTTACAACTTCTGAGCTCACCTTTCATATTACATCATCAAAAAATGGCATCCTTTGAACATGGTGCAGATGTCCCTCCTTGACTTAGCTTTGGGGCTAATTGACATTTTGGTGGCACTTGTGGCAGGATAACTCAGGAGTTACTTGTGATTGACCCAGATGGTAGAATGTTTTAACATTCAGAAATGTTGTGAGAAATGACTACTAATTACAAAATACACTATTAGCTGGGCGTGGTGGTGCACACCTTTGATCCCAGCTTGTGGGAGGCAGAAGCAGGCAGATTTCTGTGAAATCAAGGCCAGCCTTATCTACATAGTAAGTTCCAGAGCAGCTGGGGCTACAGGGAGATCCTGTCTTGAAAAGACGCCCCCAAATCCACTATCTGTGCCTGACGTAAGATTGTTATTTTGTAATTGTGGAGATTTAAATAAACCTACTTGTCTTTAGTTTAGTGGAGGATGCAGGCCCACTGTAACCCAGACTGTATCCCTAGTTAAATTAGGGCATGGTGGTACATGCTTTCAAACCCAGCACTCTGGAGACAGAGGCAGGAGATCAAGGTCAGCCTTGTCTATATAATGAGTTCTAGACCAGCTGGGGGTACAGAGGAAACCCTGTTAAAAAAAAAAAAAAGACACACTTCCAACTGGACAATCTTTTCTCTTTTTAAATTGTAAAATATAACCTATACACAAAAATATGTACATAGCAGGTTGAGCAGAGAACACTCAAGAAAAATGTCATGCAATTTTCATTGTAATTCTGTCATGGAAAATGCAATAGAACCGCATATGTCCAAGAAGTCAGAAGGCTTTGCCAGTCCCAGATGTAGGGGAAAAGAAACTGGGTTGGGAAGTGAAGTCACGGAACGGGAGGGCTGAGACAGGGGTGGATTCCATTTCTCTTACTTTGCATCTTACTTTATGTCTACTTAAAATAAACATGGGTGAGAGGAAAAGCTTACTGTTTTCTAGCCTGAGGGAGAAAGAGAAAATGGGACCCTGTGTGCTCACATTTACTGAGGAGCTTATACTCATTTCTGGGTTCTGCAGTAGCTTTGTAGAGTTCTCATTACAACACTGGATATTCACCAGACAAGTTTTAAATAAATTGAATTTAAAGGATCTAATTATATTGGCTACTATATTGTTTCCTATTGTCTTTGTTCATTGTCTGTTAATAATATATGTATTTTTTGATTAAGCAGATTGCTGAGCTGAATGAAATAGAATACATTGAAAATCTTCCTATCCTTCGAATTCTCAATCTTCTAAGAAATCCAATTCAGGTGTGAGGTCATTTACATCTGGGGAGGAGGGGAGAAGGAGGGAGGGGAGGAAAACAAGGACTTTCTTGGATCTTCAATGGGCTTCTGAAAACAGAAGAGCTAAGTAAACTAATATTTTAAACAACTTGTTTTAAAGAAGTAAGATTGTCTTTCATGGTTAGTAAGCTACCAAACTCCACCAGTTTCAATAAAGCCTGAAATTGAATGTTATTACCTCCTTAGCATGGTCATTTGTGGTTCATGGTGGGTGGTGCTAAAAAATTACAGGAGGGCTGGGTGTGGTGGCATATGCCTTTAATCCCAGCACTCAGGAGGTAGAGGCAGGCAGATCTCTGTGAGTTCAAGGCCGGCTTGGTCTACACAGTGAGTTCCAGGCCATCTTTTTTTTTTTTTTTTTTTTTTAAAAAAAAAAAAAAAAAAAAAAAAAAAAAAAATATTACAGGAGGGAACTAACAAGGTTGTAGAGCGATGTTCTTTCATATTAGAGAATACAAGACCCCAGAGGTATAGACAGAATACAATTCCTATTTTATAAGAGGAAAGACAGTGTAAAATTAGGATCCTAAAGTAATTTGCCTGGACATAGCCATGAAATTGGCATGGTTGTAAAATGATTATAGGATAAAATGATATCCTAGAAGCTTATAAAGCTTCTGGGATTTAAGGATCAGAGACCATTTTCCAAGTTCCTCCTTTTTCCTTGATTGATAAATCCATTCCTCCAGCCTCTGTCCCTTGTTCCATGTCCGTCTGGCCTTCGTTGTATTTTTCTACCTGTGTGCTTCACATTTGCCTCCATGGATCTCCGTATCTCTTTTATTTACTCTGCTTATATCTTGATGAATATGTCCGAACAAGTGAAGAAACAAAATAAAAACAACAACAACAAAAAGATATAAAAATAAAACCATGGGGCTGGAGAGATGGCTTAGTGGTTAAGAACACTGGTTGTTCTTGCAGAAGACCCAGGTTTGAATCTCAGCACCCACATGGCAGCTAACAACTGTCTATAACTCCAGTTCCAGAGGATCTGACAGCCTCTTCTGTCCTCCGAGGGCATTCCACAACACGGGTGCACTCACCTACATGCAGGCAATACACGCATATATGTAAAACAAAACAAAATAAAACAAAACAAAACAAAAAACAGACATGGGAACATTCAGGCAATTTTAAAGTACCTAAGGGAAAGGAAGAACTGAAAGTGACCATCATACTCTGGTTTCTGAGCCACAAACAGTGCTCTGCAGATGTATAAATAGACATCACTTTCATGCACATTAATACATTTATGTACAAATACTCTCCACAACTCTTCTATGTTCAAGTGTGTAAGAGAAGCTTTAAAAAGTTTTAATTGATGTGTAATAATCATGCACATTTCTGGGGTGCACTGTGGCAGCTCAGTACATGTGTGCAGCATGGACTAATCAATTCAGGCTGATGAGCATTTCCAGCTCCCTTTTCTTTGTATTGGGAACCTAAGTAAAGATCCTTTAATGTTTTTATTCCTTCTGCATTCTCATCTACGAAAGGCATCTTCCACCAGTAGCCCTTCAAAGGGCTGAAACGTCTTATCCAAAATACAGTCAATTAGTTTTAAAAGCAGATAATCCTAACACAGCCCAGCCGGTGATAGGAAGTGAGAAGGAATTTGTCTCACAAATGAGTATCATTTTATTATTGTAAGACAAGTTTATAATGAATGAGATCAACTAATGTAGAAGAACACAATAAACAATAAATCCATGATAAGAGCATAAGAAATAATAAAATTTCATTATTTTCAGTAATGAAACTCTTTGATATTAGGAGAGGGTTTGGAATCTTAGATGAGATGCTGCACTTCTCTGAGGATAATCCTACCTACCCTGCTTATTTCTCAGGGAGATTAATAAGATCCACACATTTGAAGAGCTTTATAAATGACAAAGCACATTCTGCATGTTGGTTTTTAATTTAAACATGAAAATGTAGAGTCCTGGGGGCAGGGGGCTTGTGGAAGTTGGGCTAGTGGATCCTGAAAGCATCAAACCCTTGAGAATAGAAAGCTGGTGCTTGCTGGCCTGGGGACGGAAGGCAATTGAATAGTCCTCTTGTTATTTTAAATAGGAAAAATCCGAATACTGGTTCTTTGTAATATTTATGCTACTGCGACTGACGGAATTAGATCAGAAGAAGATTAAAGTGGAGGAAAAGGTATGTAATCATATCACTTCATATGCTTTTAGGTTAGTGTGCTCCGAAGCTCATGCTGCAGGACCAATATAATCAATCAATGAGATGCATAGCATCACGCAAATTAAGTCTTCTTTAGGAGAGATTTCCTTTCCTAGGATTTGTCAGTTGAAACCTCTATAAAGCTGGGTATCAACACATGTGGTGACAGGTATGTACAATGGAAAGCTGGGCGGTGAAGAACAAGGTCTTCCTGTCCTGCCGTCTAGGCTGTTGTGGCTGGTTAGCAGTTTAGATAGCTTCCCTACTAGCAGAGTCTGCAATTGTATATATGTTATTTTAAAAACCAACAATGAGGTATACTATGTCATTTATATGTACTATGTCATATACAATTAAAAGATACTTAAATCACTACTCTGGTATTTTAATTCCTTTAATTCGGCTCTTTAAAATGATTCATCTGATTCATATCATTTCGGAGTAACCAGACTTTGAATGCTTTGTAGCACCTGCCTCCCTACAGTAGCTGTGGCAGAAATAGCTGCTAATGAGGGATTTCTTACACTGGATACAAGTTGAGATGGGATTAAAATAGGTGTAAATAGGTAGGCACATATTCCATCTCATAAATGCCTTTCTGCCCAGAGGCTAGAAGTAGTTCTAGATGTTCTGTATTATTATCCCCACACTCCCAGCCACTCCGGCCATTCCTCTTTTAGCATTTTGCAAGTAGAATAAAAATTAAAGTCACATAAGTAAAGGATTAATGTATTTAGAAGGATGTCAAAAATAGAAGATTATACACTGAGGAAAAGGCCTGTATTCCTGAGAGAAAGGGCAAGGTAAGAGAGGCGGGAGGTTAGTAGTGTGTGAGGAGGGAGTAGTTCCAGATGTGAAGACATGAAGGAGACATTCTCAGGAATCTCGAATAAACTTTGTTCCTTCTTCTCATACTAAAGTTGGAGTGTTTATTGTATTAAAACGATCTTGGATTCAGAGATTTAGTTTGAGTCCCCCCCACCCCCATACTAGGGAATATAAAGAAGAGGTTCAAAGGGCTCCACTCAATATTTTACAATAACTGTCATTTTTTTAGGTTTTAGGAAAGTTAGAATTGATGTCAAGTGTGCTGGATAGCTTTAGTGTCAACTTGACACACCTGGGTTGAGGGAGCCTCAATTGGGGAATTGCCTCTATTGGATTGGCCTGTGGCCATATCTGAGGGGCATCTTCTTGATAAGTGATGTGGGAGGGCCCAGCTTAGTGGGGGGGGTACCACCCCTGGGCAGGTGGGCCTGTGTTGCATAAGAAAGCAGGCTGAGCAGGGCCAGAGGAGCAAGCCAGTAAGCAGTGTTCCTCCATGGCCTGTGCTCCAGTTCCTGCTTCCAGGTTCCTGCCCTGAGTTCCTACCTTGGGCTCCCTGATGAACTGCGACCTTACATTCAGATGTAAGCTGAATAAACCCTTTCCTCCCCAAGTTGGTATTGGTCAGAGTATTTTGTCACAGCAATGAAGAACAAACTAGGACATCAAAACTGAATACCAGCCAGACATGGTGGTACATCTCTTTAATTGGGAGGCAGAGGCAGGTGGATCTCTGAGTTCAAGGCTAGCCTGGTCTACAAAACAAGTTGCAAGCCAGCTAGAGCTACATAGTGAGACCCTGTCTCAAAATATCAGGGGAGGAACTGGAGAGATGACTCAGTGGTTAAGAGCACTTACTACTCTTCCAGAGGACCTGGGTTCAGTTCCCAGAACCCACATAATAGCTAACACCCTTTCTTAACTCCAGTTTGAGGGATCTGATGCCCCTCTTCTGGCCTCCATGGCCATTGTATGCCTTGGGTGCACTTATATGCAAGCAAAACACTCATACACATAAAATTAAAATATATAAACATTTTTTAAGTGTATACCAAGGCTCATGAGCATGTGTTAAATTGCCTTGTAAATCTGGTAATGTCTGTAATTTTCATTTTGGAAAGTCTAAGCCTTGTCGTCTGAGAAACAAACATTTTCCCCCTTTTCTTTTCTAATTCTGAAAAGGTTTCAGCAGTGAATAGGTATGACCCTCCCCCTGAAGTGGTAGCTGTCCGAGATCACCTGACCCATGTTGTCAACAGCATGATGCAGCCACAGAGGATCTTTGACAGGTATTTATTATGACTCCACAGGTAGAGCTCAGGATGAGCAAGCAGAAGACAGCCCCATCATTCCCCCTAACCTCTATTCTGTGGCCCATTCATTCCCTGTAATAGCTGTTTTCCCACCTTTGCTGAAGAAAAGGGCCACGTCTTTGTTTGGTAGATAGTATTGTCTCAGTCATAGCCTGTTCCTGTGTATTGGTCGTGTTCCCACGTGGTAATGAGCCGATTGACACTCTTTCATCTGGTCCCTTGTATGCTAGCTACCCTGAATCAAATGACAGTGAATTCTAAGATAAGGCCTGTTAACTTCTCTGCCTTAGGATAGAAACACAGACAGACATTAATCTCATTAACAGGAAATTGCTATTTATATGTATATTATTCTCATTGCTCTGATGAAATTCTTGTCAGAATGCATTTTAAGAGAGGAGGGATGTCTCGTGGTTTGAGGGAACATAGTCTGTCAAGGTAGGAGGACAGGGAGGCAGGACCAACTCCCGGCTATAACAGCAGGAGCTATTTCACGCCTGGGCAGATCAGGAAGCAGAGAGATGGAAATACAGGTGCTCAGTTGATTTTTTTCCTTTTCCCCCATATACTCAGTCCTGGATGCCAGCTTACAGGATGGTGCCTCACACATTCAGGGTAGGTCCATATTCCCCTCAGGTAATCCTGTCTGGAAACACCCTCAAAGATACTCCCAAAGGCATGCCTCACTAATGTCCTAGGCTTTCTTTCTTAATCCAAATAAGTTGATTATCAAAATTAACTGTCATAATATCCATTGTAAACCTTTCTTTAACTGTAAATAGATGCTAAATACTTCTGCCCAAGAACATTCTATGAATTCAGACTATTAGGGAGTCCCTAAAAGGAAGCCCGGCTCACCTCAGGGAAACCTGGATAGTCTGCCTTGAGCTGCCATCAGCCCAGCAGGGAGTTGCCGCCTAGCTGGGCCACGCACATGAGCAGAGTCTCTCACCTCCAAATTTGAAGACAGATTTACCACGGCTTCTCCATTTCTTTTTAAACAATCTGTCAGAGCAGATGGCCATTTATGCTATAAGTATAACCCAGAAAGTCTATCAATACCCAAAGGCATTTTAAAAATACTTGTAAAACTCTTGGATATAAACAGCGTCTCTTCTTCATGTGGTGTTTGCTCCTGCGCGTCACATGGTCGGTTCCCACAGAGAGCAAAATGTTTTATTTTGTAAGCCAAGACATGATTTTTACATATAATGTAATCATGTCGACATTGACAGTTTGGGATGTTTATGAGAAACCTCTAGGTGAAAAGATTTATCCTTTATTTCTGTTCATCTGGAAGTACATTTCACTTGAAAGAAGGACACTGTGCTGGATAGCTTTAGTGTCAACTTGTCACACCTGGGTTGAAGGAGCCTCAATTGGGGAATTGCCTCTATTGGACTGGCCTGTGGCCATGTCTGAGGGGCATCTTGATGAGTGATGTGGGAGGGCCCAGTCCACTGTGGGTGGTGCCACCCCTGGGCAGGTGGGCCTGTGTTACATAAGAAAGAAGGCTGAGCAGGGGCCAGGGAGCAAGCCAGTAAGCAGTGTTCCTCCATGGCCTGTGCTCCAGCTCCTGCCTCCAAGTTCCTTCCCTGAGTTCCTACCTTGGGCTCCCAGATGAACTGTGACCCAAGATACGTAAGATAAATAAACCCTTTCTTCCCCAAGTTGATATTAGAGTGTTTTGTCACAGCAATGGACAAACAAACTAGGACAGAACTTGGTACCAGAGAGTTGGGGTATTGCTGTGACAGACCTGACCTTGATGTTTTTGGGAGGACTGCGGAAGCGTTCTGAACTTTGGGCTGGAAAAGCCATTGAGTGCTTAGAGTTTGTTGCTGTGGAGCTTGGAACAGTTATGTTGAAAGAATTGTGGGCAATGGAGGCCTGGCTTGTGAAGCTTCAAAGAGAAGCAGAGACTATCAGGGCTGTTCGTGTGAGATTTTGAATTGAGAATCTGTGGGTTCTGGTCGAGTAAAACCTTTGCTTTACTGGGACAATTGATGCTGGTTAGCTGGGGCTGAAAAATCAGCTGTAAGTAACAAGATACCAACATCATTGTGATGAAGTCTTCTGGGAGGTATTTCCTCAGGGTCAGCACACAGAGGGGACCCGAGCCTCTGTCTCAAGCTGGAAGCAGGACTTGGCAATGTCTAAGAGTCTCCCGAATGGTTCTGGTGTTGAAAGCGTGAAGGGGTTATAGAGAGCAGCTGAGGCTTGGCACTCTGAGAGGCCAGGAAAGGCCATAGGTGAAAGTGCAGCTTCAGTTGCAGTGATGACCCCAGGATTGAAGGGGTCATGGAGAGAATCTGAGGCTTTGCACCCCAAGAGGCAAGAAGAGGCCATTGGTGAAGGTGTAGCCTCAGTTTCGGTGGAGACCCCAGGTTTTGGCAGATGCCTGGACCATGGGACGACCACCAAGGAGAGCAGTAGTGTGGAATGGAGCTGGCCTGGGTCTGTGAGATGAGCTGTGTGTGCTGTGGACGGTAGACTTAGAAGTGGAGCTGCCAGAACCCTTTGGAGTCCAGAAGATCATGAGTGAATTCCAGATGCCCAGCCTCGAGCTACTTTTGCTGGACTTTGGTTTTGCTTAGGTGTGCCCGATTCTTCCCTCTGAAATAAGACAGTATTTGTTTTGGATTTTACAGAAGCCCACCCACAGTTAAGAAACTACTAAGAGACTATGGACTTTTAAGTGTTTGGATTTTTTTAAGGACTGTGGGGTTTTTAAGGTTGTACTGTCTTATGTTGTGATATTAATGTTAACATCAGATCTTGGGGACAAGAATTGGAAAGGTTATGGTTTAATAGTGATGTTTGTGTCAAGTTGACAAGGGATCAATTGTGCTGGATAGCTTTAGTGTCTACTTGACACACCTGTGTTGAGGGACCCTCAATTGGGGAATTTCCTCTATTGGACTGGCCTGTGGCCATGTCTGAGGGGCATCTTCTTGATGAGTGACGTGGGAGGGCCCAGCCCACTGTGGGTGGTGCCACCCCTGGGCAGGTGAGCCTATGTTTCATAAGAAAGAAGGCTGAGCAGGGGCCAGGGAGCATGCCAGTAAGCAGTGTTCCTCCATTGCCTGTGCTCCAGCTCCTGCCTCCAAGTTCCTTCCCTGAGTTCCTACCTTGGGCTCCCGGGTGAACTGTGACCCAGAATGTGTAAACTAAATAAAACCCTTTCCTCCCCAAGTTGATATTGGTCAGTGTTTTTTCACAGCAATGGAGAAACAAACCAGGACAGACACTCATACCCTAGTATTCTTTTTCCAGTTCATAATGTTACTTGCTTGATGCTTTAGGGTATGTCTGTGTAAGAACATGTATGGAAGAAATTGTAGCAGTGGTTGATGAACATCCATTTCTTGATCATTTTTGGCTGTTAGATAAACAAGGGCAAAGGCCAACCAGGTGTGGAGGCTGAAGGATAGAGCAAGGTTCACAGTTCTGATTTAGTGGCTGGCATGCAGCCAGCCCTGCCACTGCCCTTCCCACTCTGGGCCAGCACACAGTCCCCCAACCCCCTGTAGCCCCAGAAGTCAAGCTCCAGGAGATAAATCGTGGCACTTGGTCTTGTAAACTGTATGCTATATTATTGGAGAATCACTCTCCCCTCACCTGGCATGACTGGGGTCAGGACACCTGATTAAAATGGCCCAGACAAACCTTTAGTGGACTGGTACTCCTGGTAGCTTTTTTCGCTCCTTGGTATGGCAGACTTCCCCAGGATCATTTTATGGGTTCTGGCCATTTCTTTAGTACGCCTGATTTTACTGAGATGGTATTGTCAAGTCCCAAGTGCTGGAGATGCTCATTCCTACTCAATTGGTCATTGTTTCTAGCATTTTAGTGGAAAAAGCTAGGGACATAATTCTTTTTATCCATCCATCTGTCCATCCATCTGTCCATCCATCCTTCGTATCTATTTCTGTATATCTACATAGATCTACCTGCATTTATCTAGAAACAAATAATCGCAAAATGCATAATGATCCTTACAAATAAATTTTAAGACTACAGTTAAGCTTTTATTTAGATTCTTCCCTATTATGTCTGTATTTCCTTTACTCTTACCCCAAGAATTCTTATTCTCAAAGATTTAGTAAAGGAGGCTAGAATTACAAAATCCCATAACAACTCAATTTTAAAATCTTGTACCATGATGATCTGAAAATCATTAAAAGCAGCTCTGAGTTTTGCCCATGTCCTACTATTTAATGCTTTTCCAACTTTTAGCATGACAGAATATGTGCATCATAGCATTTGTATAGTAAGAATTTCAAATGTGCAGTTTGGTGACATCTGATGCACTCGTGGTGTTACATAGTGACCATCATCTGTTTCAAAGCACTTTTATCCTCCCAAACAGAAAGTGTACGCATTCAGCAATGAGCCTCTGTTCTCCCCTACACCTGGTCTCTGATGACCTCTAGTCTGCTTTCTGTCTCTGAATGTGTCTGTCGGTATAGTTTGTGAGAGCATTAATGACACCATTTTAAAGCTATCATGCAGCACTCAGTGGTCACAGCATAGAGCTGCAACAGGCCAGCCTTCCTTATTTAGTCTTAGTTCTCGGTTCTGGTCACTTCTGGTCCTCTCATTAATGTCCCAAGTCATCTTGGTGGCATGAAACTCATTTTCTAGTAGATTCCTTAGAAAGAGTTGTGAGACCAGAATCCTTTTGTGCTGTAATAGTTTGTGCCTTTTATATCTGAAAACAATTTCTATGAAGTATAAAAATTGTAGCTCATAAATAGCTTGGAGGTGGTTCCATCTTTTCACACAGACATTGACAAAGTCTCAGCATTTATGTTTCATTTTATAAGTCATATGCTCTCTTTCTAGTTCTTTTTCTTTGTTTTGTTTTAAAGGTCCAATAATTTTAGCAGACTGTGTCTTGCTACTGGTTATTCTGGGCTATTTTAGATATAATGTGCGGTTTTATGTATTTTTATTTTAGGAAAAATGTTAATCTTCAACATTTTTCCTATTTTGTTTTGCTCTTTTTAAAATTTATTTTATGTATTATTTTTATGTGTATGAGTGCCTGGTACCTGCAGAGGTCAGAAGAGGATATCTGAACCCCTAGAACTGTAGTTGCAGCCATGTGAGTGCTGGGAATTGAACCGAGGTCCTCTGGAAGAGCAGCCAGTGCTTTCAACTGCGGAGCCAGCTCTCCAGTCTCTGCTTTAATTTTTTTGGTCAGGAAGATTTCTTTTTCCTATTTTCAATAGTTGTCACTTTTCTCACAAATTATTTTTCTTTTTAGCTGTTTTTATTACAAATTCATTTTGAAGGTGTCATTGACAGGCATGTGGTTATAAGAAAGAGTACAGAGGAATTACATGTGCCTTTCACCCATTTTCCCCAATGGTGGTATTATGTATAACTTTGTTAGTGAATATGAAACCCAGGAAACTGACCAAGAAGCCTTCTGACCTAACCAGATTTCTTCAGTTTTTGCAGGTGCTCAGGTGTGCCTGGCTTTCCTTAGTTCTGTGCAGTATTTTCACGTGTCGGTTCATCTGAGCACCCCTGCAGTCAAGATACAGCAGTTTCATCACAAGACTCCCTTGAGGCACCTCTTAATATCTGTAACTCTTCTTTCCATCCCTCTCATCTTCCCTCATCCCTGGCAAGCATGAGTCTACCCCCATCTCATAATGTTGCCATTTTAAGGAGATGATGTGCATGGATTATACCATATAACTTTTCCAAAATTGACAACCTTCCATCCTCTGTGGCATAAGTTCCTAGGAATTCCTCCAAGTAGTTGCATGCATTAATAGCTTATTCTCTTTTATTGC
This sequence comes from Nannospalax galili, assembly GCF_000622305.1. Classification (NCBI taxonomy): domain Eukaryota; kingdom Metazoa; phylum Chordata; class Mammalia; order Rodentia; family Spalacidae; genus Nannospalax; species Nannospalax galili. Next base: position 353,800 of record NW_008340915.1, on the reverse strand, counting down.
TAAGTAATATTCCAGGGCATAAGTATATCTATACATATCTATACATATACATATTATAAATATATAGCTAATGGTTAAACCATTAGTTTAACCGTTTACATGTTAAATGTTAAAGAACATTTGCATTGATTTCAGTTTGGGGGTGCCACGAATAAAGTTGTGAACAGTCATGAGCAGGCTTTTGCATTCTCTCTGCTTCCAGTGGATGCCCAATGGGTGTTTGGAGGGCTCCCGTCCTCAGATCCGTCAGAAAGCACCCACTGCTCCCTCTTTCCTCCTACACAGGCTCTAGTTACAGGCAGGCTCTGCATCCCTAGAGAAATCTTTCTGTCTACTTGTTATGTGTATTTTCTATACACTTTTGCTCTCAAGCCTCCCCCCCTTTTTCCCATGAGTATTCACAGAAGTAGAAAAGCATGCTATTTCATGTTTTTCAGTCTTCATTGAACCCACACCTCAGCTATACTCTCCAACATATTTTATTGTATTCTTTGTTTCTGTAGTTCATTTCTTGAGTCAAGCACACGAGCTCAGCATGTTGTAGGAGATTGTATTAATAATTTCATTCTTCAGTGTTCTGGGCTAGAAGCTAAGCCTAGAATCATATATCAACCCTTACTTTAGTCACCTTTCTTTATTTCAGCCTATTTGTGTTAAATGAGTATAATGACAGAAACAGCCTTATTAGCTTCTTGTGATAATTAAATGAGGGAATACATGTAAATCTCTTAGAGCAGTGCCTGGCACACAATCATACCTCATGTAAACTTTCATCATTATCTTGAAACTTGCTTTGCATATCTGTATTCTAGCACTGATTCTCATAATTCAGTCACTTCTCTCATTGATAAGTTTTGGAAGGAATACTTTGCAATCAAGAACTAATGTGTCTTACCATATTTTTTTCTTTAGAAAAGCTTGGTCAGGTAAATTTGTATAAGTTTGCATTTCACCTTATTATCTCTGCTTTGAATTTTGTTTTGATATAATCTATTTGCTTCTGGAAAATGAGAGCACCCTGCAGCAAATACTCCTTAGCTATGATGTAGAGACGTCACCTAATGCAAGTAGTTAATACACTGCATGTCTGGTGGAAGCAGAACAGTAAATCATTCTGATTTTGTTGTAGCACTCTGCCCAGTCTGGATGCCCCTTATCCTATGCTGGTCCTAGCTGGTCCTCAAGCTTGTGGAAAACGAGAACTTGCCCACCGCCTCTGCAGACAGTTTAATACTTACTTCAGATATGGGTAAGTTTGTTTATTGACATGTAAGTCTTGGAAATGCGTTCATGTTTTTGGATTCATCAATAATTTCCTTCCACTAAGTTCTCAGAGAATGCTAATTTTCATGTGTTTGAAGCAAATCCATAAATATATACAACAACGTATGTTTTACAGCAGAACTAGAAGTAAGTTGAATGTTCAGTAGATGCTAAGTCCTCATAAATCCAGAGCACTGTGAGTGTGTCAGTCCTTAAAGGTAATTAATGATTAAAATTGGATCTGTGTGATTACCTGGTCTTGGCAGGGCTAGGAATCTTGACTCTTCTGCATTCCTAATTGATATAGTAGAGATGATTGTTAAAGTGGATTCCTAGTTTACAGAAGAACTTAGCTACTAGCAAGAAGAAACAAAATACTTTTGTCTTTGGTAAAACTGATGGTAAATACATAGCAGCGACCAACGAAAGAAACAAATGAGGCACATCTGTGCCATTATATACCTTTCCCATGAGGTCTGGTAGCTTCTTCGTCATTTATTACACTGCAATCTACACTGGCTTTTACTTAGACTTTTATGTACAAATGTTTAAGTTAATTCAATGCCAGCTCAAATCATTCTCTAGGGTCTGAAAATGTTGATCGAGCAGAATAGCATTTGAAGTCAGGGTCCATCTGCTGCTGTGCTGTTGTATGACACTGACCCTGGAGAGATGAACAAACGTCTACTCACTCCAGATAGGAATCAGTGACAGACCAAAGTAATGATTCCACCTTTAAAGCCCAGCTTGGTGAGCTGATGATTTAGTTACTTACAGCAGTATGGGTGAGGGTTACTCCCAGGAGCGTGGATGATGCAAGCAAAGGTAGCTGCATCACTGAAGCCCGGTCCAGCGCAGGTGATGACTCATGAAAACTGGAATCTTGGCGCTCTCTCCCAACAGGTCATCAGCAGTCCTTAAAGCCTATATAACCTGAGGGGTGGGAGAGTCTGTGAATCTGGTATTAGGGAGGCTTTTGAGTTGTTTACCTCTTGAGTCCTAAGGAGGTAAGCTCTTTAGAACTTCCCGAGTTTAGTGGGCTTTCCTCCAGGATGGAATGTTTCAGTTCGGAGGGAATCACTATATAGCACATGTAGTATGGCAATATGAAGTACAGTGTGGTGAGTGTGCCCCAGTGCGCTACGCTGCAGAGACTGCTGCTTGGAACTCGGACTGGAACTCTGGAGCTCTGTATCTCCAGACAGGTCTTCCTGTGCAGAGGCACATGTCATTGGAGAAGGGACGGCACAGGGGTTTCCTGTCTTTTCCTTCAGGTGAACACTCCACACACTTGAATGAGTGACTCTGCAGTGGCTACCAAAACAGAGGGGAGAAAAAGTAGAGACATCGGAGAAAACTATCCCATTGGACTTAGAAGTGTTTTAGAAGTTTCTGGAAATCAGATTTAGAATTACACTGCGGTCTTTTGAACTGTTTTTCTCTTTGGTGTTTTATGTGTGGTGAAGGAATTACTTTTAAATTACTGTGTGTCTGCCATTGAGTTGAAGATGTAACTACAAAGCTCTATAGACCAGCAAAAAAAAATTAGTTGCTAATGCTATTACAGAAAAAGTTCCTTCCCCTCAGCTTTATATATTCAAATAATGTAAATACAATCTTAAACAAGCCCATTTATTTAAATACTTAAAATTACGACCCACAGTTAGACATTTCTAGGACAGACACTATAAAATATTTTAAAATCTCTTACTATTTTTAAATACTCTGAAGTAGCAAAAATAAACCAAAAGTTAACATTGGAATAAAGAAGTGTAGAGTGTCATTATGTTTAACCTGCTCTAAAAGATAAGCTGAACACAATTAATGGAAGGCCAAACAGGTCAAGTGTGTACACTGACTATTGTGTTAGTGTATAAATTTGGAATCTCAGCAGACCAAAGTGACCTAGAGAGCCATGACTTTTTCTGGCTCCTTTCAGCCTGGTCCTTTTTATTTACTGTTGATATGCTCTTGCCAAGGTATACTTGGTCTGATATGTTTGGGGAGGTTTTTATTGACTTACTACCAAGATTCTGGTCCAGTCTGCTCCTAAGTTCTTATCTGGCTCAGTTATTCATTTAAACTCAATCCTGTCATTCCCTTATTACAATCCTTACCCATTGTGATTCAGTTGATTTATTTAATATTTGTTTCCCTGCTTGTCTAAGCCCAAGTAAGGGCTTAGCCTAACATATGGCTGGGTGTGGTGGCACACGCCTTTAATCCCAGCACTCAGGAGGCAGAGGCAGATGAATCCATGTGAGTTCAAGGCCAGCCTGGTCTATGTATCAAGTTCCAGGCCAGCTGAGGCTACAGGGACACCATGTCTCTAAAAGACCTAAAAATAAAAGTCAAAAAAAGAGAGAGAATAAATATTTGTTAAATGACTGACTGAATAAATGAACAGCTGAATTAATGGTCATGTATGCAAGTTTTAGTTGAAATGATTGTGATAAACAGATGATTTTCATGATGGATATATGGAGAAATGGGTGGATTGATGAATTCAGTGTTTATTGAGTTCTTCCATGTTTGAGTCCCTGATAATACAGTAAGAAAACTGATGAGCTCCTTGCCTTCATGAAATCTATAATCTAGTGAGATCTCATGCCTTAATTAGGACTATGTAGAATTTATGTACAGGCATGAGATGGCAAAACCAGAACCTAAAATGGACTTCATGCCTATCCAGTTAGTGTTGCCATTGTGATTTTTCTCTTGTGACTGGAATGAGTGGTAAGTAGAAAACACTCCTGAATGTCCCCTACCAAGTTCATCCTCATCAAGCCTCCCTCAGAGGCTCAGAAACATAGGTCAGCCATCATCATTATCTTTGTGGAGGCAGAGATCTCAACCTGTTCAGTGGCAAATCATTCTGAGAACTCCATCAAGGCTTGAATGAAAAGACAATGGCCATTGGATCACAAAGAAGGGCATTGGATAGCTAGAAATTTCATCCATGGAAGAGACTACGATGGGTCTATTGTTATATGCAGCCACTTTTAATGACAGCTGAAGATAAAACCAAAGCACATCTTCAGGGGAAAGTCACTGGTCTTATTTAGAGTTTTCTTATGTTCCTTATCCAATATAAGTTTTGTTGATTTTAATTAGATGAAAGAAGCCCTGAATACAGTCTCCTTGTAAAACATAGAAGTGTCTACAGGATATTTTCCTGATTGCTTGACTCTTCTCTTTCCCTCCTACTTATTTTATTTTTTCCTAGTATTTTAATTCCTTTTACAAGTTACGTTGACCAACATCAAGACATTCAGTGAAATTTTCACTTATCGACCAACATCAAGACATTCAGTGAAATTTTCACTTATCGACCAACATCAAGACATTCAGTGAAATTTTCACTTGCTAAGTTGCACATATATGAAACAAATGTAATTCTGTTGTATAACAAATAGTGGTGCTGAGGGCTTCTGTTGTAGTATTAGTTTTGATTTCACTATTTTTTCCTGTTTTAGAAATAAGTTAGATATTCTTTCTTTTTAAAAGATTTTTATTTTACTTTTATGTGTATAAATATATTGCCTGCATGTATGTAAGTACACTCACTGTCATGCGATGCCTGTGGAAGTCAAAAGAGGGATCGGGTCTCCTGGAATTGGAGTTATAAACAGTTGTTAGTCACCATATGGATGCTGGGTGTTGAACCTGAGTCCTGCAAGAGTGGCCAGTGCTCTTAACCACTGAGCCATCTCTCCAGCCCTGGATAGTCTTTTTAACTTGTATTAGTTACAGGTGGCCTAGAGATAAAAATGTACTGCCTTCAAAGTCTCCTTGTTTCTAACTCTATACTACCACATAAAAAGTGACTTCCTATGGAAGTGCTGGGTACTGAGACCCCACAAAGTAAGACCAGCATGTCTGCGCATCTTCCAGATCTAAGGCCAATCATGCGATCTGAAGCATCCTGAAAGACAGAGTTTATTCCTCCTTCCATCTGTTTTATAATAATCTGTTTTCATTAGCTTTTCATGCTGTTGACTACTAAAATATATATATATATATATATATATATATATGGCATTATACTAAAGAAAAAACCCACATGCCACTTAGCTGCATGAGCTAGATGGTAGGAGCTATAGTGACCTGCATTCAGTCTACTCTGTTGTGTCCATTTACACAAATGTAACAGCCTTGCAGACTGTCTCATTCATTCATTCATTCAATAATATTTGATGACTATGGTCCGTGTGCCATGTGATGGTACTGAAACTTAAATAAACAAAGATGAGTCTTGTCCTGGTTTCAAACAAAGCAGTATAGGATAATATAAGCAGGAAATGTTGCCTAACAAGATAGTTTGATGAGGGGCTGGAGAGATGGTTCAGCAGCTCTTGCAGAGGACTCTTTCAGTTCCCAACACCCACGTGGTGACTCACAACTCCCTGTATCTCTAATTCCAGGTGATCTGACACCCTCTTCTGACTTACAGGGCACCTGCCTACATGTAGTAAATGTAAACTTACACAGGCACATACACATAAAAACAGTCAGTTTTTTTTGATTTTTTAGACAGGGTCTCCATGTAGCCACAGCTGGCTCAAAATGCACTGCATAGACCAGGCTGGCCTCCAACTCACAGAGATACTCCCATCTCTGCCACCCCAGTGCTGGGATTAAAGGCATGTGCCACCATGCCCTCAAAAAAACATTTTTTTTTTAAGATAATTTGAGAAGTGTTACGAGGGAAGTGAAAAGCCTGTGATGGAAGCAGGAAAAAGAGTAGCTGTGGGGCCTGGCAGGGGTGCCTTCCTGAGAACCACGGTGCATTTCATTCAGTGAGCAAGTCTGAAGGCTAAACTTGAAATAAGGAAGGGAATGGGGCCAAAGGCAGGGCTGGAAAGACAGGTGGGAGTCTAGTCAAGAGTTTCTAAGCAGGGAACAATGTTTTCAGTTGTGCTTTAGAGAATGTAAGGTGTGGGTAGTTTGGGGTAGGGCTTGAAGGAAGCTGGAGACAAGAAGACTAGTTAGAATAAAGTGCGTGGGTGGGCCCGAGGCTAACAGCATGAGTTAGGCAGCCTGTACTTCCTAGAGCATGAGCAGGGTCAGCTTTGTGGAGTTGAACTCAAACACAGGACGCACTGAAATTCCTTGTGCTCACAATCCCTTAAATTGTATCCAGCGATTTATCAACATGTGTTTGCATTGGATGTTCAGAACAATGTAATTTACCCGCCAGATGCGGCAAGCTTTCATGGCTACACTTTGAAAGAACAATATGGCATGCTATAATCTGCTGGAAGCACGTGCTCACACCAAACCTCTGCATAAATATGAAGGAGCATTGCCATACAATTGTTTCCTGAGCAATCTAGTGCAGACCAGAGGTTCTAAATCGTGTGCTTGTGAACCAGCAGAGAACGTCCACTTCCTCTACTTCTGCCCACTCTTCTTGGGTATCTTTTCTTCCTGTTACAGTTTCCTGGATATTAGAATTCCATCATTTGGGACAGCCATCCAGATTTCTTTCCACAGACATGGTCTGTTTCGAGCTTCAATGACAACCCTCCGTAGACTAAGTTCCCTTAGTCCTTTACAACCAGAGATGCAGTCAGGGGCTAACTGATCTCCAGCTCAGTCCGTTTATCAGCTACTGAAACTAACAGGACATGTGACTCCCATTACAAGCCATGATTTAATTATTTATCACAATTTAACTAGTAAATTAATGAGTAAGTAATAAAGTCATAGAAATATTTATGCAGAGAAGGGGGTTGGAAGTGATGGCCCAAGCAAATTCATTTCATTAAGTTTGGCACAATTTTTCTAAGTAAGTTTCATGAAATACTGCTTTTGCTATGAAGTATTTCCTTTTCAGGATGTACACATCTGGGCAGCACGCTGCACAGTAGATGTTTGGATATGTGCAAATTGGATGACAAGAGTCAAAAGCCCACATGTAGGTCATCTTAGGTCCTTCTTACTAGAAATTCCCACAGCCTTCGCTGCTCTGTCATCAGCATTCGCCACATCAGTAAAGCTGTCTCCTTGTTTACCTGCTGACACACTTCAAATTGCTGCTTTGTTTTGTCTCTTTTTAGAAATTCTTCAACACTCCCTGCCAGTCAATTCTTTTGTTGGGAAATGTAAATTCAGTGTAGCGTGTAAAGACTTTGATAAGGGTTTGCAGCCCAGAATGCCAGGCCATGGATTTATCTTCCCTGACTGTCAGGGGACACCAATAGACAGAGGGTCCCAAGTTTCTGCCAAGGTGCAGGGAGAAATGTCAGTGTGTTCCAACAGCAAAACAAATGTCACTATGTTTTGAATGCACATTCTTTCCTGTGTATACAGTTTAAATGTAATTTTGAGACCTTAAAACTTCCTAGTACAGTTGGTTCTTGATTATACTAGAAGGGGAACAGTCACATGAATTTTAAATATTTATGTCTTTGACTTTGTAATGGAGACGCTTTGGAGGCTTATGTTTACCCTCCAAATTAGTGTACTGTTAAAAAAAAAAGTTGACTTTGGAGCCATTCTGGTGTGGCTGCTTAGCAGCATATGTAATTGCAGCACCCAGTTCCATCATCTGTAAAGTAAAAATAAGCAGTAATTCCTAGCTCATGTCTTCTGTAAGAAAAAAAAAATGAAGCCACAGATTAAGCGCCTAACAATTCTTGTCTCCTCTTTTTAAACTGTTGATAATTTAAAATCAACTTTATTCCCAGACCTGGGGAGTTGAGAACACCCTATTCTAGTTCTGGGGACAACACCAGCCTGCAGTGTGACCTTGGGCAAGTCACTTTTATGGTACCTATCTAAAGGACCTCTTTGCAGATGTTGCCACTTTACATGGTTCATTTTTTCCTTGATTTTTACAATTATTTAGCAAATGCCTGCTTTATGCCAGGTGTTAGGAATGCAGTGCAAATAAAGCACGGGGCAAAATTCTCCCAGCTATGTATTGAGCTTGGGAAGACAGGAATAATCAGGTAACTATGAAAGGAGACAGTGGTGGTGTTTCAGAGTACTGCGTGTGTGTGTGTGTGTGTGTGTGTGTGTGTGTGTGTGTGTGTGTGTGTTTAGACATGCTATCTCAATACAGTGGCTCAAAACGGCCTCCCTGGTTGAGTTGAGAATTCACTCAGCATTAGAACCATGGGTTCCCATAGGAGACCTGTGCACATTTTGGTAGGAATCAGAGATGAGAATGAGGTATGTCTGTCTTCAATGGAGGAGGAGATGAGCCCCCAAACAAGCAGTCAGAGCAAGATTTGTGTAGGCTAAGCCTATAAAAGACTCACATGCTACACCGGAGGAGGTCAGGAAAAGCATTAAGATTGAGAGGGTGACACTTTAACTTAGTCCTGAAAAGCAAGTGGCCAAAGAGTAGGGAGCCTGCAGAAAATGCCCATAGATCAGAGAGAATCTGGCAGCCGTTGGGTGAGTAATCAATATTGTTATGCTCTTTAAAGTATCTTATCTGATGGCAGAGGGGCTGATTCAGGAGGTAATAAATAACGGTGAGCAAAAATTTGATATTGATGAGCCAAAATTTGTATTCTCCTCATATAGTTATTAAACGTAGTCTAATGCTTCAAAGCCAGTGTTTTCACAATTATATTACTTTATGATTTATGATTTGTGGGTCAATTTCATTTTTTTAAGCATTCTTCACAATGAAAGTTTCTATTGTGAACTTCAACTTGATGGAAATAAACTGAGCTCTCTGTTTTCATGGCTTCAGGGCCTGCCACACCACCAGACCACCTTACTTTGGAGAAGGGGATCGAGTTGATTATCATTTTATCTCTCAGGAAGTTTTTGATGAAATGCTGAGCATGGTAAGACTGTTTCCTGTCATTTTTATCAAACAAGCAATACATGTTCTTTGTCAGAAGTATGAGAAGATAGTGATTTTTAAAATGAGGAAAAGAGGCCGGGCGTGGTGGCACACGCCTTTAATCCCAGCACTCAGAGGCAGAGGCAGGCAGTGAGTTCCAGGAAAGCTGGGGCTACAGGGAGACCCTGTCTCAAAAATGGCCAAAAAAGAAAAAAAAAAAAAAAAAATAGATAAATAATAAAATAAAATAGGGAAAATTAAATTTTGTCCATGTTCTAAATCTTGTTCAGTTTGAATTTTTTTCTCGGAAAACCTGATCATGGTGCTATTGGTGGTAATGCACAGAGCCCTTGTCTGAGTGAATTTCCTTAAACACTGTTTGTTGCCTCTTGGCCTTCATGTGAGAAGGGGTTCTTAGAACTCTAGTATGTTTGACCAGTTATTTATTTATTATTTATTTATTATTTATTTATTTATTTAATCTTTTCATCTTTTCGAGATAGGGTCTCTCTGTAGCCCCAGCTGGCTATATAGACCAGGGTGTCTTTGAACTCATAAAGATCTGCCTGCCTCTGCCTCTGCCTCCTGAGTGCTGGGTTTAAAGGCGTGTGCCACCATGCCCAGCTTGCTAATGTATACACCCATAACTTCATTAACCAAAAGAGCATCCTGTTTTGCCTTAACTGCTAACAAATCTGTGCCTCTTGCTTTTCTTTACCGTGAGCCACAGTTTTGTTTATATTACAATACCTTCTACCACCAAATGAACCACATACCACTTTTTCTTTCTTAAGAAGCTTACTGAGGAAGAGCTGAAGGACTCTTTGTTTTTGCCTTAAGAAGTCAGCATTCAGCTGGTAGTGCTATTAAAGTGCATCTCACCCACTTTCCTCTTTCCTTCCTCCTTTCTCTCCTTCACCTCAGTAATGGAGCTTGGCTTAGTCCTCCAATGTGCATAACCATGGAACCGTTTAAGCTTAGGCTATGCTGTTTCCATTGGCTTCATGTTGGATGACCAACTCAGTCTATGGTGCATGTTCTCAAAACTTGTATTCACAGAGAAACTCAAGTGAGCAAATCCTGCACTCCCTGGGCCACTTTCTCTGTAACCTTGCCAAAAGACCATCTTGGACATTATAAATCTTTTGTCTTAGGGCTGTATTTTGGCAATTGTATTTGATTTATTAAGAATACTTTGGAATTTTATATTTGTAAAAGCCTAAAAGATTTGAGGAGTCTCTTCATAGAACTGAGACATGTTCTCTCAGAACTCTAGGATGAAGGTCAACAAGTTCCCACAACTGATGTTAATTTCTGCTGTTAGAGTATGAGGCATTTTGTTCTGAGTTTGGTTTATCTGTTCTTAGTAGGCGCCACCTGCTCCCCTAATGTTCTGTACCTTATTGGGTCTATAATCAGGTTAGTCTGGTTCAGTTCCTCTTCTAAGAAATCACTGTACTTCTGTACTATATTTAACCTTATAATTTGACTTGCTCTACAGAAATGCATTTGAGAACTATTCCTTTTTACTGTCTCTGCCAAGATACATTACTTCAATGTAACGTAATTTCCTTCAACTTGAGTTTTGCCTCTGATCTTTTAAGTGTGATACTATTTCATGAAGAGAGCTAAGTCTAGGGATTATAAATTCATGACACATTGTCAGCCTCTCTGACTATGCCCACACACTCAGTCTTCTGCACATAGAACACCCCTCCACCCAACACCCACCAGACAGCCTGTCTTCCTCTCTAGACACCATGGCCTATACTACCCCTGTATACATATACCTACTGCAGGCAGTCACACCTACCTACTGTCTGTGACAGGTAGATAGAGCATATGGACACCCCTTCCCCCATCCTCTTGTCTCTTCCAATACTTCTTTGTACCAATATATCATTCTCCTATGGGCCCATAGACATATCAGTGCTTTATACAGGAACCTGCACAGCCATTTACCTACAGAAGCTCTCCCTCTCTTGTGGAAATGAAACCACAGACCTGGAGCCTTTTGTTGTGTGATTTTTGCTACTTATTAGGAAATCCACATGCAGCAGGAAATGGAAGGGGCGTGACCAGCCAGAGCTGGGAGAACTGCATCATCTCAATGTTTAACAAATCAAGGGAATGGGGTTTCTTTTATATGTACAATGCAAGCTTTCTTCCAACATCATCCTTCTAGAAAATGTTTGTGAGATCTGCAGAGGAAGTAAACAAACATACATCTGAAAGGTAATTCAAATATATATACATTTTGAAAGCAGGGTACATGATAGAGTATTAGAGTTCTCCAGAGAAACAAAACCAGTAACTGGATATGTGTGTGTGTGTGTGTGTGTGTGTGTGTGTGTGTGTGTGTGTGTGTGTGTACATGTGCACATATGTAGCGAGATTTACTGAAAGTTGTATATGGATGTGGAGACTGACAAGCCCAAACCTGCAGTGTGGTTGGGCATCCTGGAGGTCAAGGAGAGCCAGTAGTAAAGGTGCAGTTTAAAGGCTCACCTTTTTGTTCTATACAAACCTTAAACTGATTAGCTGAAGCCTACCCACACTCTGAAGGGCAATCTGCTTCTTCAGAGTTCACCAATTTAAATGTTGACTTCATCCCCAAACATTCTTCAAATTGACCCATAAAGTTAACCATCACGCACAGTAAACAAGGTAAAGCATGTACCTGCTATGCTAGGAGAGCCAGAGCCAGATCATCTACCTGCATGGATATTCTACATATTTAAATACTTACATACAGAAAGGAATCAGAACATTTTTTTTTCAAAGAACAAAGATTATGGCACTGAAGTAGTAAAAACTTAAAGATATTTAGTGTTTAGTTTTTAACTTTGATTACAATGCTTTTTCTGATCACCCCCAATACACATATCCCCCCAGAGACCCGCCCAACCTCAAGAGATACGCTGTGTCTCCTGACCATCACCTCTCCTCTGGCAGATAGCCTGTCTGTCATCTACACACATCTCTAGAACCTCTGGAGCCAGGAGGGGAGTGTGAGACTCGGCTGTAGCTCCTGCTGTTTAATGAAGTGCAGTATTAAGCTCCTAACTGCTTACTATCTCTTGTATGGACGTGCACCTGTGTCGTGCAGTGCCTGCAGAGGTCAGAAGCCCCTGGAACTGGATTCATGGACGGTTGTCAGCTGCCATGTGGGTGCTGGGAATTGAATCCAGGTCCTCTAAGAGCTGCCAGTGCTCTTCACTGCTCCATCTCCAGTCCCTGCTTTGCTGTCTTACTGCTGCTGCCATTTGACTGGTTTGGACCCTGAAATATTCACGTCTTTGTTTATTTTAAAGTCATGCATATCAGAAGTCACATTTACCAAGGTCATCCATATTTTTGTTCTTTCTGTTACCAGTTTAGAGTAGACCCAGTGGTTTAGTAAATATATTGTTGAAGAAAAGTCACTATTTTAAGGGTATTTTTACCTGCATATTTGGGGAGGGGGAGATAAGGGAATTCAGCTGTCACAGGAGATGAGCTTCCAGAGTATACAGAGAAGGTGGTGTTTATAGTTTAAATGAATGTAGGGCAGGCAGCAATTCTGTTGGATAACATTTGGGGCAGTTTCAATAAAAAGCCATCTTTATGAGGAAAACCAGGATGGGTCTATTTTTCAAAGCTTTTTGGATGTCCATAGCCTTCCAGATTATTCATAATTCATGGCTTATCTTGAAATGCAAGGCTTTTAGGAGTGGGAGCCTCTTCTGGACTACCTGGGAAGCTGTTGGTGGAAAGGCACAGGCAAAGGGCAGGCCATTAGTTTTGCTTTCTCAGTAATTATGGCGTGTGGTGTGGATTTGGCAGGAAATGGGTAAGTAAGCAAGGTGATCTGTTCTACCAAAGGACTCTGTTCTTGGCCCTCCTTTAACATTTTGTCAATAGATTATTCAATAATAATCCTGTTCTCATCAGGCGAGAATTCTGAACAATTTCTCTAGTTTGATATCTGTTTGCTCTGTTTCATAATCCCTTTGCCATTTTGTCATTCTAAGGAAGTTAGTGATATTTCTAAGTTTTCTTGAATGATATGAGAGTAAGACATCAAGTGATCTTATAATTACAGTAAGACATCAAGTGATCTTATAATTACATTATAACAACAGTTATGTGAAAATCTTTGTATTTTTCTAATTCCAGGGAAAATTCATCCTAACATTTAATTATGGTAATCACAATTATGGATTAAATAGGGACACTGTGGAAGGTATTGCAAGAGATGGGTTAGCAAGCTGCATTCATATGGAAATAGAAGTAAGTATTTTTCATTCAATTGTGAGTGTATCTGCGTGATCGTGCACACATGCATGTGTGTACATGTGTGTTGCATGTTTGAGGTTGGGGCTACAGTGTTTGGGTAGCACACTGCTAGGCACAAGAAGTGCATACAAAGTGTGAGGTGTTAAGTTTATAGTTAGTATGGGGGAGGTAAGGCCTGTGAAGAGGTCAGTGGGGGAAATTAGATTACAGTGGCATTTGAGATTTATTTTTTTATTTCTTCACTAAATAACTCCATTTGTTTTCCCAGCACATCTCTGTTTAGATGAACTGATCTTGATAAAGTGGGCTTTGTACAGGGTACAGGCGTGGGTGGTTGCCTGTCCCCTCAGGACTGTGTCAGCCTGAGTTGTCACCCTGCCCCTTCCTTCTTCACAGGAGATGTGTGGGTGGCGCTGTCGTTTGGCTCTGGTTGCTCACTGAGTGCAATATTTTTACACTTCTAGCAAGTTAGACTTGCAGATTTCAGATTTTCCTCTGCCTCGATATCCCACCCCACGCCCCCCTTCGCCCCCCACACTCTTCTCAAATTAGAGTATACAGACATTTTTCCAAAATTAAGATAAAAGGAAAACCATAAATTTCCCACCCACTTTTTAAAGGGCATATAGCTCTATTAAATACTGGAAATCTTCAAAGATATTTGATATTCTTTTCAAGCTACTTTCACTGAAGCAGTTTAACTCTTTGTAATGAGAAATAATTTAAGGGCTGGGGAGATGGCTCAGTGGTAAAGAGCACTGGGTGTTCTTCCAGAGGACCAAGATTTGGTTCCCAGCAACCACAATGGTGGTTAACAACCATCTGTAACTCCAGTTCCAGGGGATCCATCACTCTCTTCTGACCTCTGCAGGCACTGCATTCACATGGTACACTTACATACATACGGGCAAAACACTCATGCACATAAAATAAAAATAAATAATTTAATTAGAATAAACATATAAAAGAAAACTTGGGTAAGGCTGGCGCTTTCCTATTGACACTGAATCTTTCCTTCATTTTCCTTTGAAACTTCACAAAGGAAGAGACTGTAGTCCCTTTTTTCCTTCTCGTATTGGTTAACTGTTCCCTCACTTTAATGAAACTGGGCACTTTCTGTCCACTCCTTAACTTTCTGAAGAGTACTTCCATCCTTATCCTTATAGTTGGTTGGTTCTGTATCTTTAAGAAGTGTCTTCATTTTTTTTCTATAAACGAAAACCTGTTATAAAAAATTCTACTTTGGACAAGGTAGAGACAAAAACTAATGCATCTTTCAGTGCAGCGGTGCTCTTTCTCCAGCTACTTTTTCCAGCTCAACAGTTCTCTGAGTGATGGCTCCCTCCTGTTTTACTTTTTTTCCAGGAGGTCAAGTCTATAAACCATAGTTTATTCCCCTGGTTCTCCCCAGCCGAAGTAGTTTTTCCAGGCTGCCCTTGCCTTCAACTCCTCCAGAAATTCTTTTAAAAGGAACTTGTTTTTCTTCCTACTGAATGTTTAAAGCAAAGATTTTGAAGTTGAGTTAAACTGATGGTGGTAGAACTGTAGAGTCCACTTGGAATAACTCTTCCACTTCACTCATGACAAAACTGATACCCAGAGAGCTTGGGAGATGGGTGCAGAGTCTATAGGAGCTAGAGAGCTGAAGTCACAACCAAGACCTCTAGGTTTATAGATCACACTTCAGCTGTTTCACACTACGATCACCCGGTTAGCAGTTTATGCTGGTCTTCCCTGCTCTGAATAGAGGCTGTAAGAAGTAGAACCACAGTGATTTTGGCATTATAACCAATATTTAAATTTTAGACTTATGAAGGGAGGAGACTTTGAAGGCAGAAGCTCTGGTTCCTAGGTGGTGGAGGTCAATACTTTGCCAGACTACAAAACCAAGGTGGATATGGTGGTTCCAGAAACAGCAATAGGTATGGCAGTGGCTGGAGGTTTTAATTACTGCCAGAAAAAAGACCTAGCAAGATAGGCGAGCCAGAGAAGCGGCTATAGGTTACAGCAGGTGTGTCACCTCAGCCAAGCACACTGGTGGCAGGGCTGAACTTCTACAAAGGAGACTTGTAGTGTTGTTTTGCATTGTTTTAGACTGTATTGTGGGAGGGCAGCCCCTCCCCCGAACTCAAGGACTGTATTTGTGACTGTAGTAGTCTGATTATGATACTGAATTTGCACTTTGGACCCTACCCTGGTTGCTGGTTTAGAAACAGGAATGACCCCAAGGTGATGCCAGAGGGCTAACATGGGAGCCTTCTCCATGTCCTGTGCTTCAAGGATGCCTGTTGAAATATGGAACTACTTTTCGATAATAAAGTGGTATACTGCTGTGAATGTCCCTATTTTATATCCAGCAATTTTCTTTTTAACAGTCATATTCATTGGAACAATTAATTAGAGGGAATAGTAGGTGGAATGAATTCTAATATTTCCTGTGTTAATTTAATATTTGATGAAGAGAGAAAGTAACCCAACCTTGAAATATTTATAGGAAAACAGCAGCTATTTCTACAGATGGGATATAGTCTTCAATGTAACACTGTTTATTATCTGTGTTGTTGATGTCTCCAAAATGATTTCCAAGTCACGTGTCACTTTCCAACTTCTTCTCTTTGAACGCCTAGGGTGTAAGAAGTTTGAAATATTCCTATTTTGAGCCTCGCTATATCTTGGTGGTGCCTATGGACAAGGAAAAGTATGAAGGTTACTTGAGGAGAAAGGGATTATTCAGTCGTGCAGAAATCGAATTTGCTGTCTCCAGAGTGGACCTTTATGTTGAAATTAATCAGAAATTTCCAGGATATTTCGATGCAGTGATCAATGCAGGTCAGTAACTCTCAGCAACGTTTTACTTTTGCAGTGTGAGGTCATTGGATTACAAGGTGACATCATAGAAAGAAACATCTTAGGAAACGTGTGTGTGTGTGTGTGTGTAACTGAAAATTGAGAAAAGCTGCAAAAAGAGGTAAGACTCTCCAAGATCCAACCTCCCACTGTTTTAATCTGAAGATTTAACTTTATCAATTCATAAGATCTTGACTAATAAGATTTGGTAAAAAAATGATCCTAAGATATATAATATATAATTTCAAATACACATTTAAAGGTGTTGGGTTTTTTTTTGTTTTTTTTTTTGTTTTGTCTTTTTGAAGCAGGGTCTCCCTATAGCCCCAGCTGTCCTGGAACTCACTATGTAGACCAGGCTGGCCTTGAACTCACAGAGATCCACCTACCTTTGCCTCCCAAGAGCTGGGACTACAGGCGTGTGCCACCACTTAGAAAGGCATGTGAAACTCAGGGAGTTTTATCGTAACTTACCTGGAGGCAAAACTACTGAAAATTTAAAAGTATCTGGGTAAAACAAATATTTTCAGAAACTATCTTCAGGTAAATTTTGGCATTTTATTATATAGTAGAATGACTATAGTTAACAACAAAATACTATTTAGTTTTAGGAAGCCTAGAAGTCAAGATTTTGAATTTTGTCACCACAAAGAAATGGTTAGTGTTTGAGTGAAGGATATTCTAATTACTCGGATTTAATCATAAATACAATGTATATGTGTGTTCAAAACACTCTGTGCTCCCCAAATTTGTACAACTATGTCTATTAAAAATAAAGCTTTAAAAACTGAAAAAAAGCTATCTTAGAAATGGTCACTAATTTAAGCAGTAGTCATGGAGAAATTTTATTGAAATATAGAAATTTCTATGCTTTAAGTTACACTATATCATATATCCATAAGAGGATATGGAACTGGCTGATGAGATGATTCAGCAGGTGAGGCACCAGCCGCCAAGCCTCACCAGCTGCATTTGATCTCTGGGACCCACATGGTGGAAGGAGAGAACTGACCCCACAATTTGCCCTCTGACCTCCACACACATGCCCCTCAATAAATAGATGTAATAAACTATTTTTAGACAAATATATTTAATACTGTTAATAAACAAAAGGCAAGAGTCATAGCCTTAGGTATAAAGGAATTGTGCAATTATGTTTTCTTGCATTACATATATCTAGAAGAGTCTTCAAAAACTATTGATGTTGATTTTCTTTAGTGAGATACTGGCTAGGTAGAGGAGATTCAATTAAATCATATGATATTGCTGACATTCAATTATTTTGCAAATGACAACTTTATGGTTCAACTTAGTTTTTGAACTCTAAAATGTGTTAATGTATTACATATCCATATTGGTTTTATACTTTTACTTAGAAATGTTCACACTTAATGATTAAAACAATGCCTGCTCATTAGGTTAGGAGTCCAAGACAGCATAACTGGGTTCTCGTTGAGGGGTCTTACGGGGTCAGCTGAGATGAGGTCTCATTTGAAGGCTCTGGGGAAAAGATAAGCCCCAAAGTTCATTCTTGTTGGCAGAATGCAGTTTCTTGAGGTTTGGGGCTGAGACTCCTGTTGGCCACTGGCTGACGGTGGAAGGCTGCACGTAGTGTCTTGAGTCTGCTCTTTAGCCTTATCCGTATAGTTTCGGCCATCTTCTAGCCAGCAAACAGCACATCTCATGTGTGTCCTTTGAGTCTCTGACTTTTCTTCTGTCACCAACTAGAAGAACTAACCTTTTATGGAACTCATATGATTTGCATGGACTTCCTGGATAATCTCCCTTCAGATTAGTCAAAGGATTAACTTTACATCTGTACATACCTTTTATATATAATGTAACATCATCATGGGAATAACTCCCTTGCCTCTACCCATGCTTAAGAGGAGATTAGAGGAGGCTGACATGTCACCAGGGTCATCTTAGAATTCTGCTTACAACAACAGTATAAAATAAAGTGTAATAACCAAATCACTCCACCTGCCACTGGACACTGACCATATTTCGACACTATCCTGCTGCAGTAAAACACTGTCTTGTTTATCATAGATGATCTGGATGTTGCCTACCAAAAGCTGAGTGAGCTCATCAGAGAATACCTGGGATTGACTGAGGAACCTGCTAAGAGTCTGGCTCCAGTTGCAGGTACCTTTCTATTGCCTGTGTACCAGTTTTAAGGCAGATCTGTTGGGATGTAGGCATTCATTGGCAGGCTAAAGCTAGTTCAACCTCCCTAATGCCTGTGTTTCTCCTGAAGTTCCCACTATTGGGCTTCATGATTCAGCCCTCTGGACCTGTGACTCTGCTTGTCTACAAGTCTGTAGTGAATCTCAGGGAGATTCCCTCAGGAACACACTGGGTAGTGTCTTGATCAATAGCAAGAGTTAGTCTCATGGTTCAGAGCTCAGCTTCCCAGAAGTTTATTCCCTTATGGGATTAGGGTGTTGTTGGACCCATTAGGTGTATATTTAGTTCAAGAATTTTAGTACAAGAGTTTTCTTCCCTTTTTCTTTGAACTTCCAGTCCTGAAAACGTTGCACTGTAGTGAGAAGCTCACTGTCCAAAGCACATGATCCTGGTCCTTGCCCTGATGCTCCCTTGCTTGGGATGTTTAGCTGTTCCTTGCTTCAGTTTCTTTTTTATAAAAAAAATTTTATTTATGGGGCTGGAGAGATGGCTTAGAAGTTAAGAGCACTGGCTGCTCTTGCAGAGGACCTGAACTCGATTCCCAGAACCCACATGGTGGCTAACTATCTGTAACTCCAGTTCCAAGGAATCCAACACCCTCTGCTGACTTCTGCAGGCATCACATGATACGGGTACACTCACATTCATGTAGGCAATACACACATATACATTAAAAATAATAAACAAGAGGCGGTGCTTTGAACTGCTGAGCCACCTCTCCAGCCCGTGTGCTTCAGTTTCTTGTCCTGCTAAATGAGCCCCACATGTTCCTCTTGCCTCATGGATTCTGAGCAGCAAATGATGGAAATCTACGAGAACATCTATTTGGAATCTAGGAATCCTCAGCCTAGAATTTGGGTACATAACTATTTTGAGATACATTTGAAATGACCCCCACTCCAATTCACCTCATACCCATTAGAACGGCTACTAAGACAGGACAAAACAAAACAAGAAAAAGGTCAATGAAGATGTGGAAAAATTACAGCCTTGAGCTAACAGGGATGTGAAATGCTGTAGCTATTACCAAAAATGAAATGTAAATTCCTTTAAAAATTACAAATATTGTATGATCCAGCTATCTCCCTTCTGGATAAATACACCAAATAATTGAAAGCAAGATTTTGAGGAAATAGTTCTACATTAGAACTCACAACAGCATTGTTAGCAAAAAAAGTTGAAGCAACCCACAGGTCCATTGACAGATTAATGGGTAGTGATGATGTTGGATAGTCTTAAATGTAATTTTGTCTTAAAAAGGAAGAAAATTTTGGCACATGGTATAACATGAACCTTGAAGACATGAAATAAGCCAGTCAGAGCAGAACAACTATTGTTCAATTGCATTCATGTAAGGTATTTAGAACAGTCAAATTAATAGAGACAGAAAATAGAAGTGTGATGGTCAGAGGCTAAGTAGGGAATGGAATTATTGTTTAGTGGGTAGAACTTAAGTTTTCAGCTGAAATGAGTTCTGGAGATGGATGGAGGTGACAATAGTGTGAATGACTTAATGCATTGAATGATACTCTTAAAATGGTAACTTTTATGTTTTACTACAGTAAGACTTTTTAAAAGGTCCCTCACTGGACTGAACTTCATTCACATTACAAATTGCAAAATGTAAACCCAAGACTGTTGCTGTTTTGTAGATGCCGCGCAGCTGGGTGATCCAAATGTGATTCTGTTTGCCTGGTGCCATTATGGCAGATTGAGATGGGAAGCCAGGTCATGACTTTGACAGAGTTCAAACATCCGAACACATTGTGCCATTTGCAGTTTTATACTTTTCCCAGGCACATGCTCCTAGTATTTTGGAATGAAGCCAGTACAATGCCAGTAAACTCAGCAGATCTTGGCTGAAATTTTCTTCCATGTTTGTCTCACATATTGAAGTAGTAACTAGCATGTGACCTACCAGCTAGAAAGCTCTTGAAGAAAGCTTGGTCTATTGAAGTAGGCATCTGTGGAGGAGACGGCTTCCTCTACAAAGGGAAGGGGCATTAGGCATCAGTTTTTTAGAAAGTTGGCCACCCAGTAGTGTAGTGCCGTGCACCTACTGAGGTTTGGAGCTCCATGGAACTTTCCTGTGAGGAAATCTGGCTCCCTTTGCTTTAAGTATTTGATCTCCAAGCAGCCTTCTGATCTTTAATTTAGTCCCCTGGGGGGGGCCTGGGCCTGTGGGGCTTGTACCTTATGTTAGAACACCCTGCCCTGATCCTTAAACTTTACCCATCTCCCATTTAAAATTAATAAATTGGCATGCTGACTTTTACATCAGCCTCTTGTGGATTTGGATAAACACTGATTAGGCCCCTGAGTCTGACCGGTTCTGAGTAGCTGAAAAATATGTGTTTCTGTGTGGTGCTTCTGAAGAGAGGAGCAACAAGCCAGACTTGGCATTCCAGCCCATGTGTGCTCTGTATCTCTTCATATTCTGCAGTGAGCAGGACACACTGACTACTGCATGCAGTAACCATTTGAAAAATTAATAGATCAGATAATGTGTGCACAAGAAAATGGACTCTTATTTTAAAGAGCATCATAAAATTTTATTTATTTAGAGTAATTAGGTTAGGCCTATCTGATTTAATGAAAGGTATAAATTATGGAATTTATAAAAATGTTATAACTCAGACATATTTACTAATTGAAAATGAGGCACCCAGTATTATTGGATAATGGAATTCCAGCTGGAAAAATAGACAGGATAGATTATAATCAGTCAATCAATCACATCCATATCCTTAATAGAACCTTGCTTTTCTGAAAGTTTTAATATTTTGGAAAAGAATGTGTTTCTTAAGTCAAAAACCTAATGTTATGTATACAGTTAATTTGCAGAGGGAGTTATTTTTTTAGTTGCTGCCTTAAAGATAAACCTCTACTAAAAGTGACATTGTAGAGGTCAGTCATTAATTTGAGCATTTTAAAAATTCTAATGAGCATAGTTCTTAATAAGCTTTTATGGTACTTCTAATGGCCCAAAAAGTTTAAGCCAGTAGCTTCTGTGAATTTTCAGGATTGTGAAATTCACACCAAAGAGTGAGGATTAACTGTTTATGGGTTAGTGCGGGAGAATGGGTTTATTTTAACTCACAGTTCTATGTTATAGTTTATCGTTGTAGGGAAGTCAAGGCAGGATTTCAGCAGCTGGTCAGATCACATCCACAGTCAAGAACAAAGAAATGAATGCATGCATGCTCACTTGCTTGTGCTCAGTTTGATTTCTCTCCCTGTCTAGGGAATGGTGCTGCCCACAGTAGGTTGAGTCTTCTTACATCATTTAACTAAGACAGTCCCTCCCAGACATACCCACCAGCCAACCCAGTGTATACAGTCTCTTATCGAGACTGTCTTCCCAGGCGATTTTAGGCCGTGTCAGGTTGACAAACCAACCACCACAGGGTCCAACCATAATTGTTCCCCCAAACTCGAAAGACTCCCTGAAAAGGGGTCCAGCCTCCAGCAGAGCCACTATCTGGGCCTCTTTGCCTCTGCTCTGAGCGGAGTCATTTTGATCTTAGTTAGGTATGTTTATATAAGTATGTATATTACACATAAAAATGAAACTTCCAGAAATTAAAACAAGTATAAGGGAATTGTGGTTTTTAAGATAATTGAGCTGCAAAGGGGAAGAAATTGAAATAAAATTAATATTCTAAAAAAGTTAGCCCAAACAATTAGAAAATATCTTAACTAGTAATCATTAATTTGACTAAAGATGAATTTAAAATAAGCTTTTTCCTAAAAAAAAGAAAACTACATATAATATTATGGGGTATTATTGAATCTAGCTTCCAGAGGTAAGGGTGTTTTCAGAGTTGGATTAGACTCTCTATGTGTTTAGCCTTAGTACAAACAGAACTCTATGGTCAATAGCATGTCTTTCCAAAAGAGATCATCCTATGTCAATGCAATCCAACAGCAATTCCCAAATATTTGGAGACACAGCTTCTTCTCTAGCAATCTTGTGTTGCTGATTTGTAGCTGAGAATTTAATAATGTCCCTTCTTAACCATAAGAATGACAGAGTGAAAAGAGTCAGCTCAAGCCTGTCAGTTCTGAGGCCAGTGTCCATCAACCTAAACCTAGAACTCTGAACCTCCACCACAGGATAGGTTAGCTGAATTTTCATTTAATGCAATGCATAAAAAATAGCTTTAAATATAGAGGGGTGGTGTACTCTTGAGCATTTATTTTTTCCTATAATAATATATGTAATATTTGTTTCTAAATAATAGTATTATTTCTGGGCTCTGAGAGATGGCTCAGAGGTTAAGTGTACTGACTGCTCTTATGGAGGACCCAGGTTCGATTCCCAGGGCCCACATGGCCTCTAACTACTATCCCTAACTGCAGTTCCAGGGGATCTGATGCCCTCTTTTGACCTCTATGGGCACTGCACAACACGGGTGCACTTACACACATGCAGGCAATACACTCATACACATAAAATAAAAATAAATACGTAAAAATATTATTAAAAATAATAACAGTACTTCTATAAAGTAAGGAGAAACTCACTGTTTGCAACTGAGTATGAGGAGTCGTTACCCTCCACTAGACTCTATATAATGTATTTCTGGGATAGTCAGTGCTTCCATTGAAGCTTTGAAAGCTGAACTGACTGGCAATATGAAAGCACTATGAAATGAAATTATATTGTTTGGAACTCTGACTAATGATAATGGGGAATGATGATGGTAGTGGTGAGTCAGACAGGAAAACTAAGCAGCTTACCAGGCCATTAAGTGTTGCCTTTATCTGCATAGTAAAGGGCATGATATCATCTTAACTAAATGAAGGGAAAAGTCCTGAATGTCTGATTATCCAATTAAAAGGAACAGTACCCTTCGGCATTGAGTTTCATTGTTCTTATATTTTTATATCTCTTTAAATTGCAAAAGCATGTTTATATATTTACATGTGTATACACACACGTATGTATACATTTATATGTATATATGTGATTTTATGCATGCAAGCATATATAGTTTGACATTTTTTGTTTTTATAAATGTTTAACATTTCGTTTTGTTGGAGAGGGCTCTGGGTGTGGGTATACATGTGTCACAGCATGTATGTGAAGATCAGAGGACAATTTTCACTCTGTGGGCTCCAGGGATTGAACTCAGATTGTCAGACTTGGTAGCAAGCGCCTTTACCTGTTGAGCCATCTTACAGGCCCCAATTTGCTATTTCAGTCATGTTAAGTGTACAGTTCAGTGCCGTTAATAAAATTCCCAATGCTGTGTAACCATCACCACTACCCATTTCCAAAATTTTTCATTATCTAAAACAGAAACTCTATACTCATTAAGCAATAATTTCCTTAACCCCTGATAACCTCTAATCTACTTTCTGTTCTCTGTGAATTTGCCTATTCTAGTGAGTGTCACTGTTTTACATTTTAATTCAACCTTGTTTCTTGTCTAAAGTTGTGTTTTAATTTATACTGGTGATAAACTTGGATGATGACAATGATGAGCAGACCAACAGAAACCCTGCCAAGAGAGAGACTAGTGGCTGTTCCCACTTGTTCCCTCCCACTCAGGAGACACAGCTCTGACTAAATATGGAAGAGGTCCAGACTAGGAAGCTCATTGCTTACCTAGAGCCACACAAGGCCCCTCTGCTTCAGGGGAGGGGAATGGTAGCCAAGGAGACTACTCTGGGGTCACCTCAGAGGTCTCTCTCAAAGTGAATTAAGACTGGTTTGTTCCAGACTGAGGTGTCACCTCTGACCACTGCACACTTCAGAGCAATATCCTCTGGGCTGGGTTAAGATAATATTTAGGTCACTAGAATATAGCAAAACTTCTCTCATTTGTAAACAAGTACCTCCTGGGGCGTATGTGTCCAGGAGACCAGAGCCACTCAACTTACTCCCCGGGGGATTGGGGGAAGCAGTATCAACCTTGCCAATGGCCTCTGAGAGCCATTTATGAAATCAGGGAAATCTGGAGTGAAGGTGGGGTTGAGGGAGAGTCACAGCTTAAACCACAGAGCACCAGGAGCAGCTTCTCTGACCCTCATGACTTACAGTGTCCTTGAACTCCCTCCCTCCCTCCCTCCCTCCCTCCCT
>NW_008340915.1:293562-329288 GCF_000622305.1 Nannospalax galili | reverse complement strand
CCTCCCTCCATCCCTTTCCTTCCTTCTTTCTTCCATGCATCAGTCACTCACTGAGTTCCTGCTGAACTCTGACCCTTGCTGGGTATTGAGAAACAGACAGGACCTTCACAATACTCACATACTCACAGCTTACTTAAGGTGACAGCCATTAAACAAGGAAACCAACAAGCCAGACCTTATCTAGTTTAGGTGTCCTTCCTCTAGTTTCTAAAATCAAAGCATCAGTGAGTTCTTTGGTGGTGAACATTTAAACCTCATTTACTTGGAAAATTTTTCCATCCACAGATCCAAACTTGGTCTATGAATAAACACCTGTATATTTATTTGAGTTAATATTTTCAGTTGACTAAAATTGTCCTAACTTCTATCAAATTCGAGAGTAAAGTCACTTAGCCACCCCCCCAGGAGAAGAAAAATTCTATATGCAATTTTCTTCTTTTTAAAGGTCTATGTGCTGCCCAAATGGGAAATAAGCTTTTTTAAAATATTGTATTTATTATTTTTATTTTATGTGTATGAGTGTGACTGCATGTTTTTAAGTGCACATGTGTCATGCAGTGCTCACGCAGGTCAGAAGAGGGCTTCAGATCTTCTAGAACTGGAGTTACTGATGGGTGCTGGGAACAGAACCCAGGTCATCCACAAGAGCAGCCTGTTATTTTAGCCACTGAGCCATGTCTCCAGCCTGGGTTGGTTTTTGTTATTAACTTCTAGCCACAAAGTTCCGTTGTAGCTAACTTCTTTTCATGCTAAAGCAGGTGCTCCCTCTAGCAAGAAGACCATCTCTGGGGTACCAGCACACCTGGTTCCCTCCCCCAGGCGCTTGGCAAAACTACAAGCACATGGCCAGATAACAGAGCGTCTCTTGGAAGTGCAGACTCAGGCAACAGCCCCTGAAAAGCAGAACCAGGAGCTGACTGAGGAGGGGGATCCCCATAAGAAAGAGCTTTCTCCCAGCAGCCACCTGGATTCAGAGCCTCCTCAGCAGGGCAGTTCTTCAGCACTTGGTGTTCCTCAGCAGGCCCAAGACATAGTACCAAAGGCAAAGCAAGAGAATGGTCACCCAGCAGACCTTCCTCCGAAAATAATAACCACTGAGGTGGACGACCCCGAGGATGCGCCCCTGCCACCTGAAGTGCAAACAGATCAGGTGGGACAGTCTGCAGCTGCCACGACCGAAGAGCCACCTCAGTACCCAGCTTCCCCTCAGCGACTCAGCCCTCAGCCAGATCAGGATCAAGAATCCGGGGAGGCCAAGGCAACCCCTAGCAACCCACCCCTGCCTGAACCTGCACAGGGACCAGACTCAGCTTCCCTCGGCCCTCAGAGAATGCAGGATGGGGAAACCAAGTCAGCCAGCCCCGCACCCAGCAGTTCCCCTCACAGTCCTCCACATTCTTCGGGTCCTGACTCAGTGAAGCCTGCTGGGGGTTCTCAGCCACCTCTGAAAGAGGAAACCCCCAAATCAGAAGATGTCCGGGCCAGGACTCCTTACCCAGAAATGCCACCTCCCCTGAACTCATCCACAAACTCAAAACAGGCCCAGGACAAGGAGCAGCCGGTGACTCTGCTTCCCAGAAGCCGACTGGCTCCCACCAGGCTGCCCCAGCCCCAGACCCTGGCACCTCTCCAGAGCAGGAGACCCACACCCAAGATCCTCTCTCCCAGCAGGGAAGAGGCTTTGGAGACAAGTACAGTTCAGACACCAACTCCCTTTCCCAGGTCTCTCCCAACTCAGGATGGAGATCCTAATAAACTTCCTCCCATCAGCCCCCCACAGTCCAAACCACCCCCAAATCCAAGCCCCCACAGTCCTCAGCAAGGCCAGGAAGGAAAAGCTAGTGAGGTGAAGCTCCCGCATATCAGCCCCCCACTCCAAGAACAAGCCCGGCAGCACACCCCCAACCCATCCCAGGAAGAGGAGGTGAACACAGTGCGACTCCCACACATTCCTACACCCTTCACCGAACTGCGGCAGCCTCAGAACACCGGGCTGCAACCTGGTACGAAGCCTGCAAAGGAAAGGAAAATTCCCAAAGTAGGCCATTCCTCCAGCAAGAAGGTTCTAGACATGCAGGACGCACCTCACAGCCAGGATTCCACTAAGCAGAGGGAAGCTAGGAAAAAAAAACTCCCCATGCAAAGCGAGACAGCTAGAGGGCCAGCACACCGGAGAAAGGTGCCACCGGAAATGGCTCGGGTAACCACACAGCTGGAATCCCATAGTAAGCCAACTCCCACAAAGATGTCCAACCCACTTGACTCCGAGCCTCTGAACCCTCAGGAGAATCTGAGGCCTCAAGCCCACACTGAACCAGTGCCCAGAGACCCCCAGTCCCAGGAAGAGAACAGGCACAAAGTACATCACTCCAGAAAAAAGATCCAGACCAACCTCACCTCAAAGGGCCAGGCTCAGAACACACCCCAAAAAGGAGAGATTTCTGAAGGAGTGGATCAAGAAAATGAAGCTGCGCTCAGTGGAGAGCAGCCAGCCCAGGAAGGTCAGTCCCCTGCAGCATCAGCACAGGAAGTGCATCCAGGGAGCAGGGAACAGGTTCAGAAAAAGGGAAGGTCTCAGAAGGAGGAGGCTGTGGTTGAGCTTCCAGTGCAGGAGAGGGTGGCCCCCACCCAGCTGCATGCCAAAGAGATGCAAGTCCATAAAGGCACCGGTCAGCTCACAGAGGGCTCTGTCCAGAGACATAGTGTACCTGCTTCTAAGCAGCAATCCAAAGAAAAACAAACTCGGAAAAACCGGGTCCTCTCACAAGACAGAAGCCCCACTGCTCCCCAGAATCAGGTGTCTGCAGAGGAGGAGGAGGGTAGCAGGCCAGGAAGACTGCGAGCTAGGGGCAGCCAGAGCATCAAAGTGTAAGCCCTCCTTAGGACTGTGAGTTCTGAAAGCTGTGTCGTCACCGTTTAGAAATGCACTGTTTAGGACACAGATACCCTGACTTCCTTCTGCATTCAGGGGTCAGTGCACACCGAGGAGCTTTGAGGGTACCAGAAGTCTTTGCACTTTGGTGCCCCTTGTGCTACTTGACATTGTATGTGTAAGAGCAGTCACAGTGGAGGTTGGCCCCAGCAGGGGAGACAGCTGGGTAGGTCTGGCAATGAATAGGCCAGTGTAGAATAGGCTGGTGTCAGCAAAGAACCTTTGTGTCCAGCCACCAATTCCAATAGGACCTTGAGGTCTGGCTGAAGCAGGGCCAGACTGCTGTTTTGTCATCTTTGGGAAAACTGACTCTAGACTAGAAAGTTTCTTCATGATTTTTGCATTATTGGAGGGGGCTGAAGCAAAAAAGATCTCTGAAAAAAGAAACCTTGCCATTTTGGAGACTCCCAACCTACCATTAACTTGGAGGCTCTTTGGTAGGACAAAGGACACATCTCTGCAAACCCCATACAGAGCCCTTCAGGTCCGTGTGTCTATGTTGCCTAAACTTACTTTGTTCCTCTATCCTTGAATAGGAATCTCATTTAATCAGCCCATGTCTTCATCATGCCAAACCATCCGATTGAATCATGTTAAAAGAATTAGTGGGGAGAAAACTCAGGTGAATTGATTTTTTCATTTATTCATATTATTCTATTGTATGGCTGGCCAATGATGGAAGTCCAGCTAGAGCCAGCTTATGGGAGTCTATAAGGAAGTATGTGTGTGTCACATGATCAAACTCCAGGAAGGGCAAGAGTTCAGAGATGGGGTACCAGCTACTGAACATCACCAGGATCTTGTCATCTTCTGGGCTTCTGACTGGGATTTCATCACTTCTCGCCTGTTTTCCTCCATGTTGACCCCATTCTTTGGATTAAAAATGGTGGTATATCAGTTTCCCTACATGGCAGGGACATGACCACCAACAGCTCACAAGTTTACATCTGGTTTTACCTCTGGCAGCTCTCACTACTATAAAGGAATTAGCTTGAATCATCCTTGATCCTGAGTTGGTTTTTGTTTCATTTTTTTTTTTTTTTAAATCCAAGGAAAGACTTGTCGCCCCAGTTTGAATCAAGCATTCTTTTTTAGACCAATTGATTCTGACTAGGACATGAGTACCTCTACCTATAATCCATTGGACCCATTGCTATGTATGGAGACTGCTTTCCCAGAAAAAGAATAATTGCAATGAAGGCAGTCAGCCCAAGTGTGCACTCTTAAAAAAAATTACAAGATAATCATTGAGCACTTATTGTGTGTACAGGCTGCATTTGACATTCTGTTTTTAAAATATGTAACTGATAACTGTGTGAGTCTTACCTTAGACAAAATATATATGCCCACAAAACTGTGTGAATATCATATTATTTCAAGTGCAATAGAAGAAATTGATATTTTGAAATTGCAAGATATCCAATCCTCTTATCAGACAAGAATCCTCTTAACTATGCAATGTTCGCCGTTATTCTCTGATTTATCTGGTTTCTCCATGATGAAAGTTATAGGATGATTTTTTTAAAGCATACCATAATTTATGTTTATTAAGTAAGTCATCCATGGAGTAAGCCTTTACTGAGCATTTCCTATGTGCCAGACACTGATGGGTGCTAGGTATATACTGATATGATGCTGACCCTCAAGGAACTCTGCCCTTTGTCAAGGGAGAGGAAACAAGAAGGTTCACTACCACACCATGTAATTATGGTAACTAGAAGCCCCACAGCATGCTCAGCATCCCACAGATAAGAAAACCCATTTATTGACTTTTGTAATGCCAAGGAAGGACACTGAGTTCGGTCTGCCACATGGGGAAATGGACCAGGAAACACTTCCAAGAGAGGCTTGTCCCTCAGCTGTGACTTCAGGCTGTGAATTGACCAGTGGACTAATGGTGGGGGGCGGTGTTTCCTATCTCCTAAGCACACAGACTGGAGTGGTTAGTGTCTCCTAAGTACCCAGATGCCAGGTGAGCTATAGGCCTATCTTATCTGTGCTGTGAGGAGGAGCTTGGAAAACCTCATAACAATGAGGTGAGGGATGAATGGTTAAATCTGTATCGAGGCATCTTCCAGGAGGTGATACAGAAGATAAAAGTTAAAGACAACATGGGAAATACAATGACTGAAATACCATGGCAGGAGTTAGGACAAGACTAGGTAAGGGCCTGAAATGAGGCATTGGTGCCAGGGATAGTCAAATATAGTGTTTAGGTTGGCTGTAGAGAGGGTAGATCATTTAAGAGGGCACAATAATAAGGATAACCACTCATTTTCTATGTGCTGTATATGGGACACTCCAGTGGGCCAGTGTCTGTCTTGGGTCATGAGCTTTAGAGATGTACTTTGTGTCCTCTTTAGCAACTGTTTTGAAGGCCTTTGTTGCATTTTTTCATTAGTGTTTGAATGGAAAGCACTAAGCAAATTTTTCTTATGTGGAGGATGCTCCAGCTCTCCTTTCCTGGAATTCATAATAATAACAGAAGGCTTTTTGTGTTTTTATTTTTGTGGCATGAGGTTTTATGTCTCAGATCCAGAGCTGTTAGACATTTTGGAAGGGTAGAAAAGATTGTCAACCTGTCTTTTTACTCTTATCTTGATGCAAGAGAAAGTTCTAGTTTTTTGATGAGAGTATAAATATTTAAAATGATCATTTTCCATCTGCATTAACAAGCAATGTTCATATAACTTCTGCCTGGTGTTTATCACAAAGTGATCTTTAGAGAGAAAGACCATTGTGGACTTTAAAAGTCAGTGTATTCATATCTTTTTTGTTAGTCTGAAATGATTATATTTTAAAATATATTTTTATTCTTTGAGAATTTCATACATGCCTAAATGTATTTGGATCATATTTATCCCCTATTCCTCCTCCTAACTCCTCCCAGATCCACTTCCCACCTTCCCAACTTCATGTCCTCTGAGAAATTTGTGCTGTCCACATACTCATGGGTGTGAGACCACCCACTGGAGTGTGGTCGACATACCAGGGGCCATACCCGGAAAGAAAACTGACTCTCCCTCCCCAAGAAGCCATCAGCTGTCAATTGCTCCTCAGTTAGGGGTGGGGGATCATGAGCCCCTCCCTGCTCCATGTTGGAATGTTGACTGGTTTGATCTTGTGCAGGTCTTATGCAGACAACCACAGCTGCTGTGAGTTTGAGTGCAGTGTCCTGTCATGTCCAAAGGAC
This sequence comes from Nannospalax galili, assembly GCF_000622305.1. NCBI lineage: Eukaryota > Metazoa > Chordata > Mammalia > Rodentia > Spalacidae > Nannospalax > Nannospalax galili. Next base: position 323,163 of record NW_008340915.1, on the reverse strand, counting down.
ACTGTTAAGCTCTTGTCCTTCCTGACTTCTGACTTTCACACTCTTTTTATCTTTTTGCCTTGATGGTCCCTAAGCCTTGGGCGGGTAGGGTGGGTTGATTTAGGTGTCTCATTTGTGGCTGAGCACTCTGCTGACACACCCTGTACTTTGATCAGTTGTGAGCCTGCATTAACCACCATTCACTGCACAAAGAAGCTTCTCTGATGAGGACTGTGAGCTGCACTGATCTGTGGGTAGAGAGATGGATTTAGAGGGCAGTCTAATACTATGCCCATTTAATAGAATAATAGCAGTAGGTTTGCCCCCGGGGCCTGTGAGCTCCCCACCCATGGTCCTTGGCCATATTTACAGTACCAGACTTGTGTTTCCTCCTGTGGAATGGGACTATCATCCTGTTAAAGTCTGGCACTTAGTGTTCCATAAGTCAGAAGAGCATTCTTCAAATATTTAAAGAGCTGAATCAGTTATTTTCAAATCCTCAAAAGATAAAGGCATGATTAAGCAACTCACAAAAGAGGAAATAAATATGTCCAATAAATATGCCAGCAATTATTTAACTTGGTTTTAAGTTAAAACAGAGTTGACGTTTTTCCAGGTTAATGTCTATTGGGTGAGGTTTCTATGCCAGGAAGCAATATGCATACCATTTTGGGGGAATAGTTTTTCACTATCTGTCAAAGACTTACAGTTTTGCGTATCTTTGATGATCTAAATTCAAGAATTATCATGAGGAAATCATTTGTATACAAAAATGTTCATAACTCTTGGGGCTGGTGAGATGGCTTAGCAGTTAAGAGCACCAGCTAGTCTTTCAGAGGACCTGGGTTCAAATCCCAGCACCCACATGGTGGCTAACTCCTAGTTCCAGGGGATCTGATGCCTACTTCTGACCTCTGAGGGCATTGCATAACATGGGTGCACTTACATTCATACAGGCCATGTACTCATACACATAAAATAATAAAAAGAATTCATAACTCATTTTTATAATATATTATACAGCCATCTTCTAAAGCACTGTGTTGCCATTATAATCATATTGAGTCTTTAAAGAAACTATTCACTACATATTAGGGAGAAAGAGGGATAAGGAAGTACATCAACATGGCTCTTAAACATTAGCTCTGGGTTGTTAGGGTATGAATATCTCATTTATGTTTTTGGTATTTTTTGGTTTTCTACAACGAATTGTGTTTATTCAGAAAAAGGAAATATAATCACCCCCCAATACACACATTCTTTGATGAGAAGTCGTGCGATAGTAGCCTTATGGTCTATTTCAATTTGGCATAATGAAGAACTTTCTAAGAATCACAGGTGGCTTGAGAGAAGCAAAGAGGCTTCCTCCAGAAGTTAGATGCTCTATTATGGGACTCTTACGAAAAGCCTCCATATATTGGATGACTTAGAATAAATAGAATTTAAGTTTCCATGTATGATTTATGATCCTTTATAACAATAGACTCTACTTGTTGGCAATGAAGAATCCAACTGTCTGTTTTATTAGAGTGTTTTTGTACTAGAAAATGGAATCCTCTTAGTATTCAATCACTGACTTAGAAGATTCTTTGGGGCTCGAGAGATACCTCAGCAGTTAAGAGCACTGACTGCTCTTGCAGAGGACCTGGGTTCGATTCCCAGCACCCACATGGTGGCTATGAACTGTCCTTAACTCCAGTTCCGGGGGAATCTGAAGCCCTCTTCTGACCTCCGCGGCATTGCATGAAATGGGTGCACTCACATATATGCAGGCAATACATTCATACACATAAAAATAATAAAATATTTTTTAAAAAAAGATTCTTTGAGCAAGATCCATCGCTAGAAGTACATCTTACAGTATCATGATCCAGTAAACACCCATAGATAGGAAACAAATATCCTAAGATACTCTTACTATGGTGATGCACTTTCATACATTTTCTGTGCTGCTGACTTTTAATTTTCTAAATGGAAGTTGTAACCAGTTAAGTCAATTTCACTATGTACTTTGCAACTTAAGGTTTGAAAAGCCCTGAACTGAGCCCTCTGGACCTCAACCTTGTCCTGGTCGTAGGACTTATCCATCAGGCCACCTACTCGTTCTATCTGCTTTCAAGGTGGTTGGATAGACTAGCTTCATCTTGTACTGAATTCTTCTGAGTTGTCTTGTGGATCTGGTATATTCTACCTTTTGTTATTGTTGGGGCTCAGGATGTGATATATCCAAAATTCATATCCATGGTGATAAGCTCAAATCAATCTTGATCAGTGGTACTGCCACCGCTAAGCACTTAGCCAGCCCCCTTACCTCCTACTCCATGACAACCCCAAGAACAATGTTATTACCCTAAAAGATCTTCCAAATTCCACTAGAGACAATTTCACTATTGATATGCTATCTAGCACAATGTGTCCATGAATGAATTTAAATGAGCAGTTGGATCTGAAAGACTAGAAGTAACTTTTCAGTACTGACCAGGCATTCAGAGAAGAGAGCAGATGCCTCCTGCTTCTTGTCATGTATTGATGGATGGCTGATAGTGTTAGAGGAATAAACCACTAATCTTAGAGCTTACTGTGGGAGGGCAGTCATGAACAGCAAAAGCTGAAGACGTACTAAAGATAGTAACCTTGGAAAGTCTCAATGTCAAATAACACTAAAAATCAAAATAATTATTGGAAACTTAATGTGTACCACAGTCTAGCTAGGAATACATAAATGAGTATATTGAGAATCACATAAAACAATGTCTGACAGCAAGTACGGGGATGAATGTTTGTTAGCATTAACATGGAAGCAGCAAAAAACCAGATTACATTTTATCATGAATTAGAAAAGGACAATATGTCCTAATCAAACAAAGTGGATGTGTTTGAGAAAAATCCTTTTATGACCTTTGATATCCTTGACTGAATTAAGGAGCTTAAATGAAATTAAAATAAGTGGAAGTTCAGCGTAATGTTCTTAAGATAGCTTTTTCTTTTTAAAAAAATTATTACTTAATTTTATGTGTATGAGTGTGCCTGCATGTGCTTAAGTGCATCCATGTCGTGCAATGCCTGCAGAGGACAGAAGAGGGCATCAGATCCCCTTGAACTGGAATTACGGACAGTTGTTAGCTGCCGTGTGGGTGCTGGGAATCGAACCCAGATCCTCTGAAAGAGCAGCCAGTGCTCTTAACTGTTGAGCCATCTCTCCAGCCCCAAGCGTTTTCATTAAGCATTCACAGGCAGTCATGCAGCTCAGAGAGGAGAGTAGGAAACATCAGATCTGAGTGATTATGAATTTACTGTGACACACACATCAAACACTTGGGAGAGCAGCTGGCACATAGCACATGCTCAATAAATGCTGTCTATTGTTTTGACTGTAGTCTCATTAGTAAAGATCAAGTATGTTCTATCATTTAGATAGCAAATGCTGTCGAATTGCTTGCATTGAGAGTAAACATTTCATTTTCTTTGTGGTGGCTTGTAAAAGACTGGCTTTTACAGGTCCTGGATCTACAAACCTTCAATTTCCAAGAACAAAAAATAAGTGAAGAGAAGCCAAGTCTTTGGCTGAAGAAAGTGACCATGAAATAATATCAAGAAAGTTGTTCTTAAAGGATAAGTCTTAGCTGATGCAAATGCACATACCTTCAGTCCCAGCGACTCAGGGGCCGAGGAAAGAGGTTCAAGAAACATAAGCTTTTAGTGAACACAGGACTTCCCGTCAATGGGTGGCAATGTGGTACTTATTGAATGGAAGTCACATCAAAAATACGGTTATTCAAATGTACTGGTTAGAGGAGAGGAAACTTTAAGCACGTGTTGATGCTTCCTGTAGGTTTCTGTCCCCTTTCCTGCCTTCTTTCCTTTTCTCCAATTTTCCCATGTAATGCAGATCTTTTATACCTTGAAATTTATTCCTCTATATTTTCTTTTCTCCAAGTGTCAACTACTTCATGCTAAACATAATCATTTTGTAAAATCCAGGACAATACCATGTGTTTGAACTGGAACATCCTGGATGCAGTGCCTGAGCTGCTCATCAGTGCAGCTGCACTGAGGCCATTTTAGAGTGAGGCCCAGCAGGAAGACATGTTTCTGTTTCTCATTTTATCCGTGTATGGATGTATTCTCACAAGCTTCTTTGTCTTGGTCTGGAATGTTTCTGTTTAAGTAGCTAGTTATTCCTTTGGGCAGTGAAGAGGACAGCATTTAATGTTAGAATAGTTTTTAGAGTGTATTCATTTTGCCATAGAAACATGAACATTATTACTCCATTTCCTTGGACTTATGAGATAATTTTCTATTTAGTATCTTATTTTGCTGTGGAAAATTATGGGTAGTATGTGAAGTGACTTTTCTGGTTGCTATTACTCCTCTCTTAGAAGCCCAAACAGGCAAGATGTTTAAGATGCAATTCTGTCTTGGAAAAATAGCTTCTTTTGGTACCTTTGGTTTTGTGAAAATACTTCCTAATGAACTCATTATTTTTCTTAATTTCCTACCACAAATTGTGTAACTATTCTATTAAAAATAAATATTTTAAGTCTTCTAGCAGATTATTGTTTTAATTTGTTTTAAGCCATTTTCGTGGTTGCATATTTTAGAATGAAGAAAGACTCATAAAGGTTTTATAGGGATTTACATTTTGAATATATATGTGTTAATCGTGGTAGGCATAAATTACTCTTAGTTTTTACAAAACTTCATATTTTAAAGCCTTGTATAAGTGGGGGAAAATGAATGGCTCTGAAGTCATTTGAGCATCTGAGGAATTTTGTTTGAAAATTAAAGCCTGTTTCCCAAGCCATCCATTTTTAGGCACTTTCAAAGAGAAAAATCCTCTAGTGTGAATACATTTTCTTCGAAAGTTTTGATTTAAATGTTTACAAAGTTTCATATTGAAAAATGATCAGCCTCATGTATATGGAGAGTGACTACACTGACTTGCTATACAAGTAACCTTGCTAACATAGAAACATTGGTCATTAAAATATGGATTTTCCAGAGTGGTCTGCGTCCTGATTATCCATTGGCAATTTGGGTAACCTCTTCAGGGGGCGGTGTGATAAGAATAGGAGGTAGGAACTGGCTAGGCAGTTAGGGTAAAAAGAACCCAAAGACAGATATGGGAGGAGCTGGAGGGGAGAGAGTGGGCATGGATTTGATCAAAACCCCTTATATGCATGTATGAACATCTCAAATTATTAAAAAAAAAGATTTTAGGGTTACCTCTTCAGAGGGGGGAAATGTTAGAGTAGCAAAATCATATGTGGATCCTAGAACCAAACCCTGATAAGGTTTATACTGAGTTCAGTATTGTATGACTGTATTAATTAAACTGTGAACATTAAAAAATAATCTGCTTTTGCAGAGGACCCAGGTTCGATTCCCAGCACACACATGGTGGCTACAAATCTTCCTTAACTTCAGTTCCAAGGGAATCCGAAGCTCTTTTCTGACCTCTGCAGCATTGCATGACACAGGTGCACTCACATACATGCAGGCAATACACTCATACACATAAAATAAAAATAATAAAATATTAAAATAAAAATAAAATTTCCTTGGGCCTCCTAGCAACGTACTCTGTTCCAAAGGCCAAAAATGTCAAAAGTATTTGGGAGCTCTTATCTAATCCCTATGCAAGGAAACAGCAATCTTAAAATGAAATGGAGATATTCTTTAAAGGGTAAAAACCCATTCAATTTTATGTCTTACAGGGTTTATACTGAGTTCAATATTGTATGACTGTATTAATTCAACTGTGAACCTAAAAATTTACAGCCACCTTGGAAAGAGATGTATCCTTGCTCTGGAATGTGTTACTGAATATGTTAAAGCTGTAAAGAAATGCTTCTTCTAATCATGTGGTTATTACATTTTAAAAAATTAAAAAAAATAAGATAAACTTAAAAAATAAAATAAAGAGCACATAAAGTTATCAGGAAAAAGTGACGGGAGATATGGGAGGAGTTGGAGGGGAGGGAGTGGGCATGGATTTGATCAAAACACTTTATATGCACACATGAAATTCTCAATAAATTTTTTTAAAGTTAAAAAAATAGGGATTTTCATTTTTTACAATCTTCACAGCCTTACCTCCTCATGGCAGTTTATTTGTAGTTATTTAGCCTGGATATGTGCCTATCATACCAGATCATTAACATCTATTGTTTTCTACTTTCCTGTTTGGGAAATACTCTATGTAGCCTGTGTGACACAAGATTAAAGATGTATACAATGCTTTATTCCTAGGCATATTGCCTCTACCACATTTGTCAGATAGGATTATGTGCTTATTCTTTTTAAATGGATTGAACAAACAGTATTTAGCTCATTTGACTTCAAAGGAATATGTCTAAAGACAAGATGAAAACCACTGAAAGTTGCTCTGAGATGCCGGTCCAGTTGTTCTGTGCCCTTCATCTGCATCCTCCCACATCTGCCGATGATGCCAATCCATAAAGCAACTTTAAAATCTGCCACGCTTCATTAAACTCACTTATGTTTCATTGTAGGTATTTAAATAGATTTAACTGGCCTATATAAGGAAGAGCTTGCATTTTTGTGGATTATAAAGTAGTTTACATGCTTTTAAAATGTTGCCTGAAGGCTGACTTTAATTTATATGCTTTGAACATGATGATATTAAGGAGCTTTGTGGCAGTGCACTGTAACATGGGTAATTCTGTTGGTTTTAACTGGGAAGTAAGATCTTTTCATTGATGTGCTAAGACATTAGAAAATTAACAATGGTATGAGAGTCTTTATTACAGGAGATCAAGTCATTAAAATGGTGACATTATGATGTGGTTTAATAGTAATAGAGCTGGTTGTGGTGGCACATGCTGGTAGAATATGCTGAAGAGACAGAGGCAGTAGGATCATGAGTTTGAGGCCAGCCCGAGTGACACATTTGGGCTGTAGAGATGGCTCAGCAGTTAAGGGTACTGGCTACTCTTGCAGAGGATCTGGGTTTGATTTCCAGCATCCACATGGTGGCTAACAACTGTCCTTAACTCCAGTTCAAGGAAATCTGATGCCCTCTTCTGATCTCCACAGGCATTGCATGACATGGGTGCACTTACACACAGGTGATACCCTCATACACATAAAATAAAAATAATAAACAAAGTATTTTAAAATAACAGTATAGCCTCATTATCCTTACCCCAAATATTTTGTTTCTAGGACTTTATTAAACATTAAATTATTGGAGTTAGAGCTGTATTGTATCATCAGATTTAACTTGACTTCTTTGTACCATAATACAGATGACTTTTGAATGCTAGAAAAAGGAGTCCATATGAAAACTAAATTTTGAACTGCTTATATATAACATATTTCCATAGAAAAGATCTGATAGATAGGCATATGTGTGTGTATACACAAACAACATATGATCTTGTTTATGGCAATTATTTCAATAAATACAGCCTCCAATTTTTATCTTGCTTCAATTGTTCAGATTCATCTGGTCTGTTTTTCATAATGGTCAAACCAACAAGACAAGTATTTTATATAAAGAAAAAAAAATCATAGGATCTGCCCCCTCCATTACCTACAATCTTTAGCTACAATTGTGTGTGTGTGTGTGTGTGTGTGTGTGTGTGTATGTGTGTGTGTTTAGAAACATTAGAGGCCAGGGGTTGGCATGGGTGTTTTCCTCTACCACTTTCCACTTTATTTTTTGAGACAGAGTCTCTCACTGAAACCGGAGCCCCCTGATTGGGTAGACTGGCTGACTGGTGACTGACTGGCAAGCACTAGCACTGATGTTACAGACACGTGTGTGTGTGTGTGTGTGTGTGTGTATGTGTGTGTGTTTAGAAACATTAGAGGCCAGGGGTTGGCATGGGTGTTTTCCTCTACCACTTTCCACTTTATTTTTTGAGACAGAGTCTCTCACTGAAACCGGAGCCCCCTGATTGGGTAGACTGGCTGACTGGTGACTGACTGGCAAGCACTAGCACTGATGTTACAGACACAGGCTGCCACACCAGACTTTTATGTGTATACCAGGGATCCAAACTTAGATCTTCACACTCCACAGCAAGTACATTACTGACTGAGCCCCCTCTCCAACCCAAGTGATGGTAAATTCTTCATGTTGATACTCCTGTTAACCATGCTTCTGGATTTTTGTAGAAAGCCTTCTCTTCCTCATGTTCATTATTTGCCACTCAAGGTACTTGCTTTCTTTCTTTATGTCTTTAAACTTCTGTAACTCTGTCCACATTACAGAGAACTTCTTTCTTACCCCCAGCCTCCCTCAGAGGACTTCTTTTGGCCTTGACACCGTCTCTCTCTGGCCCCTATAATTGTACTTACCATTCTCTCACATTTTAAATGTGTTGTCTGTCTCCAGTTTAGTGCAGTTCCCACAGGTCAAGGACTTTTTGCTCATTGCTACATCCTCAATGTCCAGAACTACATCTATCTATCACATGGTAGGTGCTCAGTAAATATGGGTCAGATGATTTTATTATCCTGAAGACTTAACAAAGAATGTTCCTTCGTACAGTTGCTCACTTGATAATTGGTTTGATAAACATGATTACTTTAATGTTCCTTCTGAGATTGCTGTTACCTAGATTCTGGCGACACATGCCTCTACCATATGCTACACTGTTGAATCTTTTTCCTGCTCTCAAGATAGGTTCTGGATTGTGGAATTTTAGAATCCCCTGCCAAAACTTCTTTGACTTGCTGTAACAACTTTTACTTTCTTTTATTGGTTTGGTTCAAGTTCATATTCAATAGCAGTACACAGCACAGAGATAGAGCTCCCCACCCCCCTCTTTTAGGTAGTGTCTTATGTAGCTGACCCTGGCTTCAAGTTCGCTTTTAGCCGAGGGTGACCTTGAACTTCTGATTCTCTTGTCTCTACCTCCTAAGTGCTGGCATTACAGATAGATGCCACCAAACCCAGTTTATGCAGAACTGGGGATCAAATCCAAGAGTTTGTGCATGCTAAGCTATTTCTCCACCAGATGAGCCTGAGGTCTCATGTTTTCATGGGCATTTCTATCTTGAGGCCAGGTAAGACTGTGCTCAGGTATCTGTGGGCTGAGTTACAGACTCCTCTACAACTTCTCACCATATCATAGAGCCTAGGTCTTGTTTTCCAGGCTCACAGAAACCATGCATCCACTCTCAGTCCAGGTTGTAAGCATCAGCCCCTGATACCTCTGACCTCTTGGGACCTGTTCCCATTCTTCTGACTTGGAGAATTCGCCCAGAAAAATTTCCTTCTTTATTTATTATGTGTATGTACTAAAAACAAAGTAAGTTTAGTTGCACATTAGTATTTTCTTTTGTCTTTGGATAGGAGATTAGCTTCCCATATCTGCTCAGTCAGGCATATTGATTCAAGATATATGTAGAAATTATTTATTTTAGCATTTTAAAGGCAATGCTCCAGAAACGGTTGATGCTTCTATACATCTAAAGGTATGTAAGGGTCTGGAGAGATGGTTCAGAAACTAAGAGCACTGGCTATTCTTCCAGAAGACCTAGGTTGGATTCCCAACATCCACATGGAGGTTAACAACTGTCTTTAACTCTGGTTCTGGGGGAATCCAATGCCCTCTTCTGGCCTCCACAGGCATTGCAGAACATTGGTGCCCTTGCTTACTTGCAGGAAAAATACCTATACATATTTAAAAAAAAAAAAAAAGTAATAAAGGTACATAAACCTGGGCCCTATCTTGATGAGCAAGACTAGAAATTGATATTCAAAGTCTCTTTACATTCTAATGACTTAAAGAAAATGTTCAACATTAATTATGAATAACTTCTGTTAAATAGTGACTTCATCAATTCCATTTTATTTCAAAGCTTTCTAGAATTTAATGTTTTATTTTAGTCTTTAGAAGACTTTTGCCAAGTGGAAAGTAATTATTAGGGTGATTTTCTAAGTATCTAGATGCAATTTTTTGACATGTTTTACTTCCTTTAATTCAAATCGTAAACCTGTATTGCTTATATCTCTTAGATAGTATAGGCTGACTTTATTTGGTATTATCATTACTTTAAGATGTGTTTTATTTATTTTCAAGTTGCAATGTACAGACTTGAGGCATACAGTTTCTTGTGTTTGGACAAATAAAATATAAACATTGCTATCATTTCAGAACACTCGTATTATGTTATATACTTTTCATTTTAAATTTTATTTTTTTTCCTTACCAGATATTAGAATACCTTACCCGAATTATGAAAGATCTCCTAGGAAGTCTACTGCTTCAAATACGGGTGATTTCCTGGATTCAACAAATAGAAACTACTTTGTTAAATTATGGGCCAGATTTTCATCCAAAAAGTCACCAGTGGTAAGGGAAGGGCATATGGGATGAAGTGGTTACGGAGTCTTATACCATCCAAGAAAAAAATAAGGTTTAATATTTGGAGATTATTACATTCCCCCAAATTATTCTCTCTGGTATAAGCTGAAGACAGGAGTCTTTTTTCTCTTTTTTCATGTATAGGAATAGTTCCTAACTCTACAAATGGGATTTTCAATGTGAGGTTTTTAAGTACCTTTCTCTCAGGCTCACAGTGAAAACTCTCACATTCAACTTCCATTTTGCAATAGAAAAGAGTGACAATAAAACAGATACAGTAAAATATTCATTTTAAGAGGAAACTTGCTCTGTAGCTGAGCTGTAACTTTGAATATTTGGAAGCTGAGCCTGAAAAGTCCACTCAAGGAGTCTGAAGTTTATAATACAGCACTATTTAAGCAGTTTCTGAACTTTGCCTCAACTTAGTTCTCTGGGAAAATCTTTAAGTCAGCCAGCATGGGTGTCAAATACAAAATGGGGCCTATGCTTAGCATAGGCTACACCCATTTCCCACCTGTACTAGCTGGTTATGTCTCTGGGAATGCAGAGAGGCAAGTCCTTGCAATGACAAAATCTATAGACCTTCTAGTTGTTGAGTCTGGTTTTGCTTCCTCGAGGCTGGCTTGTTCTTAGCAAGTAATTGCATCATCTTTCAGAGTCAAAACCACAGTCAGTGGTCAAAAGAATCAGTGGTCAAAGTCTCGTGCTATGGTAGCTACAGACATACCCAAGCATTCTTCTCTAAGCCATAATATTGGGAGTTCTAAGTTCTAACATGTTTCTGCTTTTCTGTCCTGTGTGTTCCCTTGCACTGTCTCTGCCTGAAGGTCGCTCCCACTTATTCATTCAAATGCATCCTCCCATACTCCCAGAAACACCTCTATGTCACTTCAGTTCATAGTGCTGAAGGCAAGAGAATCTAGTCAGCCCAGCTTGACTTTTCAAGCCATGCTGTTTGGGCCTAACTAGACTGAGCAGTCTGTTGTCACAGGAATGAAGAAAGGGCTGCAGATTGTGGTTTCTTAGAAGCAGCAGTGCATGCATGAATTCTAAGCATGTATAAATAAGTATGCATTGGTTCCATGGTGGCTGAGTTCAGGGAAATTTAACCAAAGTAAATCAAATCTAGAATTATCTTCATCCACCAACCTTCATGAGAAATTAAATATCAGCCATTAGAAATGGAGATCACTCTCTATATTTTGATTAAGTTAAGAATCCAAAGGCCTGGGAAATTGCAGATGGGCCTGTGGCCTCCAAACCACGTGGTTACCTTGGAGATGTTCCTTTTGTAAGGTTCTGAATCCTATTTCAAACCAGTGGTTCTGACACTCCCCACATTTTATCCTCTCCTACCAATAGGTTTTTTTTTTTTTATAAGTCCTACCCCTGTGATCTTGCCAGCCCCTGGGATGCCAGGTGGAAATGAACAGGTAAGTTTCTCCCAACATGAGGCGCTCATCATCCGCTGTCATTCTGGTCCCAGAACATTCAGATCTCTTCAGGTTAGCCTCTATAATTTCTTCATCTGCTTTTGACACCTGGCTTTCTTGAATGGTGTGGCTTGTTGCTTCTAAGACCTTGGACTCTCAAACACAAGCTCTTAAATCTCCCTCTGGAACATTGAGCATCCCAAGTTCCAAACTGCATACCACAACATCATGTACGGCCTTATTACTCTGTGTGGAGTCTGTGCCTGACAACAAGATCTACCTTACTTCTCAATGGGGTCATTCTACCCCACAACCTGATTTATGCAGGCAGGAACACACACCACTGATTTGCATACTCTGCCAGTGAGTGTGCCTTAATGGTTTATGTACCTGTGGTTTATTTAAGCATATTTAATCAGTATTATATGTTAGAAAACTTTCAAGCCTTTAAGATGGCCTCTCTCTGATCAAGGGCACTAAAGTACCAGAAATTGAGAATAAGGGAAACAGAGCAGGGAAAAAAGCTGTATGCTATGGTTGTGAAGGTCTGATCTATATGGTCTTTACTACGATTCATCCCCATTAACAGCTAGCACAGAAAAATCTAGAGAGGGGAAGATGTAGTAAAAGAGGGTGCCTTGTTAGTGATGGATGAGGCAGGGGAGCAGGTGTCACAGATCACCTGCTGTCAGAGTCTTATGAACTTTCACCTGCCAGTTCCTTCCTCCCCACAGAGCATCTCTCTGGGCCCAGTGTGGAACTGGGATGCCCATTGTGTCATATGTTGGGGTTGGCATTTACTGATCCGTGATGGCAACAGTATGCAAAGCTCTGAGGTTCTAGCATCTCTGTGCCTCTCTGTACCAGGAGGAGGTCCGGTGTAACAGGGTATGTTCATAGAAAGCAAATCAAGTCTCCCAAGAACTGACGATTCCACTGAAGAAACTAATGCAAATGTCATACTGCCTTCATATAGCATTTATCACCCAGAGAGGGTTTTGTGAGGTCCAGCCTGTGCCTCCCTCACTGCAGTGCTAAGAGGATGCTATCTTCCTTATGCTCCTTGCCCAAAGCAAGTTTCTACATATCACTGGAATGTTTTAGTGAAATGTAGAAAGTAATTACAATTTTCTCTGTCAAAAAAAGAGAGCAAACTCTCAAATTATCAAAGGAAAAAGGGGAGACAGACATTTTTGTGTCTTTTGGCACTTTATAGATTTAAGTGTTCATGTTTTCTTGGTAATCTATCAAGAAAATCCTTAACACAAATAGCTTAAAAATACTGGGCCAGGGAGATGGCTCAAGGTAAAAATGCTTGTTATGCAAGCCTGTTAATTGAGTTTGACCCCCTAGAACCCACATAAGGGTGAAAGAGAACTGACTACACAAAATTTGCCATCTGACCTATATACAGAATGTGGAACATGTTCCCTCCTCCCCTAAATAGTGCACACACACACACACACGCACACAATCACAAAATAATAATAATGTTTTTAAATACCTAGGAATAAACCTAACAAAAGGAGAGAAAGACCTTTATGTGAACTTTAAAACAGTGAAGAAAAAATTGAAGAAGACACCAGGAAGATGGAAAGACCTCCCCGTGTTCATGGATTGATAAAACTAATAGTGCAAAAATGACTATATTACTGAAAGCCATCTATATATTCAGTGAACTCTTCATCAAGATCCCAATGAGGCTCTTCACAGAGGTAGAAAAAAAAGCCTAAAATTCACATGGAAACACAAAGACCCCAAAGAACCAAATTGATCCTGAGCAGAGAGTGATGCTGGAGACATCACAGTACCTGATCTCAGAGTATACTATGTAGTCATAGTAACAAAACCGCATAGTATTTACACACAAGCACATAAACCAGTAGAACAGAGGATTCAGAAATAAACCTACACAGCTAAGCTACAGCCACCTGATCTTTGACAAAACTATCAAAAACATGCACTGCAAAAATCTAGCCTGTTCAACAAATAGTACTGGGAAAATTGGATATCCACATGTAAAAGAATGAAACTAGAGAGGTGAGGCTGTAGCTCAGTAGGCTTCACGCATAGCATGCACAAAACCCTAAATTCAATCCCCAGCACTACATAAAACTGGGCATGGTAGCACATGACTATAATCCCAGCACTTGGGAGGTGGAAGTAGGAGAATCAGAAGTTTAAGGTCATCTCTGCTGCATAATAAGTGCAAGGTCAGCCTGGGCTACATGACACCTTTCCTAATTTTTAAAGAAACAATAATGGAACTTGATCCCTTTCTCTGAACCTGCACAAAAATCTAATGATCTTAATGGAAGATGGCAAATTCTGGAACTGCTAGGGGAAAACACTTCAAGATACAGATACAGGCAAGGACTTTCTGTAGCATAGGACTACAATAGCATAGGAAATAATCCCAAGAATTGATTAATGGGAACAAATGAAAGTAAAAAGATAGATTCTGTACAGCAAAGGAAATAATTACATCCAACAGACAAACACAGAATGGGAAAGAAATCATCATCGGTTGTACATTAGGCCAGGTATTAATATCTATACTTGATCTTAGCCCCCCAAAACTGAGAAGCAATATCAAGATGGAGGAGTAATATCTAGAATCTATAAAGAACTCAAAAATTAAACCAAGTCCTCAAATCATCCAGTCAGTAAATGGGATAATTAATTGAATAGGTAATCCTCAAAGAAAAAAAATATGAATGATCAATAAATACTTGAGAATATTTCTACATCCTCAGCTTTGAGAAATTCAAATTAAAACTACTTTGGAATTCCCAATCAGAATGACTAGTATCAAGAGAACAGATGAGGGGCTGGAGAGATGCTCAGTAGTTAAGAGCAGTAACTGCTCTTGCAGAGGTCCTGAATTTAGTTCTCAGCACCCATGTTAGGTGACTCAAAACTGCCCGTAATTCGAACTCCAGGGGGACTCCAACACCTCTTTCCTCCATGAGCACTGCACTCATGCACATACCCCCACACAGGCACATATTCAAAAATAAAATAAATCTTAAGGATGACAAAAAATGCTGGCAAGGATGTAGGGGAAAGGAATCCTATACATACCAGTGGGAATGTAAATTGGAACAGCCACTGTGGAAATCACTATGGAGGTTCTTCAAAGAACTAAAACTAGCACTACCATATGACCCAGCTATACCACCTTAGATATATACCAGAAGGATTCTACATCAGCATTCTATAGAGATTACACATACCTGTTTATTGCCTCATGATTCACAATAGCCAAGATATGGACCCAGCCTAGATGTGCATCAAAATGTGAGGGAATGGATAATGAAAATGTATATATGCACAATGTAATTTTATTCAGTTGTGCAGAAGAATGAAATGATGGTATTCATAGGAAAACTGATGGAATGGGGTTGTTACGTTAAGCAAAGCAATCCAGACTCAAGAGTCAGACAAATACTGCATGCTTCCTTTCATACGTGGGGCCTAGATTTAAGTGTGCGTGTGTGGGGAGGTGTATGCAACATCAAAGTTAAAGGGGATTATGAGAGAGGAGAGAGGGTTTAAAGAAGCAGAGTGGAGGGACAGAAGCAGGTAGTGGAATGTATGTGTCATGAAAGCAAAAGGGGAACTGTTTGGGGGCAAGGAAGAAGGCCAGCAGAAGGGGGAGGGGCTGGAAGAAGACAATGGGAATTAGAACCAAATGTATAAAAATGTCTTAATGAAACCCATTTCTTTGTATACTAACCCAAACTTAATTTTAAAAGAGAAGAAAGAAAATATAACAGATTGGAAAGAAAAAAGAAACAGGGAAGCCCTTGACAGTGATGAACAAAGTGTAAACTTCTATCTCTACTTGTTTTGGGGTGTTTTTTATTGTTTCTCCAAAACAAATTTCCTACTTAAAGATTGCATTCTTTCCCTCCTGGAAGCCCATCTCAAAATTCACTATTTGATGAGGCCTCTTCAGCATAATCCTTCTAATTTAGTGTTCTGTTCTGTCCTTGACTATAGTTTGGCTATTGGGTCTCATGTGTGTCGAGTTGTGGTTGAAGATAATGGGAACAGTTTTGCTCATGGCGTATGGAGGCCAATCTGATCCTTTGTAATTGCATGTGGCACATGTCATCAGTTGAGTCAATTTATGTTTAGGTGTGTGCTTTTTGTCTGTGCTTCTCTCTGTTGTTATTTGACTATTGGCTCTTTGATCTAAGACTTCAGATGCACTGACTCATGATAGTCTCACCACCTAGTTGGTGATCTCACAAAAGAAACCTATCTACCAGAGATGCCATTTCCTCTTCTGCAAAGTAGTGAGAATAGCTACCTTACAATGTCATAATGTCATTGTGTTAAATGCATATGAAATTTCTTTGTAAATTATTGACTTATAAAACAAATGTTGTTGCTATGGTGATGATGGTTGGCAAGGATTGGGGAAGGGTTAAGACCTTTAGCTCTACACTTTTGAGTTCGGAAACAGCAGCTCTTTTTTTCAGGGAATCATCCACATCCTTGAACCTTCAGATCCATGAGTGGTTTATCCACCCATAGCAGGCTTGCTAATTTTGATAAACTCTCCTACCTAAGATAATTAGAAAACCTAGATTTAAAAACCTACTTGAAGGTACCAGAGAACAAACAGAAGTATGGGAAATTATCTAGAAAAGAATTGATGAGCCTAAGAGAGGTGAGCCAGGTACCAGGGGTCAGTTTTCTCTTTGGGCCTTTGCCAGTTAAGATGGGCTTGGTTAAGGGTTGAATTGACTATGTTGACATTCATGTGGAACTAAAACAATAGCGTTGAAATTTGAGGCTGCCAAGAAGCAAAACCTAGTGAGCCAGGCTTGGGTTGGTCAGTGAAGGGCTCTATCGTTGGAAAAGTGGTGAGTAGGAAGTATACAGGACTTCATAGGCACTACAACTTAAACACTCTTGTTCCAGAAAGTACATTTGTTGGCTTTCCACTAGATGTCTCCAGCATTTATTTCACCTTACACTTCCAGGTGACAGTTCATCACTGAAGGAACCAGGGCAGGACCTCAAGCTGAAACCTGGAGGCAGGAGCTAAAGCAGAGGCCATGAGGGAACATTGCTTGCTGGCTTGCTTCCTCTGGCTTGCTCAGTTGTCTTTCTTATACAGTGCAGGTCCACCTGCCCAGGAATGGCACTGCTCACAGTAGCTTGGGCTCGTCTGCATCAATTAACAATTAAGAAAACGTCTCACAGATATGGCCACAGGCCAGTGGGATAGAGGAACTTCCTCAGCTGAGGTTCCCTCCTCCCAAGTGTGTCAAGTTGACAAAAACTAACCAGCATATTGGGAATGAAAGGAGATGGGAAAACATAAGATATAACAGAATTGACAGATATTAGAAATATGCCTACAGGACTTCCCAATATTGGAGATATCAAATACCTATTTTAAGTCTCCAAAATTTAATGACTGTACTTAAAATATCCAAAGTACAAAATGAAATTGGTAATTTCATGGACAAAGTGGAGATAATAAAGTATAAGTGGAAATGATAAAATCTGGGGCAGAGAACAGCAACTGAAATTAATACCCAATTAAATACAGCTGAAGATAGAGTTACAGGACAGGAAAATTAGTAAGAAAAGGGAAATCGTAGACAAAAATGTCAAAGCACTGTGGAAGGGAAGATGCTTAAAGCTATCAGTGAGAGGCTGTAGCGGTGTCATCGAATCCTAAAAGGAGAGACGGAAATGGAACAGAAGCCATATTTGCAGAAATAATGGAGAAAACTTTCTAATCCTAATGCAAGTCATCAAACTATAGATGGACTAATTCTTAAAGATTTTCCCCCTCTTCAGAGGGGGGAATGTTAGAGTAGCCAAAAGCCCCACAAAAATAAAAGAAGAAAGAGCACATGAAGTTACCAGGGAAAAGTGATGGGGAGCTAGGGGAGGAGTTGGAAGGGAGGGAGCAGGCATGGATTTGATCATGACACCTTATGTGCACGTATGAAATTCTCAAATTATTTATTAAAAAAACCCAAGTCAGACACACATTTGTATTGATATACTCCACTAAGAAGAAAGATTTTTTATGTATATGAAACAAAAGAAATTTAATTTCAGAATATTGCAAAAGACAACACATGATTGTTTCTTTACAACAATATATATATATATTTTTTTTTATATATATATATATATATAAAACATGCAAAATAAGAACGAAAAAAGAAGAATCTTTAGGTGGCTGCATGGCCTGGCAGATAGTGCAAAGGCAGCCCTTGCTATGAAAAAAGGCCTATGGGTGAGAGAATGCTTTTCCCAGATTTGCTGGTCCTAAACATGTCAGGGACATGCTCAGTGGCTCTTCAGCATGGGCTTGTGGCCTCACACACTCCAGTTCCCACGGTAACACAGGCACTCAGGCTTTTTATAGTCCACTTCCTCACTAGCCCACCTCCATCAACCCTACCCTGCTCTTGGCATTAGCTGTCGAGGAAAGCCGACTTTCAACAGTGCACTGGGTTCACTCAAAAGCTTCACCTTAGGAAGTCAAATTCTCCCCAAATTCTGGGACAGTCCTACTGGTGCCCAGGTTTAGACCTTGTTCCTATTTCAGTCTAAAGGCTAAAGGTATAGGGAAGAGCAAGGATGGGGTTCTCTCCTGGGGAAAGAAGAAAAGACCTCGGAGTGGGAATTATCCACTACCAGCTCTGTGCAAGGCCATAAATGAAACAAGCAGGCCAAGAATCTAGAGACAGCCATTCCCAAAGATGGCCTCCTACCTAGGCATGGTCACCTGGCCAGTTCCTCTAGAAGGCAGTATTTTAAACTGTACAATGATATGGGCTCCTCTAAGGGAAACTGAACAGAAATATCCCTACTCAGGAGAAAAGAATGGCTCTGCTCTGACATTCTGAGGTGAGCTGATTTCCAACAAAACAGCTTCCTCCAGAGCCCCAATCTGCTGCCACAGTCAGCAGTCCTATACCACCTCATCTCTCAAGGGTGTTTCCTTGGTAAACTTGACTGACTCTGGGAGGACTTCAAAGTAAAGAGTACCAACTGTGGCTTCCATTAGGATTCATCAGCTGTTCCTCTAAAATGTTATGGCACTTAGATATAACCAGTGTCTCCCAATCCTCTTTCCCTGCATAGTAGAGGTTTTCAAACCCCCTTTACTGGTCCCAGTACAAAAATTCACTGCTGTGAAAGGTTAGAAACAGGGTCCATGGCCTCCTCTCATTCACCCAGTGCAGATCTGAATCAAAGATGTGGTCTGTCTGTTCATACTTGTATCCCTCTGTAAAAAACACACTATCCTACATTGACACTGTGGCAGTGAACCACAGAAGGAAATGAAATATTAAAGCCACAGGATGAGGCAGTTCCAAAGAGATTGCTTCAACAACAAAAATAAACACAACAAACATATTTTAAGACGAGATATACGTTTAAAAAACTAGTTAAATACTGGCTCAAAAATAACTGCACACCAAGTCAGAAGGGAAACAGCAACCTCCCCGAGCAATGATAAAGAGATTTTTGTCTAAGTTTCCCAGAAGATGCCACAGGTTAGAATAGTCACATATTAGAGGATACAGAAGGTTATGCTGTTATTTGGCAACTGGATCATAGCTTCTGGAAGAAAAAATGACCCATAATACCTTTAAAACAAGAGAATGACTATTCAATAAATAAAACACACATACCCAAATACATGAATCAACTGCCCAAGGGGACAGTTGTATAAAAGCATACACAGATGGTAAACTTCTCTCTCACCACCCTCACCCAGACCACCACCCACTGGCTACTGATTCCATTCATCCAAACCATGTATCCTCTGTGTCTCAAATAGTGTAAACCCCCTGGATGACGAGGTATCAGGATACAGATCTGCTCTCTCTGCCTAATGCCACTAGGGTAGAACACACTTAAAGGAAGTTTCATATTAAGGAGTACTTTGATTTGGTTATACCAAAAGGGGTTTCTGTTTGGCACTATATACCTAGTACAATTTTTAAAAAATTTTTCTCAAGCAAAACCAAACAAAGTCAAACAGAAACCCAGACAAATGAATTTGCTAATGAATATCTGAAACTGCTCTGGAGAAAGGCACTTAAAATCTATTTTTGATTCTTACACCTCTTGTGTGCCCAAGGTATCCAGTTGGAAGGCAAATACTACAAGAAGATTTTTAACAATCTTAAGAATAATCAGAGGGGGAAAAGATTATTTTCCAAGGTGCAACAGCTAGGTTAATATCAGCTTTCCAAAAGAAATCATGAAAGGAAATCTTTAAAGTGGTAAAAACTGTTGCTAACTAAAAAATTTGTAGCTAGTGAAATATTCTTCAAAATGAGAGGTGAACTAAAGATATTTCCAGACAGAGCACCTGCCACAGAAAACTTACATAAAGGAAACAGAGTTTTCCTTAGATACAATAAAAATGATCTTAAGTAGAGAAGGTTAGAGATCCAGGAAAGGCAAGAGAAAAGTAAATACCTTAGTGATCTAGAGAGATATTGACTACTGGGTGGGAGAGACGCCTCAGTGTGTAGCTGCCCTTGCCACCAAGCCTGGCCACTTGAGCTTGGTCCTCAGAACCTACACGCCGAAAGAAAAGAACTCACCCCTGCAAGTTGACCTCTGACCTCCACAAGCATGCTGTGGCATGCATGGCGGGGGGAGAAATAAATGTAAAAAAATTTAAAAAGATATTTTGTCTAGGGGCTGAAAAGATGGCTCAATGGTTAAGAGCACTGACTGCCCTTGCAGAGACCCCTGTTCCAATCCCAGCACCCACATGGCAGCTAACAACCATCTGTAACTCTAATTCCAGGGGATCAACACCCTCTTCTAACCTCCATGGACACTGAACAACATGGATGCACTTACATACATGCAGGATATACACTCATACACATAAAAATAATTTTTAAAAATTAAAATATGAATATTACATATGACTATATAAAACAATAATATTTCTCTTCATGTACAATCAGTTAAAATATTTAATATAAAAACAAACTTTTCATTTGTTGTGCCACAATTATTACAATAAGTCACAAGGCTGTAAATGGAGTCCTAGTATCCTGTGTCTGAAGTCCAGGTAGAGGGCAAAGGTAATAATGAACATCAGCCTATCAGATTGATAACTCAAAGATGCTTATCCTCATCTCTAGGATGTCACTAAGAAAGATTAAGAAACACATAGCTTTTAATCTAATTGGGAAAGGGAATGGAATGCAGCATTGTGTTGGCAGTGGTAGACAGCACTCGGCAGTTATAGTCAGGGCACAGCAAAGAAGCATGAAGTATGTGGTGTAAAGTTTAGAAACAATTCATGCACTTGACAAAGCTATTAGATATGGAATCTATATATAAAAATACACTGAATTTCAATACAAAAGCAGTAATTTTAAATATATTTACATTAAAATATTTTTAAAATAAATTTTAAGAATTCATTTTTTATTTTATGTGTATGACTGTTTGCTTGCATGTATATATTCAGTGCCTCAGAGGCCAGAAGAAGCATTGGTTCCTTGGAACAAGTTACAGAAGGTTGTGAGCTGCCATGTGGGTGATGGAAGTAGAACCCGGGCCCTCTGCAAGAGCAGCCCTGTGCCCTTAACTTCTGAGCCATCTCTCCAGCCACCTAAAAATGTTTTTCAATAGCATCTAAAAATCACATAGTTAAGAACAAATATGATTAAAAGATGTATAATGCCTCCAATAAAACATTTAGAAAAATTGAAGAACTAAGTAAGTGAAGGAATAGATCACATTCATGAATTGCAAAAACTGATATTGTGTAAATGTCAGCTTTCTTCATCTATGGATTTAATGCAACCCGGTCAAAAATCCTCATGATTCTTTGTAAAACCTGACAAATTGAGCTTGGAATGATGGTGCATGCCTTTAATTACAGCACTCAGGAGGCAGAGACAGGCAGACAGATCTCTGTGAGTTCAAGGCCAGCCTGGTCTACATAGTGAGTTCCAGGCCAGCTGGGGCTACAGGAAGACCCTGTCTCAAAAAGACAAAAAAATTGACAAATTGCTGTTAATATTAGTACGGAAATGCTGGTATCATCACAGAGGTATGAGCAGACTCAATAAGAGCCTGAAACAAATGAACTGACTTATGAACAGGATGACACTGCTGGGCGGTAAGAAGATGATGATCTCTGCACAGCACTAACTAGATATGAACTGAGGTGTGTAACGTATGTACATGCCGAAAGCAAAACAATTCTAGAAGATACTGTAAGAGAATTTTAGGACCGTGTCATGGTGAATAATTTATTAAATATAAACACAAAAAGTAATAATTATAAAGGAAAAATTTTGTAAGATTGAAATACATTAAAATTAAGAACTTCTGGACTGGCTGCCAAGCTTGATGACCTGAGTTCAAGACCTAGGACCCACATGGAAGAAATTGTCCCTGACCTTGGAATTACTCTCATTCATTCATTCTCTCTCTCTCTCTCTCTCTCTCTCTCTCTCTCTCCTCTCTCTCTCAAAAATAAACGAATAAACGTATTAATACTTTTTTCAAAAGTTAGAACTTCTGTTAACAAAAGTGGCGTTCCATTTTGAAAAGGTAAACCACACAAAGAAGAGATTCGTAAAGTGTAACTGACAAAAGTGTTTGAGTCCAGAATATATGAAGAACCTATAAGTTACTAAGAGCAAAACGGGTAAAACAAACTTTCCTTACAAAAGAAAATACCCAGGTGCCCAGTGATGTTATGAGATACATGTAAAACCCCAGAACAATGGAGGTTATAATCATAAAGAGACACCCCTAAGAGCAAACTAAAAAGTGCTAAAATTATAAAATGAACTTTTAACATATGCCAATGAAAATTCTTAGAAGACAGATGTTGGGAGTTTAAGTGGCATACTTTAGACAGGAGTTGGGCTTATTTACTAAAGTTGGACATATGTATGTCCTGTGCCTTGGCCATAATATTCATGAATATAAAATGTAGAGAGAATGCACTAAAAGGTGTGCACAAGAATTTATAATAGCATTATTCACAGTAGTCCTAAACTGGAAATCCAAATGAGTAAAATGTTGAATATTTGTATAATAAAATACACAATAATGTAAGTGAATAGACTTTATTATTTGTGTTTCTTCCAAGCATACATTTGAACCAATGAATGCTGACTGAAGACATACTATCTGATTCTGTTTACATACAACTAAAAAACAAGTTAATACTAAACCATAATATTTAAGGATGGAAGTTTAAGTGATAAAACTCTAAAGAAGAAGTTGTTATTGTAAAAGTCAGAGAAAGAAAGTGATGGTGGGATTGAGGATTTAGCACAGTGGTAGAGCACTTGCCTAGCAAAGGCAAGGCCCTGGGTTCACTCCTCAGCTCCAGAAAAGAGAGAAAGTAATAATAGCAAAAAAGGATCTTGAGCAACTTGAAGACTTGAGGGCTGCTGACCATTGTGTATGGGGCTTGGGAGACTGCATGGTAAAATGGAATGGGTGTCATTTTTCTGTTCACTTTAACCCACTTGGATTGGATAGGATTTCCCCAGGACTGCAGCTTGAAGACCAAGTCCAGTCTATGAAGCAGGGATCCAGTGGTGAGGCAGATGGTCCCTGAATTTATATAATGAATGACCTAATAATGAGGCCTTTTGGGTTATTTATGTTGATGGGATGAGGGCAGTATGTATCTGTCGCTCTTCTGCCCACTGTCCTCTTTCTTTGAGTATCAAGTGGGTGAAGGAGCATGGATTCCCTCAGAACTACCAGCTCTTGAAGGACTGACAGCTGCTGCTTTCTCATTCCTCAGGTCATTGGGGGTTAATTCGAGAACCCAAATGGCTTGCTTTGTTAGACAGAAATGACTGAGAATTTCTTTACTCCTCAAGTCTGGACAAAAATCTAACATTGTGTGTCATGGTTTTACCTCTAATACTTTATCAATATAGGATACTTTCTATGAATGCGACCATAATTTGACACAAATTTAGATAATTTAATAAAGTATTCTGCTTCTTTACTTCCTCATCCTTTGCTCATATAATCCCATGTTGGATGGTATTTCCTTTCCTGAATGACTCCTAAGATACACTAATTTGAACATCTCCAAAGATTCTTGGTGAAGTGTGAATATAATTTTAAACAGCCTTCTCCTTCTCCTCCTTCTCCTCTTTCTCCTTCCTTCTTCTTCTTCTTCTTCTTCTTCTTCTTCTTCTTCTTCTTCTTCTCCTTCTCCTTCTCCTTCTCCTCTTTCTCCTTCTCCACCTCCTCCTCCTCATCCTACTCCCCTTCCTTCTTTTGAGAGTCTCCCTATAGCACCAGCTGACAACTCAGTATGTAGACCAAGCTGGCCACTGCCTGCCTCTGCCTCCTGAGTGCTGGGATTAAAGGTATATGCCACCATGCCCAGCTCACAGCCTTTCTTCTTAAACATAACTTCTTTTTAGATTTGAGTAAATAAACAAAAATCACAGCTCTTTCCTTAATGTTGCAAAAAAAAAAAAACCACCTTACAAACACTATTCAGTGAGAATTTTGCATTTACACAAAACTCATGCATCTTGTTGGTTATGAAAGTCTAAGCTGTGGGGTGTTGCATGACCAGTATCACTCCAGCTCTCTCCCCATAGTAGCCCAATCCCTTTTTGTCTGGAAGATACTCAGAAGGATGTGCTGACTTAATTCAGACATTTTGCTCTAGAATGGCTACTATGACTAGTGAGGTCCTTGGCCTTTAGAAGAAGTTTGGCTTTCTATATTTCAAGTATATCCATCTCTTCAATCAGCTCCTCCAGCCTCCCTAGGGAACATTTTACTCCTGAAGCAGGCTATGTCATTGAAAACCAATAGGAGACAAACCTCCAGGCTCACCTATGAGGGATTCTTCAGCTTCCGGGATGTCTGTGACTGACCTTGTTGATGAGGTTAATTGTGGTGGGAAGCTATGTCCTAAATGTAGGCAGCACCAGTCCTTGGGTTTGGTCCTGCATAGAAAGGAGAAAGTGAGCTGAACATAGCATTCATCACTCTCTGCTTCCTGATTGTGGATGTGAGGTGACCTGCTGCTTCAGGTGCCTGCTGCTTTAATTCCCCTGCTGTGATGGATGCACCCTAAACTATGAACCCAAATAAGCCTCCCCCCGCCTTGAGTTGCTTTTGTCAGTGTATTTCATCACAGCAACAAGAAAGGAAATAAGAGGGAAACATATCTTTTCCACTTCCTTTTGATACTCTAGGCAGGTTAGCGCACGAGAGAGTGCGTCTCCGAGATGATGACACTCAGAAGTGTCTATTCTGACTCTACAAGAAAAGCGCTTTCTTCTACATAGGTATGTTTTCAGGGTTCAACGACCAGTGAATCTCAGGAGGATAAAGTTGATGCCTTTACTTGTTTATTCTTTGTATCCTGATTGAACTCGGGATCCTCAGGGACTTTACACTATTATATTTTGCTTTCAGTTTCTCTTTTATCATAAAGATTTGTTTAGGTTCATAGGAGCACGAACCAGCATTTTAAAGACATTATCTAGCCTTTTAATGAGGCCAATTCTCAGCTTCCTCTTGTCTAACCATTGAGATTTCTCTCAACTAGCATTCAGTGTAGCATACTACAAGCTTCTAATTGCTCAGCTAATTCATGGACTTCTTGAGGAGAGATACTCCCTTGTTCGTACATGGTGGATCAGCATCTAGTGTGGCTTCAGTAAATATTGCTAAAACAATGGATAGAGAAATGAATGGAGGGCTAGGGAAATGGCTCAGTGGATAAAATACTTGCCATGCAAGCATGAGGACTTGAGTTCAAATCCCCAGAACCCACGCAAAGGCTGAATGCATAGTATCAGCACCTGTAATCCCAGTATACCTTCAGGAAGATGGGAGGAGGAGACAGTTTGGTCTTTCTTAAAATAAGGGTATAACTCAACTATTGTTTTTTTGTTTTTTGAATTATGTTATCTATTTATGTGTCTAGGTGTATGTGCATGTGTGTGCATGTGCCACAGCACACAAGTGGAAGTCAGAGGACAACTTGTAGGAGTCAGTTCTTTCCTTCTACCATGTGAGTCCCAAGGACTGAACTCAGATTGTCAGCTTTGGCAGCAAGCATCTTTACCCACTGAGCCCTCTTGCCAGCCTTTAAATATTGAATTGACAGTTTCTCACCCAAAGTACCTTGTGAAGAATTCTATTGGTCTGTGGTTTTTATGAGCATCAGGTTGGTTGTCCTGTGAATATAGTTCCACTCACACTCCACTTTCAGATTTCCTGTAAACTGGCAGCTGGATCCAAAACTTTGTCTAACTCAGGGTCTGATCTTTTTGAGACAATATGTCATGGTATAGTCTTTCATTAAAGGGAAGATGACATCTGGTTTCCTCTTTGTGATACCAGTAGCTGTGACTGCTCAACATTTCATTTATATGCTGGGGGTTGAAAATTATTATTTTTGTAATTCTATGATTTCATCTCATTTATTAGCTGGAATATTACTACAGAGAGGCCTCTGTCACCTGCCACTTGGGTAACAAAATGATACAGTTCATACAGATCAGCAAACTAAAAGCCTTTTTCCAAGGTAATAAATTAGAATCCTATAATTCTCTGAAGGTGGTCAATTTCCAATTATCATTTATGATCACTAAATTTTGATTTAAGTGTATCTGAAGGGCATTCATTGCATTTTTATCATTATGAAAAGTAAAATGGCATATGGTCAGTGAGCACCTCTTCAAGTTGGTGTCTTTGAAATTCACTTATGGAGACTTCAAGCACCACCTTGTCATCTGGCATGACAGGACATTTCATGCTCTCTTACCTTACCTGACCCAGACCTGGTATTGTGATTTGAAAGTGAAATATCCACCATATGCTCATGTGTTTGAACATTTGTTCCCCAAATGGTATTGTTTGGGAAGGCTGTGGAACTTTTAGGAGGTGGAGCCTCACTGAAGGAAGTAAAGGCAAGTCTTGAAGTTGTATAAACTGGCCTACTTTCTGTTCCTCCTCTGCTTCCCAAGTGTGGATGCAGTGTGACCAGCCAGCCTCCTGCTCCCACCACCATGCTTTTCCTGCCAGATGCCATGCCTTTATTGCCATGATGGACTGTACCCTCTGGAACTTAAGTTGCTTTCATCAGGGCATTTTATCACCGCAACAGAAAAGTAACAAAGACAACAGGGATCTGTCTTTACACTAAGAGGTTGGTCTTTAGGTGAGAAGTGATAGTACAAAAATACGTTGTGGTCATTAGGGATGCTCATTGCTATTGGGCAGTCATTGCTTCTGGACCCTGTTTTTGGTGGTGGGGGGAGATACTGGGGATCAAACCTAGGGCCTTGCTTGTGCTCAACAAGCTTCTAACACTAAGCTATATTCCCTACCTTCTGAACCTTTTCTGTGAATACATCAAATATTTCATGAGATCAACCTGATATTTCTAATTAAAATTCAGGACCTCAGGAGTTTCGCTTTTTCTACTGCATGTTTATCTTTCTTCCCCAGTGAGACTCCTTTCCAAAGGCTTCTCAAAGACCTCAGAGATGGTAGGATTATGACAGCCCAGTAAATTATTCACTTGCTTTATTCCACATCATGCAGACCAGCCTCAGAATAGCAATGCTAATACAGTCAGGCCTCGGATGGAAACGGAAAAAACAGTTTTAAAATGTCACTTTCTTTTTTAAAAAAAAAAAATATTTTTATCAATTTTAAAATTGTATGGGGGGGAGTATGTGTGCATATGTGCATGTAAGTGTAGGTACCTGTGGAGGCCAGAAGTGGGCCTCTGGAGCTGGAGTTACAGGTGGTGTGAGCTGCCTAACCTGGGTGCTAGGAACTGAGGTCAGGTCCTCTGGAAAAGTAATAGGTGTCCTTAACTGCTGAGCCATCTTCCCATCCCCTAAAAATGTCCTTTTCAGATGTTTTGCCCTATTATTTAAGGTTACACGACAGCTACGTGTCATCACTACATATTTTATACCAGTTCTCAGGCATGATATTTACTACTCTTCATTAGACTGTAGCTTGGTGTCTAGTTGCTTTGTTGTGTGAATTTATTCTTTGATCCAGAAAGGGCTACTGAAACAGAATTTCCTCAGCTTGTGTAGGCTGGTATCAGTCTTTCTGCTGCTGTGCTTTGTATTTTAATTGTAGCTTTTATCATTGATCCATTTCCTTGTTCATTTTTGTCAAGTATGTATATTATTTGTATGTTGGCTTTTCACTGTCTATTGTAAATATCTGTCTTTTTCCTCCTGAATCTTTTTAACCTCGTTCCTTCTTTTGGACTTTTTTTTCTTCGTTGACTTTCTTTTCTGTGGTAATCTTTTTCTTGTATTTCTAGTCATTCCTGAGCTCTGTCACCTCATTTTTCTTTCATATATTTGTATTAATTTTTGCGTACATTTCATATACTACATCTTGATCATGTTTAGATCCCCTCCTCTATCTGCACCATCTATTTCCACTCCCACTGATTTTATTCATTCTATCATATATGTTAAGGCCTATCAAGTCAAGTTTGTGTCTGTCCCCAGATGTCCCACAGTGTGAGTCCATCCACTGGAGCCTAGTCAGCCTATCTAGAGTCACTCCCTTAAAGAACACCAACTCTCTCTCCCTCACCCAGCAATGACCAGTTGCCAATAGTTTCTCTGCTAAGGTTTGGGCTTCTTGTCCATTTCACCAGTTCTATGCTGGATTTTTGTCTAGTTTGAGTTTGCATGGGTCGTATGCACGCTGTCACCATTGCTGTAAGTTCATATGAACAAGTTACCAGAAGCCTGGAAAACCGATTTCTTGTGTTCATCCACCACCCTTGGCTCTTACAATCTTTCTGCCCCCTCCTCCACAATAGCCCCTAAGCCCTAGGTGGGTGGTTTAATATAGGAGTCTTATCCAGAGACATACACTCTGCAGTCTCTTATTCTCTACATTTCTTTAATGCCTTGTATCATTTTCTTAATGTCTTTATGTTTACTTTGAAATAGGCTACAGATTTTATCTGCTCTATGTATAAGATTTGCTTCAGCTGTGGGACTGGGGGGATATTCTGGAACCTAGTGTTCTTGTACATTTTTTATATGGTTTTGATTTTGCTATTTGGTTGGTATTTTTTATTCTTTGACAGTTTCATACATGTGTACAATGAATTTTAGTAGTTTTCACGCCTGCATTATCCCTGCTGTCATCCCCTTTCCTCTCCCCCTGAAACCTTTCTTCTTCCTAACAAGTCCTCCTCCTACTTTCCGGTCTTTGTGTGAGTGACCCACTGAGTTTAATCATAGTTGCTTGTATGAGTGTGGTGGGAGGTTATGGTTGCTATGTACCTTTATGTGGAGGCTCTGGGAGATCCAAAACTTATTCTGGGACTTGGAGTTGTTTGGTGGGGGTGGGGGGCAGTGGCTTAGTGATTTACAGCACTTGATTCATATGCATTAGGCCTAAGATTCTATCCCCAGCACTTCAAAGGAAAAACAATACAAAATAAAGCCCAGGATGACACTACTACTGTTGTCTTCCCAGTAATGATATAATTTAAATCACAGCAGTAAATGTTGTACAAGTATAGAATGCTTCTGGGCAAAATAGTAGTAAATTCACATGGGAGTGAATAATCACAAAAAAGGGACCAGCAAGATGACTCAGATGGTAAAGGTGCTTGCTGCACAAGCCTGGCGACCTGAGTTTGATTTCTGGAGCTCACCTACAGGTGGAAGGAGAGAACTGACTCCATAAAAATGAACAGCAGACCCCAATTCCAAAGGAATACTGACGATGGATTGCCGTAGATGAGGAACAGCTGATCCTCCTGGAACAGGGACCTCTGGCTGACTAGATTTACCAGAAGGGCA
>NW_008340915.1:274262-293243 GCF_000622305.1 Nannospalax galili | reverse complement strand
TAATTTTGAAAGAGATGTACCCTAGCTCAGAAAAATGTTATTGAATAGGTTAATGCTGTTGTAATGAAATGCTTCTTCTAATAAACAAAAAAAATAAAATAAAAAAAGTTATCTTCCGACTTCTACACATGCACTGTAACATGTCCTGCCCTCCCCCATCACACACACACACACACACACACACACACACACACACACACACATGCACAGACACACACTAATGACAAAGAAATTAATGTTAACAGCAATAAAAACATTCACAGATTTTGTTAATGTATAATTATTCTATAGCAATATGAAGCTGTTTAGATGCATTTTGGAGTTATGTAACACACAGTTTTTAAGTGGTGACATTTGAATGGGCTTGTTCCTTTCTCATCTCATTGCAAACTCCCTTGACCCTTCAACACACATTTATTCTCCTCCTGCCTTGCAAAGAGCCACAGAGCTCATTGAGGTCACAGAAAGAGGAAAGAGTAAAATGATCTTGGAAATCAAATATCCATCTGAGAGCCCTTGTCCAGTGAGCCCATGGTAATTCTCATGAGTTGGGTTCTAAAAACTCATTTGAAATGTAAAAGCCTGGCCTGATTTTTTTCAAACTAGGAATAATTGACAGCAATTATCTGGAGCAAACAAGATAATTTTAAAAAGGAAACCATTATGCACTCTGTTGTACAGTCAAGATACTGAACTCCAGCTTTGTTCTGTGTGCTGGGCATATAGTGGTGG
The DNA here is from genome assembly GCF_000622305.1 of Nannospalax galili. Lineage (NCBI taxonomy): Eukaryota > Metazoa > Chordata > Mammalia > Rodentia > Spalacidae > Nannospalax > Nannospalax galili. Next base: position 292,511 of record NW_008340915.1, on the reverse strand, counting down.
CAAAAGGGACTCCTGTAATCCCAGCACTGAGAAATGGAGGAAGGAGGGACTGGTCTCTGGGATGGGACTTCTTTACCAGAGATGTTTCAGGGTGTCAGTTTTGGCATTGGTACAGAGCAGAGCAACTCCTGCAGAAATGTGCTCGTGATGAATCACATCAATGGAATTTTCAAAAAAATTAACCTTGAAAAAATTCTGCCAAGACAAAAACCCAACATAGAACTGGGGAAATGGACAGCTGACTCCAGTCTTAGCTGAAGAAATATTGGCAACTGATTAGTGCTGGTGAGGAAGAGCTGATCTTCCTAAAGTGAGAGACTCTAGATAAGCTGACTAGACCTCTGTAGATGAACTTGCACTGAGGAACATCTGGGGACACTAACTTGACACAATAGGCCTTAACACAAATGGCAGAATTCCAGTGTGTGTGTGTGGGGGGGCTATGGGAGGGTGCTAGTGGGGAAGGGGGTATAAAGATGATTAAGATTGAGATGTTATGTATGAAATATACAAAAATTCAATAAAATTTTTTAAAAATCTGCCAAAGACATTCAAATGCTTAAAACTATGCCAGTTCCCAAGGTTAGCGTGGTAGTTAGCCTTGAGTTTGGTTTAATATCACTAACTACAGCTCCTTCCCTGGTGTTCTTGTTTGTTGTTATTTCCAATGCAATTGTAAGTGAAAGCCAACTTATAGTGGAATCTGACTGTGAAATGAAAAGTGAAAACCCTTAGGCTTATTTCAGATTGTTACTGTAAGCAAAGATTAGTATATTAAATACCTTGCTGTTTAAATCAATGTTATAGCACACCTCTTCTTAAATAATAGACCTTTATGCAAAAAATGTGTGCTAACTTTTATTTTCTAGAAAGTAGGAGTTTTAATATTGGTGCTTAAAGTAAGGAGACTTAGTAGTATATGGAATGTTGGTAAACAGCTCACATTTTATCAAAAGATCTGATTATAAACACTAGTACTGTTTCTAAAGCAGCATGAGCTCTCTTCTCTTTTAATTCTATGTTTTTCTGTTCCCTCTTCACCAAATCATAAATATTTTTAGTGAAAAGAATGTGTCATATTTCTGTGTTGCCATCTGATTTTACTAAATATGTATGGTGATAATGAATATAGAAGATCTCTTTATTACTTCAGAATCATACTTAAATATGGTTGAATATGTTTGTTCACTCTGTTACTATATGCAATAAGATCTAAAAAGTCAACAGTAATCTGTATCCTTGAGAAATCCATAATCTCATTAGCAAGATAAAAAATTGCAAGGCTGGGGATAGAGAGATGGCTCAACAGTTAAGAGCACTGGCTGCTCTTGCAGAGGACCCAGGTTCAGTTCCCAGCACCTACATGGCAGCTAACAACCATCCATAACTTTAGGTTCAAAGGATTTGACACCCTCTTCTGATGTCCACCAGCATTGCACAGCATGGGTGCACTTGCATACATACAGGCAATACACTCCTACACATAAAAAAATATTTTTTTAAAAAATACAAGGCTGGGCATGATGATACACGCTTATATTTACTAGCACTTGGAAGGCAGAGGCAGGAGGATTACAGCAAAGCCTGGTCCACCTAGTGAGTTCCAGGCCAGCCAGGACTAGAATACTCTGTCTCAAACAAACAAGCAAACAAAATATGCAATCATGAAATGTTGGTAATAACTGTCACATTATGAGCTAGGGAGTAGCTCAGTTGATAGAGTGCTTGCCTAGCATGATCAAAGCCTTTTATTTCATCCCCAGTACCTCCTATATCAGGCATGATAGGCATGGTAGCTCACGCCTGTAATCCCAGCACTGAGAAAAGGAGGAAGGAGGATCAGGTGTAAGCCCAGGCTAGGATGTATGAAACCCTGTCTCTAAACACATACATACATACATACATACATACATACATACATACATAGTAAAATTAAAAATCTCAACATTGTTATTTGTCAAATAAAATTTCTACATTAAATTGGAGTGTCTATAAAATATTTTGGCTTATTTGTAAAATTTGTTTTTATCTTGCCACAAAATAAGTATCAGTTTTTTTTAAATGTCTGTCTTTTTTTCTGTGCTCCCTCCCCCATTATTGTTTATATGTTTAGCAACTTTTCGTAAGAATATTATAGTTATTTTGATCTTTTGACATCTTTTTAACATTAATTTTCTGATCATGTATCTTACGTAGGAAAGAGATTCTGTCCACAGACAGCATGAGATAGCCCGGCAAGCACTTATGGGAAAGACACCCCAGGATCACACGCTCTTGTTTCAAAGGTAGCACTCTATTATGTTGATTGATACCTGAGCAACCTTAGATTGATGTGTTAGTGTCTGAATATACCAAATGAACCCTCATCAGCGTAAATAGAAATATTTGCACTAAGAGGGACACAATGTTTCAGTATTAAATTCAGTTCTAGAAGCTGCATATTCTTTACTCATATATTGCTTTAAAAGGCACAATATGCCTACAGCTACTAGAAACGTGATTTTTTCAACACCGCAAAAATGACATTTCTACGGTGTTTGAATATAAGGATCCACCTTCACCAAGTCTGTTCATGACTAAAGGTTAATTACATACTGTTGAGTTCCCTGTACTTGTCTGTCATCATTGTCCAAACAATGGCAAATATTTGTGGGGTCATTTGTTCAATGTCTCCTTTCCCTGCTAGGCTATAAATTTCAAAAGTATGACCACCGTATCTCTATTAATCCATAGATTTGGGGTATGAAATGTTTTGAAAAGTCCTTGGTATAAAATGCTTTACTTAGTGCCTGCCACATAGTGAGGGCTTCATAGATATCAGTGACCATATCAGCTATTATTCTATTAATTGTTACAATTAAAGAGAGAGTTAGCCTTTGGGTTTTACTCAAGATGACTAACCAGATCATGGGATGGTTATATAATATTTTCATGTTATTTTCTCATTAATGTCATGGGTTTCAGTATTCTGAATTATTCTTTGTGACCTTTTAGAACATTTGAGTAATGATTATGTCTTAGCCTTTTGGCTAAGATCAAGTACAGAGTATTGGAGTGATGAGATGGAAAAAGGCCCACTTTTTAGAAAATTGCTCAGAGCAATGACCAAATCTCAAATATAGCATTTAAAATGCTCTTTAGTAAAAAATGCAAAGACTCAAAGAAGCTGATTTTTAAAAGCCATTTAAATTATTTTCAATGGCAGTTCTTTCGTTTGTGATTACTTATTGAGAATCTGTAGTCAGTATAAATAAAATGAGACTGTTGTCCGTTTGTCTGCTACAGCATCAAAGAAAGTATGATTAATTTTCTCCATACCAGTAGGTTATCTTTGGGTGGTTCAATTCAAAATATAGGCTGTTTGGTACATGCAAAGTTCTACTGGGGGCTAGGGACTGGTGGGCTAGAAGATAGTGTCCCCAAGAGCATCTGAAGCCAAGGCTCACATGAGCAGCAGATGTCATGCCTATTCGAAAACCACGTGCAGAGAACCTGAGTATTTTTAAATAGGATCTCCAAATGGATTGTCACACGCAGATGGATGCTGTGAACTTGTCTGCACATAAGCAACTAATATATGCAAATTTGTTGCTGTGCGCATAACATCTCTAGCAAGTCTGAGGTGGATTGGGCAGCGTTTATTCATGGTTAATGATTCTTTTTCTTGCAAGGCATTCTGAAGGAGCAGGCATATATATCCTGCATATATGAATACATGAGAAATATTTTATACTACAGTTTAATTCAGAGTATAATATTAGAGTTCTTAGAAATATTTCACTTGGGTAACATTTCAAAGCATTAGATTAGAAATGAAATAGGAATATATCTATTTTGATTTTTCCAGCACTTGGTAGATATAAATGGACTAGGGTTACAAATAGACTATATGCAAGGAACAAGGCAAATAATTTGCTTATATTAATCATTTAATGGACAAGAAATAGTCATAATAATACAAATGTGCTTAATCTTCAAGTCAGAGTGTAATGATGCCAGCATCTAAGGCAAGTTCTGAAGCAAATGTTTGTAAGTGAATACCTTGCTTTATTCCATGTATATTCTATTGGTCATTTGTATTTCTGTGGGCTACAATGGTCAGTACTTAGGTTTTACATGTGTGTATGCTTGATATGACTATGAAATTCTTTGTATTTAAAAAACAACCCTACTTTCAGGGGTCCAGTACCAATACCTATGATCAGTGGTCTACAGTATTTTACAGCATTAGAAGACCTACAGAAAGGTTTTGAGCTTTGTGAAGATTATTTAAAAACTCCCTTTGGACCACATCCTGAAATCAGGTGTGTTGAGGGGTTCTATTGGGTTGAGTTGGTTATTTTCTGCAGGTTTGTTAAAATCATGGTATTCATCTGTAAGCTTCAGAGAAATCCTAAAACTAAGAAGCAGATATACCTCTCACTATGAGATCTGTGGGGAGTAGATGCCTCCAGAGAGCACACTCACAACTAATCTAAGTTTTAGTGGAGTCTTCTGTCCAGGACTTTGAATCTTGAGGGAGGGGATGTAATGAGGCAGAGCAGTTGGAGATATTCAGTTCAACAGCAGAAGGAACAAGGATTCAGACAGCAGTGTGGGAGTCCATTGTGGGAGAGCAAACAACAACATTCTACCAACCCCTTCCTGGCTGTGACTCAGCTGTGTTCTTGACGCCTAACTTACATTGGCTCAGTAATTAAGCCTAGTTCTCTAGGATTCCATTAATTTTATGTCATTCAATAGCTTTCCAATAACTCCATCTTTAATATCCAAATTACCTTGAGTAGGATCTGTAATTTGCAGCCAACATCTGATTAGTGCAATGTTCCATTTCAAAATGTTTATCAACCGATAACTAATATTACAAGGCCATTTCAAGGTCCTAATGTTCTGTATGTTGAAAGGTAGCGCAAAAGTTTCATATAGTAGGTTGCTTAAACTACTATTTAGGAGGGGTTAGGGAGATGGCTTAGTAAAGTGCTTGAATAAAGTACTTGCCATGTACGCCTGAGAACCTGAGTTCAGATCCCCAGCACCCAAATCTGGGCACGACAATGCACATTTACAGTCACAGTGCTGGACAAACAGACAGGAGGATCCCTAGAGTCTCTAGGGCTCTCTGGCCACCAGTCTAGCTGAATTTGTGAGCTCCAGGTTCAGTGAGAGACCCTGTCTCAAAAACTAAAGTGGAGAGAAATATAGGAAGACATCCAGTGTCAATCTCTGATTCCACATGCATGTGTGTGAACCACATACATACATGTGCAAACACATAGAAACACACAAACTTAAAATTTTTTCAAAATGTTACTAAGGGCTGGTGAGATACCTCAACAGATAAAGCACTTGCACAACATGGATGCACTTACATGTATGTAGGCAATACATTCATACACATAAAATAAAAAATAATAAATATTTTAGCAGGGTATGATGGCCCACACCATTAATCCCATCACTCAGGAGGCAGAGGCAGGTGGATCTCCGTGAGTGCAAGGCCAGCCTGGTCTCCCTAGTGAGTTCCAGGACAGCTGGGGCTACAGAGAGACCCTGTCTCAAAAAGACCAAAAATAAATAAATAAATAAAACAAATATTTTAAAAAGAAATAATGTTTGATCTTGCTTATAATTAGAAAGCAATTCCAAGTAATATAATACATTTTGCTTGGTGAGTTTGTAAAACCTTTTTTATTAATTATTTTTAAAGTAGAACAATGAGAAAGATACTGTGAGGTGGTCTAGATTTTGTTTGGGGAATATAATTTCACAGCCTTTTGGAAATCAATTTGGAAACTTATTCCAGAATCCTACAAAAATTTATTTACTATTGGTCTAGGTAGCTCCCTTGTGGGAACTGAGACTGTCTTATTCTATTGAGGCTGCGAAACAAAACACTATGGATCACCTGTCATAAAAACAAATTTATTTCTAACAGTTCTAAAAGCTGGACGTCTAAGATCAAAGAGTTTGGCAGATTCCTGTGTGCTGAAATCCTTCTTGATACAAATGACACCTTCTTACAATTTCCTTACACACATTTCATTCATGAGGGCTCCCCCCACATGATCTAAGTATTTTTCAAAACCCTACTTCCTAATACCATCGCCTTAAGGATTAGGATTTCAACATAAGAATGATTGTGTATGTGTGTGTGTGTGTGTGTGTGTGTGTGTGTGCTCACGCTTGTGCACACGTGCGCATGTGTGGTGTGTGTGTGTGTAAACATTCAGACTGTAGCAATTACTAATAAGACTCAAAATGTAGAAAATTATTACATGCAAAGATATTCATAATAGCAGAATGTTCATAAGTAAAAGAATGGTCCCATACAGTATAAAACAAATATCTGATGGGACCTCTGTACAGCCATTAAATATCAGTATTTAGAGAATAGTTAGAAACATGAATTGTTTGCTAAAAATGTGCACAATAACGTGAACAAAAAATGTAAAACTATGTAGAAAAAGTAAGTCAGCCGGGCGTGGTGGCACACGCCTTTAATCCCAGCACTTGGAAGGCAGAGGCAGGCTGGGATCTCTGTGAGTTCAAGGCCAGCCTGGTCTACATAATGAGTTCCAAGACAGTTGGGGCTACAGGGAGACCCTGTCTCAAAAAGCCCCCCCGCGCAAAAAAACAAAAAAACAACAACAAAAAAAAGTAAGTCAAAATGTAATTGTGATTTTCTATGTGATTTTTCTTTTCCCTCTAGTTTTCTGTTTTCCAAGTTGTTTATAATATGCATGTATTATTTTTTATAATAAACAATGAATAGACTGTATTTTAAGGAAATAAAAACAATGGCTAAAGACAAGTCATCACCAAACTGTTGAATGAGAAAAGTAGAAATGTGTTTGGAATGGGGATATAAGACAGAATACTAGGAACTTCCTGTTCTGGAAGGGATATAAGATGCAGAATACTAGGAACTTCCTGTTTGCGGAATGTGACAAACATTATCTCAGCACAAAGATTAATCTATAACCACAGCCCCCTGGGGGTAAATACTGTCATTCCCATGAGGAAAATGTGACAACTGAGGCACTAGTCATGTGCTTAGGGATTTGCCCAAGGGCCTGGAGCAAAGGAATCTTAGAGTTGAGGTTTGAATCCAGACCAGGGGGCCCCTGAGCTTTGGGCCACTTGGTGCTGTGGTCTGCAAAGCTCACATAAGAGAAACTCCCCAGCATGGAAGGTCTATGGTGAGAAAGCATTTTATCCTCTTTTGTCCCATTATCTCCCACCAGAGATTACTCTTTTCTAGTTCTCCCTTCTCCCTAAATTTCTGTTTTGCCAAACCTTCCCATGACTTCGCACCATCTCTGATGGAAGAGTGACATCTGCTGCATCTCAAAAGAATGCCTATTAAGCTTTTTGAGCAAGGGTAGCAGCACAAGCTTGTAATTTCAAAGCTGGGGAGGCAGAGACAGGCAGATCCCTGGGGCTTGCTGGCTAGTCAGACTAGCCTACAAAGTGAGTAGGTGACCAATGATTTATAAACCAATGAGAGACTCTATCTCAAAAAACAAAAACAAAAACAAAAAACCAAGGTGGAAGCTGGGGGCTCACTTGTTAAAACGCCTGCCTACCATATAAAATGGGCCTAGTGATGCCTACCTATAATCCTTCACTCAGCACTCAGAAGGTAGAAGCAGTAGGATCAGGGGTTCAAGGTCATCCTCAAGTTACATAGCAAGTTTGAGGCCAGCCTGGGCTACTCAAAGACCCTTTCTCAAAAACAGACGAAAACAAAGGAGAACAGCTCCTGAGGAATGCCACCCAAGGTTGACCTCTGGCCTCCACATGTACATGCACATATATCCACATGCACCCCCGCACATGCATGCACCCACATGAACATACACCCACATGAACATGCACACACATTCCAAAAATTGCACTTGCTTTTCAACTCCTGGAGGTTAGAATCTGTGCCTCCCTCACCTCGTTTTATACTCTCACAGCTATCGTAACACTTCACTCTTATAGGTACTAAGTTGGGTTCTATACAATGGATAAGGAGTTTATGCTGTTTTATATGGTACTTAATATACATTAAGCTAGGTCACCTGCCACAGATACTGTTTAAAACTAGCTCAACAGAGATATGTTTGTAAACTGTTGAACTGATTTGATAAAAAATAACTCATCAAAGTCATGGGTATAGATTTTATGGCCATTAGTAGTTTTGCATCTCAAAACTATTTTAATTTTTCAGTGCCAAGGATTCCTATATGCCTATGAGATATTCTACATTATATCACCCTTGTCCGTGGGCCAAAGAATTTCCTTTCCAGCTTCCGGAGGGCGGTGTTTCTTCACGCCCAGGATCAGGAATAAGTGAGAGTGATGTAGATCAGACCTTAAAAGGTATGCATTGTTCTACGTATGGTTCTATGAGTACATCCTATAATTCTGTTTCCCACTGTTCCCAATTCTTAGTAATTAAGTGACTGTTTTAAGCCAGAATCTCCCTGTGAAGTAGGTTGCTTTGTTTTGTGCCCCATTGTCATACATGAGAAACCAAGTTCAGAAAGGTTGTGAGTACACCCTTGGTCACTTAGCAACCTTAGAGCAGAGGCCACCTGCTTTCCAGGGGTCCCAGCAAAGGACACATGCTTTCTAGAGGGGTCTGTGGTGACACAGGCTCTATCTGGTGAAAGATGCTGTCCAGTCTCCTGTGTGGGAGTGGGTCTGAGGGTTGGCTGGATTCAGTGGCTCTAATATTGAAGGATCTGGCCCAGTGCCACCCCTTCATCCATTTTCCTGCTCTTTGCTCCCCAACACATACATGTGAATGTGTGTGTCCATGCAGAGATGGAGGGGCTATTGTATTTTCTCCCTGAGTCCTGTGGCCATGTTCCTGAGTAACAGTGTTTTTCATGAGCCATTCTTAGAGCTTCTTGTGGCTTCCCCTAGTTTACAGCACTGGGTGTGCTGCCATTGGCCATGTGAACCCTGTATTAGGTGACACAGATCACTCAGGAAGCCCCCAGACTAGTTAGAACAGGGTAAAATGAGCATGTTTTACTCTCTCTCTGATTCACAGAAAGGAACTGGAGACCTAATTATGCCCCTCTGAAGCCACGCTGAGGTCCGCTGGGGAGGTGGTGGAAACAGGGCAAATCAAACAACATCAAATTTCTTTCTATTTTGAATGTGACTTTTTCTTGATGAACACTCACTTGGTTGTGTGTGTGTGTGTGTGTGTGTGTGTGTGTGTGTGTGTGTGTGTCTATGAATGATGGTGAAAAGTGTGACGTGGAACATTGTTACAGAGGAGGTGACCAGGGTAGAAGAGCAGTATCACATTTGCACACTATGAAAACCTTCTAGGGGGCTGGAGAGATGACTCAGTGCACTTGCTGTTCTTCCAGAGGACACACATTCGGTTCCCAGCAACCATGTTGGGCAGCTCACTATTGCATGTAACTCCAGTTCCAGAGTATCTAACACCCTCTTCTGACTTCCTCAGACACCTCTACACATGTGGGCTACACACAGAGAGACATACACACATATAAAAATGAAAAGAAAGCTAAAACAAATAAGGGTGCTAGACAGAGAGCCCAACAGCTAAGAGCACTTGCTGCTTTTGTAGAATCAGTTTTTGGTTCCTGCCTGCTGCACCCAACTGGCAGCTCACAACCTTCTATAACTCCAATTTCAGGGGATCTGATGCCCTCTTTTGGCCTCCGCAGGCACTACACACATGTAATACATATATATGTATATGCAAAACACTCATACACATAAAATAAAAATGTTTAAAAATAAATAAAAATCTTAAAAAAAACATAACCCTGTGGTAGAACATTAGCATCACATATATGAGGCCCTAAGATCAGTCCCCAGTGCTGCAGCTCACCTGCTACAAGTTTCTGGTCACTGGGTAAGTTTACATAGCCTAATCCTTGTCCAACTATGTGCTCGATGAATCTGACTTCCTACCTCATCTTCTTAGATGTATTTATTGCTTATAGCTTGTCATGAATGAATTCTAAACTAACTCTGGTACTTATATCATGCAATACTTATTTTCTTTGTTTAGGGATTGACCATATGTACTATCTTCTTTCTTAATGTTTTACAGCACTACCTATACAATCACCTTCACTGGAAAAAACCCAACACAGAAGACACTCGCTTACAATAAGTTGCCCTGGTTCCAACACCAAACCCACCCTTCCTCCAATCCCACATGGCCACAGGTAGACCAGCACCTTGACCTCGAATCTTTACAACCAAACAGATTGGTGCCTTGACATCTGATCTTAAATATGACAGAAGAAACTTGTTCTGATGAAGTCCAGTCCTTTGTCTTACCTTGCCATGGGCCTCAGCTCTTTCTCACTGAACTAATTCTGAAGGTTCTGCCCTAGTTCTCTTAATCAACCTTCTATTGTGATTCTCTGAAGAGCAGCTTTTATTATTTTTTTCTTAACTTTGAAGAATGACATTTGTGAGGTTTCCCCATATTACAAATGATTTTTTTTCTAGCGGCTTGCTGCTCTAAGCTATCAGAAATCAAAATATCTCAATACTTTTCATTTTATGTGCAGAGTGATCTTTAGATATGTCTAACTGGGATTGTGTGGTTTAAGTTTCAGGACTGTTACTATATACTGAGGACTATTAAATTATTTTATTCTAATTATGAAAACATGGTGGAGCTCCATTTAACTTGTGGCCAACATGGCATCAACTGCATCTCTTAAAGAGAATTAATGAATGTAATTTGGGGGAACGCTTGACTGGCTTTAGTACCATGAATGAATAAAGAATATCACTAATTCTTTTATTTCACTGTTTCTAAACTAATTATATGCTGCTTGTAATTGGAAATATTTTAAAACAACTTTCATTGTCTTTGTGATGACTCCATGTTTTTAGCAGAAAGAAAACATATTGAGCATTTATAGACAAAGCTGGTATTTGGCTAATACATACCAGTAAGGCTATCCTGGTTGTGAAGACATTGACACACATCCTTCTGGATTGGTAAATGGTCTCTTTTGCATGTATGGTGACCAGTGGGAACGAGAACCTGTGCATAGTACTGCACTAACTGTTGAATATTTTAATTTTCTGAACTTTCTAATAACTTCCCTCATTTAAAATACTTAAAATAGAACATGATCTTCTACTGGCCCTTTTCTTCCACCCAGAATACTCTTAAACTAGAGCTGATTAAAGTCTGTATTAGTCAGCCATCTGTCACTGTGATAAAATGCCCGAGACTAACAGCTCAGAGAAGGAAGAATTTATTTTGGTTTCTGACTTGGATCATCTGGCTCCATTGTTTTGAGCCTCAAGCAAGGCAGAATATAATGATTGTAGGAGGCTGGGGCCGAGACCGTTTACTTCAGAGTCACCAGCAAGCAGAGAGATGAAGGAGGAAGGGTGTAGGGATGAGGACCCACTTCCTTCCATCTGCTAGGTTTCTACCACTTCCTAATAGTCCATCAAATTATTAATCCATCAACGGATTATCCCATTGATGTGGCTGGAGCCCTGAGAAGTCTTGTGGAGAGCCATTTTTTCATCACTGACCTTTCTATCCAGTGATGGCAGCAGCATGTGGGAAGCAATAAGGAGATGCGCCTTATCTCTTTCAGGATGATATTGAGAAACATGAGGGGGATCCACTTGTCTCTTGGGTTCTGGGAAGGTATAAAGCTTTCTCAAAACCACTGTCAGTATTCATGATAAGCTCTGTAAGTTCTTCTTGTAAGCACTGCTGATGTTCATCTTCAAAGATGCTGGGGAAATGTGACTCCCCTACTGCCTCCCTTACTATGCTGACTGCCTTATGCGGAAGGATGGTCTGTCACATAACCATCCAGACTGCCTTTGTGCTGCACCAGCTGTTTCGAACACTTCACAGATGCCACAAGGAAACCACACAATGCTCACAGCTGCTTGTTCCAATTCCTACAGATGTTTCCTCAGTCATCCCTGTTTCAAACAATTTACCAGATTTTTGGCTATCACAAGCCTGGGTGAACTTTAGGTGACATTATAATCATATTCACCCTGGCCAAAGGGAGAGTACTTCTGTCTGAGAGCATCAATCCATTCTGGAGGGCACAGGCTTCTCCACCACATCACCTGTCACTGGGCTCCACTTCCCAGCACTTCTGCATTGGCAATAAAGTCTGCAGCGTGTCCAAACATAGCACATGGTAAGTATGAAGACCTCAAGTCACAAGCTCAAACCCTAAAGTGAAAAAAACTCCATTTTATTCCCTAGTCCATCCAGGACACTTGCAACCCATTTGGTCTCCCCTTTTCTTACTTTTCATCTTGGATGGAATCCAATTTCTAGGAAGTCACAGAAGTTTGAAGCTTTGGGAGGAGGCATCTGGCTCTGTAAGAACTCCATCTTGGAGATCTTGGAGAACTCCATCTTCCTGTTTGCCAGGGCCTCCGCCCACAGCCCTGACCTCACCCTATCATTCTCACCACTCCAGGTATATCCTATCAAGTTTTAAAAAAAATTAACTTTAGTTCTCTTCATAAAAGTACATAATAGTTGGGCATGGTGGTACACACCTTTAATCCCAGCACTTAGGAAGCTGAGGCAGGTGGCTCTCTGTGAGTTCAAGGCCAGCCTGGTCTACATAGCGAGTTCCAGTCCAGCTGGGGCTATAGGGAGACCCTGTCTCAAAGACCAAAAAAAAAGTACATAATAAACCAGCTGCTCCCTGAGCCAGTGGTGATCTGAGTCTTTCCCTTGATACTCACAGAGTCACCTTTCCTTGTCTAGTTCCCACCATATAGATGTAGTGGTTAGTAGGTAGAGCTGTTGATGGGAAGCCAGGATGTGAATGTCCTATTCTCCTAGTCCCGCACTCAAATGAAATGTCTCTCATACTCTAAAGCTGTGCCTCTGGCATTGTGGTGCTCAACCTGGTCTGCATATCACATTTTCCATTAGATGAAAAACACCAATGCCCAAACTCTATCTCAAGCCAATTAAATACAGGTGTCTGGGGATGGAGGGTCAGGAATCTTGTTTGTTAGGTCTCCAGAGTGATTCTAATGTGTAGCTGGGTCTGAGAGTCACTTCTCCTGAGGGTTAAGTGGGAGCTTTCTAGAATGATTTGGTCACCATCTTAAATTTCTTTTTTTAAATTCTGCTTTCAGCAGTTTATGAGCAGGCATCTCCCCATGCCCTTATTAGCAAAAAATATATGATTAGTAAAATTATTTTAAAATATTTATTTTTTAATTTTGGTCTTTTTGAGACAGGGTCTCCCTGTAGCCCCTGCTGGCTTGGAACTCACAGAGATCCACCTGTTTTGGGCGCCTGGCTTTATTTTTATGTGTATGAGTGTATTGCCTGCATGTATGAAAGTGCACCTGTGTCATACAATGCCCACAGAGGTCAGAAAAAAGCCTCAGATCCCCTGGCACTGGTGTTATGGAGGGTTGTCAGCCACCATGTGGATGCTGGGAACGGAACCTGGGTCTTCTGCAAGAACAGCCAGTGCTCTTAATTGCTGAGCCATCTCTCCAACCCTGTTTAATATAATTATTTTATCATTACTGTTATCTTACTGAGCAGGCTTACTGTTTTTATAAACATGTTTATTGGTTTTTCCTTTTTTGTTGAACCATTGGTTCATATCCTTATTATCTGAGGGTGTTAGTGTTTTCTTTTGCATTTTAGGGGAAGCTAGTCTAATAAATATTTCCTATGTAGTCTTTATTTATTGTACACATCCATCCCAATTGATTATTGGGCTATATTTAACTTAAATAGGCTTTTAAATCTATATTTTTTATGTGGGGTCTGCTTTTGTGTGTTAACGAATGCTGTTTTCTGAAACAATGCCTAGTGTCCAAGAAAGCTTTCTGTGGTGATGGGAATGTATCGAATAGCTACAATATTTAGTATGATAGCCATTTGCTTTGAGGGACTGTTGGGTACTTGAATACAGCAAGTGTGACTGAGGAGCCGAACTTTTCATTTTAATCATTTTAAATATAAATAACCACTTGTGATTGGTGCCTATCATATTGGAAAGTGTAACACTAGAGGGTTTATTTATTATCATGGTTCTGTTCTTTTGGACCCTACAGTTACAATCAGATATTTCTTTGTAGATTATAATGAGTAAATTAAATTATGGCTTATATAGTTTTTTATATTTTATAAGCTATCAAATTTTTTTTGAAAGCAGCAAGATAAAGTTTTATTATGGCCAACTGGGCTATGTTGGGAATAGAAGCAGCCTCGAACACCAGTCAGCCAGAATATTTATGGGAATACAGAAAGCAGAACAAGTGGGCCAATCAGGTTTATATAACACAGCAAAATATGAACATAGCAAACTTTGAATTTACCAATCAACTATTGGTTATTGTACGGTCCTGGGCTTGGGAAGCAGGTTTACAGAAGTGAGATAAGCAGTTAGTCAACTGCCAGCCTAGATTATAGGTAAGTGAAGCAGGTTTAAATAAGCGGCCTAGATTACAATACCCCGTGGCATGCAGTCAGACCATTTCTAGGAATTCAAAGTTGCTTCTTCCTTCTAGGTATCTTTCATAAGTAGGGTAAATAGCACTTCTCCTGAAATGGCTGCTTTGGGCAAAATGGAGTAACTTAGGCTAGGTTAGTTTAGCTGAGATATTTCACTAATGCCCTCTTCTGACCTCCAAGGACACCATCACTCACATGCACATACCCATACACTAATATACACACATACACATAATTAAATATAAAACATAGGTCTTTTTATAAAGAAAATGATACAAGAAAAATCCCCAGAACTTAAATATTCATCATAAAGGTCCTACACAGAAAGCAGAGCAGAAATATACTTAAAAGACAAATCATCATTATCTCTGAAGATAAATGCATATTATCATAGAACTTGGAAGAAAATAAAAATCAAAATGTAGAGGCCAAGAAGAACCACAGCTTCTAAAGTACACGTATAAATAAGCTATCAATTTTTATGTGTCATGTTAAAGTTTTGAAAAATCATACATGAAATTGAAAGGAAAACCTAAGATAATAAAATTTTATTACGTCTGTTAATTTTTATTAATTATATTATTTAAACTACCTAGGTGCATCCTTTATTTTGTGAATTTGCCCTAGAATACCTGCTGATAGTATTTCAGTATAATTGTGGTTTTTTTCTTCTATATAAAATGGTTTTTGTTATATAAGTTTTGATGTTAATCAGGACTATTATCACAGGTTCATAGATTTCATTTTGTTTCAATATAAAAGGGTCCTTTTGTTCTTTATTTTATTGAATGGTTTTGCTTTGAACTTCCCTTTGAAAATGTCAGTACCACCTGTGATTATTTTTCTTTGCTTTAAACATGTCTCCTTTTAATGTAATTCTTTGTATGTCATTTAATTTCAGCCTGACTGTTTTTCTTCTTTAACCAAATCTGAGTCTGCCTTTTACTTCAGTTATGGAACAAAACTTTTTATTCATTTGTACAAACCCAGTCCTATTTCTTTCATTTTGTTTTACGTTTGGGGGTGGGTTTGAGATTATTGAAGCTGTGTTTTGTTGGCGGTGGTTTGTTTGGTTGGTTTTTCTATTTCACCGATTGGTTTGTCTTTTGCTGTAAATGTTGTTCATTTGCAGTAATTTAAAAGGTGTATTTTCTCTACTGTGACATGGCATACATCATGTAAATTAAAATGTTTTTATTTCTTCTTTAAGAATTACAGTTTCTGTTTGCTGTGGTGGTGCATGCCTATAATCCTATTACTTGAGAGGCTGAGGAAGATTATGGAATGCAGGCTAGCCTGGGCCACATGGTAAGTTCAAGTCTGTGCCACATAGAGAGACCCTGTTTCACAAAAACAAGGGCTAGAGAACAGCTTCTTGGTAGAGTATTTGTAGAAGGCCCTGGGTTTGATCCACAGCACAAGAAAAGAAAAATGTATAGACTCAGTTTATAGAATCTTACTATTTTTCCCAAATAAATCTTTAACACTTGTTTTATACTAATATTTGTATTGCTTTTTAAAAATTTTTAATTTTTTTTCAAAGTCTAATTTTAATTAAACTGAACAAAGAAGCAGAAAAATTAGAAAGCTAACTAGATAAACAAACATGGATGTACTAAATATAAAACAATGGGTTATTTTTGTTTTGTCTTTTGTCTTTATTGAGACAGGGTCACCTGGTGTCCCAGCTGGCCTGGAACTCACTATGTAGACCAGGCTGGCCTTAAACTCACAGAGCTCCACCTTCCTTTAGCCTCCCACACGTTGGGATTAAAGGCATGTGCCACCATGCCCGGCTAAAACAAAAGGTTATTGACAGAACTATTTACATGATATTTACAAGCAACCCTTTTATACATAAGTTTTATTTTTAGTTCATTGGCAAAAATATTTGACATTAGGTAAAAGCATAACTAGGGCTGAGGTGACATATAGTAGTATTAGAGAAATGATCCTCAAGGTTGGTCAATTATAAAGCAGATGAAAACTTGAATGACAAATATCTAGTAAAATTCTCTAGTAAAAAATCCAGTGCACCCCATGCTGTGAAATAAAAATGAGAAATCCATATGACAGCAGTGAAGTAGGCAGGTGAATGAACTGAAAAAGAATGATCCCTGAACTGGAATACATCTCAATGGAGAGTCCTGCTTCTGTGGTCTTTAGTTAGAGCCTAAGCCTGTAACACCCTTCATTAATAACACTTTAAACGTCTTTGGTATCAAATAGCATCTACATGTGTAAATCAGTTATTGATATTAGTACTAAAGTGTGGCCTTTAGTGCTAAAGATTGTGTTGCTTTATAGTAAATATTTATATTTTCTCCCCTCTGAATTTTTCAGTAGTTTCGATGTTTATTGTAATACTAATTGTCTTATATAACTTTTTCATCATCAAATTATTTCTTAATATTTTATTTTATGTGTATGAGTGTATTGTCTGCATGTGTGTAAGTGCACCCGTGTTGGGTAATGCCCATGAAGGTCAGAAAAGGGCATTGGATTCTCCTGGAACTGGAGTTAATGCAGGATGAATGTTAACTGCCATGTGGATGCTGGGAATTGAACCCAGGTCCTCTGCAAGAGCAGCCAGTGCTCTTAACCACTGAACCATCTCTCCAGCCCCATCAAATTATTTTTTAATTGAAAAAAAATTTTTTTGTATGTGTCTGTATATCTGGGTGTGTGGTATATGTGTATACACATTTGTGCATGCATGTGGAGGCCAGAGGGTTCAATCCTGAGTGGTGCCATGCTGTTGAGGAGATTAGCTGTAATTCACTGGCATATGTGAGCATGTGTATGTAGAGGCCAGATGTTGACATGGAGTGTCTAGATCATACTCCCCCTTATTTTTTGAGACAGTCTCTTACTGAACCTGGAACTTGGATTCTCTTGTGTTCCCCTCCCCAGGTACTGGGAAACAGCTGCACACCATTCCCAGCTTTTAAAGAAGTGCCGGGGATCAAAACTTAGGTCCTTATGCTTGCATGGTGAGCGCCTTACTAACTGAGCATGTCTCTAACCCTGAATCCACTGGGTTTTGTGCACATAGGAACTTCTGACACACAGGGGATAGATAGACTGCAAACAGCTGTTCTACCTCAGTTTTGGAAGAAGCCACATCTACCTTCAAGACTAATTTCTGCCATATTCCTTCCAAAATTGTTCAGGAAAAGCACCTATTAAGTAATAAATTGTCATTGGCTATTTTTGTAATTGTATTTGGCAAGAAAGGTCTAGAAGCTGTGAATAAATCAATTAGGGAGAACTGGAGATGCTTCTGCCTTTCATAGCATCTGGGAATGTTAAGGTAGGGTAAGACCTGGAAATCCCCCTGTGGGTTAAGTGGTCCTGCACCTGCTGTGCTTAGGACTGTCTCCATTTAAGCCTATGGGCTGAGCAAAATTACTAACAAGGCTCTTCTTTCATGCTTGAAAGCATTCTTGCGTAAGTAAGAATGTGTATGTCACTCTTCACCTTGAGCAATATAGTATGTGGAGCCATATTATAGTCACACGTGAGAAAGTAAATAAATTTTAGATGGATAAAAGATTAAATGAGTAAGATACTTGAGGATTAAAAACAAGAATTTTAAACAAGAAATTTTTAAAAACAAGAAATTAAGAATAAATGCAAACCCCAAAAGAAAAAAAAATACTATAGTGTAGAAAATTTCCAAATTACTTATTAGATGAAAACGGGTAACTTCCCAAAGTTCGAAATTAGCATTTTTAAAGAATTATATTAAGTTATGTAATAAT
>NW_008340915.1:232532-273953 GCF_000622305.1 Nannospalax galili | reverse complement strand
AATATACATTAACAAAAAGAATAAAAATAGAATAAGGAAAACTCAGACAACACATATATTTGCACCTAATATACACATATGTTTATATTTGTTAGACATTTACATGACATAATATCTCCTTAACAAAATAACCCCCAAACTGGAAGAAAAATGGGAAAACTAGAAAACCAGGCCTTACCTAGAGACAGAAAACAGCAACAGTTCAGAGATGGCTGTGAGCAGATGGTCTCACAATGCAGGGCCCAAGCAGAGCCCATGGCAGGAGAAGAGGTGAGAGGGCTGCCAGAGACTTACCTGACCCTCCCTCCCTAAACCCGTCAATCCCGTTAAACACCAGACCCCCACACAAAGACTTCTCAAGATAGGATGGATGGTACAGTGCCTGCAGATTCAGGAATGTGCTGCTTAGGTCTCCAAACACATACAAGCTGTGTGTTATTGTTTTTATGCTTTTTTGAAAAGTGCTCATCTGTGAAAATTCTTCCCTGAAGTATGTGATTAATGAAAATAACCCAGTCCCAAGCTATACTGATAGCACAGGGTGTTATACAGAAAGATCACGAAATCAACACGAAAGAACAGCCACTCAGTACCATAATCAGCTTAACACCAGGCAGAGTCTATGGGAACACTGTTTTAAAAAGCACAGGCAGCAAGTGTTGTTGAATAAGAACTATGAAAAATGAGAACCATTTGATCCACTAATTAGAATGGCTCCATCAAATCAAAGTGGCCCCATTAAGGTCACATACAACTTGCTTGCATTTAAGGAGAAAGGTCTGCAGTCTTATATTTTCTCTTACTCATTAACATGCGAACAGCTTCAGGATTTCTTTTTTTATTAACCCAAGCAGTTGTTGGCATGAGAGATTAGTTTAGCAATTTGATGAGGTGAATTCCACAGCATGTTAAATTAGAATCCCAGCCGCTAAAGCCCCAAATCTAATTTTCACCCTAGTTTATAAGGTACTCTTGAAAATTCTATTATCCTAATGCATGTTTCTAATGCTCCAACTCCTATAAGACACAGTACTTCCTTCCAGTTGTCACGCCAAAAATATTCTCAATTGCCACTGTAGAATATTTAAATTTTATATGAACTGAATCACTGAGCTTAGGTACAACTATCTAATCGATTTTCTCTGAAATTGCAGTAGTTATAAATTGTAGCAAACTTCCTGATCTAACTATGAGGTCTACAAAATACAGATTTTACTTGGGCCACAAAGTTACCTAAAGAATATGGACTGGGGATGTAGCTTGGTTGGTAGAGTGCTTGCCTAGCATGTAGAAAGCCGTGGGCTGTCCTTAGCACTGCATGAGCTGGATGTGGTGGTTCACACCTATAATCCCAGCACCAGGGAGATGGAGCCAGGAGAATGAGGACATTCAAGGTCATTCCCTGCTACAAGGTCAACCTCAGATTCATGAGACCCTGTCTCAAAGACAAACCAAATAAATGAAGGGTAACTGTACTTGTTTGATCTTAGTCCTTAAAATTCAACACAATACAAGATTCAGAAATGCAGGTGAGGAGAGGAAGTTAAAACAGGAAGGAAGGGAAAGGTGATATAAGGTGAACTATGTGACTTGCTTCATGTTTTTTATTTTACTTGTTTGAGTGTATTGACTCCATGTATGTAAGTGCACCCTTGCCATGCAATGTCTGTGGAGGTCAGAAGAGCGCGTTGAATAGCCTGCAACTGGAGTTATGATGTACTTCCTGTAACTCTCTGAGGACAATCTCCACCCAAATAACCATGGGGCTCATTCAGGCCTTTGCTCACACCTTATCTGCTCAGTCTTCCTTGACTGTCTTATTTAAAATCCTTTGTCTAGATCCTGCCCTCCATCCGACCTTATATCTTCCTCTGCATCTTTGGTCTCTAAATTACCTTCATCAGGAAGTGTGCTCTCCCTTGATTCATCATAGCCTCTTGCATCACTATTCCTTGGAGGTCTCCTATTCAAAATTCTTAAACTGGCCGGGAGTGGTGGCACACACCTGTAGTCCCAGCACCTGGGAGGTAGAGGCAAGCTGATCTCTATTGAGTTCAAGGCCAGCCTGGTCTACATAGTGAGTTCTAGGACAGCTGGGGCTACAGGGAGACCCTGTCTCAAAAAGACAAAAAAAAAAAAAACAAAAAAAAAAAAAAAAAAAAAAAAAAAAAAAATCAAAATCAAAATCAAAATTCTTAAACTTGAGATTTGGGCCACACAATTTTGGGTAGCAAGGTTGAGTCTTGGCTTTGTGTCATGTATCCAAACCTTAGGTGTGTGAAGGGCCTGGAAGGTTACCCTGTACATTAGAAATTGAAACCCAGCTGCTGTGGAAATCTGAAAGCCATTATTTTTCCATGTTTTTATCTCTTTACCCTTATTTTGTTTGGGAATGCAATGCACAGGGGAACATCTGTGAACAAAAATAAACCAACTTGCTTCGAAAAAAAAATCGCCTTCATCATCTGCTAGTCACTTTATTGATCTTGTTTACTGTTTTCCCCCTTATTAAAATATAAACCCAGGAAGGTGGAGGTGACCGCCACTCTGAATTTCCACATTGCCATTAGGGGAGACATTGCTAGATGCTGCTAAGTTTTGAGCTTTAAGAAAATTCTATTGTTCTCTTTGGTGTCTTCTGAGACAGAATTTTTACACCCAATATTATGTTTTTGAGGTTCATCTTTGTCATAGCTGAAACTGTAGTTTTTCCCTTTTCCTTGCCCCCCACCCCTATGCTCTTGTCAATATAATTTTGATTTTTCTAGCTTTTTTTTTTTTTTTCAAAATAAGCAGCTTGGGGCTAGCAAGATTGATCAGTGTTTAAGAGCGTGTACTTCTCTTCCAGAGGACCTGAGCACCCACATCAGACATCTCAAAACCGTCTGTTACTCCAGCTCCAGGGTATCTGATGTCCTCTTCTGGCCTCTGCAGGCACCTACACTCATGTGTACATAACCCCAAAACATACACATAATTTTAAGAATAAAAAATAAGTAAAATCAAAAGCAGCTCAGTTATGAACAATCTTACATGTATCTAACAGGGCACATGTGCCAAAAATCTCTATCATTATGGCCTAAAATTTCTGGTCAAAAAGAGTTTTCAGTCTTATAAGAAAATATCAAGTTATTTTCCAACTCAGCATTATCAAATTGTAAACTACTTTTGTTGACACAATCCTTGTCCATACTTAGTATTTTCTGGCTTTTCCATTTCAGTCAAACCGATGCATAGAATGTGGCATAGCACTCTGAATTCTGTTATCAATTCTGTTATGTTTTGACCACAGAAGGATGTTTTCTATTCTGTGAAACACCCTGTGAAATGTGTTCATGGCTCTTTTACTTCTTTTTTAAAAATTCCATTGTTTCTTTGCTGGTTTTAAGAGTTCTGAGAGATGTTGGATATTAGTGCTTTAGCAAGTGTATGTGCATGAGTGTGTTCTTCTTGCTCTGTGCCTGTCTCCCTCCTTCCAGCTTTCCTTCCTCCTTCCTCCCTTCTTATACTTCTGGCCAGATTGGGAACAGGAGGAGAACCCACCCATGTCAGGTCAGCCCATCACATTATACAGAAACCCCCAAGAGGCTCTTTCTGTGTCTTAAAATTTCCCATTCCTAATATTTTTGGCAGTTTTTCCTAGATAACTTGATGGAAAATAAACAATCCCATTAGCATGTGAATTATTTCTTTTCATTTTTAAATTGGGAAGTTAAATAATTGTTTTTTATTTCTCCCTTTGAGGACCATTTGGAGTTAAACCAGTTCTTATATTCCTCCATAACCTTAACTAAAAGAACATAATGCATAATTTATGGGTACTTTGACAGCTGCTACAGTGCTTAGCAAATTTTAATACCATTTGTTTGTTGGCATTACATGCATAAATGGCATGCTGTGAAACAGAGCTTGCCTTTTGTTCTTACTTTTTCTTACCAAAAAAACTCTGAATTCTGCATGAAATTTAACTCTCAATTTACAAAAACTCTTATTCTTAGAATGAGGCTCTTGATGATCAGTTCTGTAAGGACAAGGGACCCTGTTGATTTTGTTCAGCAAGACGTTCCTCATGCCCAGCGCTTTGCATGGCTCATAGTAGCTTGTCCCAATACTTGACTAATTATGTGAATTGTAGACCCCGACATGTCTTTAGGAATCTAGTTTATGGACTAATGCATCCACTTCAAGGAATATAGTCTAAGAAAGAGATCTGATCAGCACAACCAGGTTTTTCATGGGCTCTTATGTATAATAAAGTTTGGAAGCATTAAATGTTAATTTACTTAAATAACCACAAACACCCATATAATAGACTGTAACAATCATTAAAATGCATAGTTTTGATAAATATGAGTTTACACAAAGTAGTGTTAATTGAATAAAATAAAGCATAGAACTATATATTTAATTTGATCCTAATTTTTATAGTATATAGACTTAGAAGAAAACTAGAAAGAAATATATGACTATTTCTTAGCATTTGTCTCTGGGTTGGAAATCAGTGAGTAGAATTCTCACAGTAGATTACATGTGCCTTGAAATTAGCACCAGATGTTTTCATCTTAATATTTCTTTAGCTTAGCACAGTATCTAGAAATTGTGGTACTCAACACTCATCTAATTAGGATCGCACGCACTTAAAAACATTAGAAATTTGTGTATGTGTTTGTGTGTGTTGGATGTGTGTCTGTATGAGGTGCACACACCTGTGTGTGCACACGTATGAAGACTAGAGGTTGCCTTCAGCTATTTTTCTCAATTGCTCATCACCTTCTTTTTGGGGACAGTGAACCCAGAGCTTTGTGTTTTGTTTAGTCTGGCTGGCCAGTGAGTTCTGGGGATCTGTCCATCTTTTCCCCACCCCATTCCCTACTTGGGGTTACAGCTGTGTGGCACCACACTGGGCTTTTAGAAATTGTGACAATTCTTAATCCTTCATAGCTCATGTCAATAACTTGTCATTTGATCATGTATTCTGAAATTTTATTTATCATCACATCATCTTGTTACAAAACAGGAGGTTGACTTCATCCCTCAAGGGCATTCTGGGTATCAGACGTGACAGGGGCACATAACACACTTTCCACCAGCACTTTGAATGCCTGTGGCCTATCATAGTGAAGTGTATTTGTGGCCTCAGCATGCAGTGTCCACAGCAGTGTATGGAGTTCTGTTTCCTTTACAATGGACATATTTTCATTCGCTCTTGGTGGGATATTGTCAAGCATGGGGCACAGAGCACAGGAGCTGAGTGTCTTCCATAAATTAGCAACCATGGTTACATTTAGGCTTCTTAAGGATAATCTGAGGACTTGGGGACATGTTTTCATTAGGAAAGACTGGTTTTGCTGCATTACTTGTTGTCTGCCAAGGTCTATTTCTGTTTCAAACATGGCTCCAGCAGTGTTCACTGCGGGACCTGATCTTCATGCCTTCCAGCGATATTGGTTTGTAGGGTCACAAGTCCTGCCCTGGAGCAGCTTCCACTTAGTTTCCTTGACAGTTTCCTTGAAGGGCTTCCTAGAGGTATCCAAGGGGAAATGACACTTTGAGAAACTGAGAATGCTTTTTAGGTGCCTCAGTATTGGGGTCTGAAAGAAATATGGTTGTTCTCAGAGATCTTGTGAGACTGGCTGGAAGTCCTGTGGCCATCCAGAGAGACATTCTCCTTCAGGTCTCAAACCAAGGAATGGGCATGGATGCAGCACAGAAGGTCATGGTACCCAGAGACCACAGAGGGCACAGTTGCACTATCTCCTCCATGGAGGTGGTAGTGGTGAGTCCTCTTGGAAACGAGGACAATAATGCAAGGTAGACTATGGAAATCTCTGAACCAAGTCTCCATTCCTTCCTGTAGAACGAGCTCTTCCTGACAGTGTTTCACTGAGTATGAATCTGCCTTTGACCTCCCATTCAGCTTTGTCATTGAAAGCAATTTGTGCTCCTAAGCTCAGAAGAGTTTGGACCCTGGGAAAGGCTAGGAGCAACACACCCAGGAGGAAGGCAAGGCAGTAAGTCTAGAGGCAGCCACTGGGGCTACAGGCTCACCAGGGCCCCGTAACCAAGAACAAACAGAAATTCAGAACCCCTCATGCATTCTCTAAACATCATATATATTTCTTGGGTTTTATATTTATTTTCCTGCTCAAGGGAGATGAAGGAGCCATGGCAAAGATGGAACACAACGGCATTTCCACCCTGGCAGAATGGAGGTGAGGAAGCAGTTCTTTCAATCAAATTTAACATGTCAATTACATGCGTCATTTCTGTCATAATCCAACATTTATACCCCTCACACTTGTACCTTCTGGGTGAGAAGTGTTAACTTTTGAGTACTGATAACAAAGTTGGGCTTCCCAACAACTTTAGGGACAAATTCCAAATGATATCAACACAAATGTCTGACCCTCATAAAAGCAAGAAGCCTTTTGTCTTCAGGCAGATGACAGCAAAGTGTTAATCTTAGCGATGGTGAAATACCTTCTGTCACCTCAACTGCCTTGATTTTTCTGTTGCCCCTAAAAGCCATGTACAGTTATATATTCTACCAAGTGTGACTCTCTTTCCATAATTAACAACCCTCTGCAGAGGGTAATGGATGAGAAGACTCTACAAGGTGATCTTAATTCATCCGGTGTCTCCTACAGGAAGACATGTGCTTCTGCACCAAGCACAGACATGACGGGATGGAGGATTTACACCCAGCCTTTATAGAGCAAATTTGGGCGTATGGTATTGTAAACGGCTGCATACCACGTGATTACAAGATTAAGAAAGAAGTGAATTACGAATCTTGTCAGTCCAACTGTTTTCTTCCTTGATAACATTTGTGTTATTACACTTCGGGTGATGGAGATTGTAATTGGCTGTTGACACTGATTGAAGGAAGGAGACGCAGCTTCTTTTTTCAAAAGAGAATTAATTAGCTTGCCAAGGGAGGTAACAATTCAAAGGACGGCTCTCACAGCTGCAAAGCAGAAGTGAACTGTCAGGGTGTTTTCATCCCTGTCTTTCCCCCGTTTTTCTCCTTTTGATAACATCTTTTCCTAGATTTAACACATTTACCAAAAAAAAGTGGGGGTGGGGAGGTAGCCTTCAAAAGGAAAAGAAAAAAATCAGTCTTTAGAATTTGCAGCCCAAATACTGCCAATGTACATGCGTGGTATTTGCATGTGTTAAAAAAATGTCTAGGGAAGATATCATAGGCAGATGGAGATAGGCTAAATCTCATTATGCCATTCAAATTACATTAAACCAGGAACAGTCTGAGACTGACCATATGGTAGCCAAAGAAAAGATCCAGGTAAGTTGGTATGTCCTGGTCGCCTACCTCCTTCTCAAAGTAGACAGCGGGTAAAGGCAATGAAAACCTAAACCCTGCAAGTCCTGGCATATGTTTGAACTTCAGCTTACAGGTAGAAAACAGGGTTTCAAGGACTAGGAGCCCAAAGGTGTCTCACTGTTACCCCTAATAATGCACAGGAAACATTTTTGTGTCTGCAACTTGAAGGACTGCTCAGCTGAAAGTTTTAGTTCCCAAGGAAACAGCAGTCACAGCTGGAGTGCGACAAAGGTTCATGTGAGGAGGAGCCTCAGAGTGTCACTGGGCTGCATTAGCCTTTTTAAAAATACATTATTTTTAGTTTATGTGTATGAATGTATTGCCTACATGTATCTAAGTGAACCTGTGTCATGCAATGCCCACAGAGATCAGAAGAGGGTATTGGATCCTCTGGAACTGGAGATAAGGACGGTTCATAGCTGCCATGTGGGTGCTGGGAACCGAACCCTGGTCCTCTGCAAGAGCAGCCAGTGCTCTTAACTGCTAAGCCATCACTCCAGCCCCTGCATTAGCATTCTTATACCATGAAGCAACAAAGGGGAGGCGTATATAGCTGCTTATATAGGGGGAAGTGCAGTTGGCAGTCAAGGGAAAGCTGGGTTCCTATTACATCACAAAGACAGGGATAATGAAACCTAAGGTATTTCTCAGGGACTTCCATGTCCTGAGGTAAAAGCTAATGAACACACCTCCACTGGCAGGAGCAGAGTCAGACTGAAAGTTTGGGTCATACCGCAAGATCAATATCCATGGCCATCTGAGGAGCTGGCTGGCAATAAACAGGAGTACAGAATGAGTGGAGAGAGGGTCTCGAATAGTAATGATGACTCATGAACAATTGCTTAAAATGAAGACTAATAACACATTTTATTCCTTGCATTTTAATGAATATATTAGTGCATTAACATTAGAAAATTGATTTTATTTTCAGCAAAAAATTCCTTCAATTTTATATAAGAAGTGTGGATAACTTTAACATTTTTGGCTTTAGGTTATATCAAAAGGGAATTGCAACTGAGCTAGAAGTGGATATGGTGATGACTCACAGTATGCTCATTTGCATGAGGGACAGTCACATGCATTAGTGTGTTTTCTATTCCTACAACAAATACTGAGTACAAGGAGAAAAGGGTTATGTAGCTCATAGTTCTGGAGTTTAGGTATGGCACAAGTGTCCTGGCAGAGCCCCCCCCCCCATTTGTGTCACAGGTAGTGGGGAAACATAAGGGGAACCAGCCACATGCAAAACAAATCACATGGTGAGGCACAAAGCCAGAGCAACTCAAGATCCAAGCCTGCTCTTTTTATAACAAGCCCTTCTTAAGGTAATACCCTTCTGAATGTGGCCCCCACAATAACTTAACAGCCTCCCATGAGGCTCCACCTTCTAAGGGTTCCACATGTGTTAGCCATTTTCTGTCACTGCGTTAAAACACCTGAGGAAAAAAAGCTTAAAAGAAGAAACGTTTATTTGGGTTCATGGTTTCAGAGGTCTCAGTGCATGGTCCTGAGTCCCATCACTTTGGGATTGAGAGGAGGGTAAACATCAAGGTTGAATACATGGTGGAGAAAAAGGCATTGAGCTGAGGTAATGGGGAGGGGGGGACAAGAGAGAGAGTGAGAGCGAGAGCGAGAGTGAGAGAGAGAGAGAGAGAGAGAGAGAGATCAAAGGTATGCCCCAAATGACTGACTTCTTAGTACCTCCTAGTAGTATCATTCCCCTCCCCAATAATGGAAGTTAAATATTATT
Source organism: Nannospalax galili (assembly GCF_000622305.1). Lineage (NCBI taxonomy): Eukaryota > Metazoa > Chordata > Mammalia > Rodentia > Spalacidae > Nannospalax > Nannospalax galili. Next base: position 264,861 of record NW_008340915.1, on the reverse strand, counting down.
GTTCAGTAGTTTTCTACAGTGGTGAACTGTGCTGGGTTTCCTGTTGGCAATTCAACCCTATTTCCCTATGTGATCTCTATTAGAGGGTCTGGAAATCTTGGAATCTGCATTTCCCATAACCTTTGACAGTTTTCTTGGATAGATTCCTCTAACAACGTGATGGCTAGTTTGTCTGCTTGACAAAATCTAGAATCAGCTGGGAGACTGGCTTCTAGTCCTGCCTCTTAGCGATTATGTTGAATGCATTAATTGTGGTGGGAAAACCCACTCACTGTGGACGGGACCATTCCCTGGCTGGGTCTTGGACTGTGTAAGTGGAGAAAGGGAGCTGGGCACAAGTATTCCTTCATTGCTCTGTTCTGATTATGGATGCTGAGATGTGACCAGCTCCCTCAAGCTTCTGCTGCTGTGACTTCTGGACTGGACTGTAACATGGTATTGTGAGCCAAGATAAACCCTTGCTTTTATCAGGATAGTTTATCAGAGCAAGAGGAAAGAAAGAAAGGCAGGCACTCCTGAGATGTGGAAGCCATCTGGCTGCTCGGCACTTGTAGCACACACACGTGGCTTTCTGCAGATGTGCCATTTTATAGCAGCTTACTTCCTTGACAGCTTTCTGGAGTGACTGCACCAGCCCCAGTTTGCCCATCTCCTCTGAAGAATAAACTATTGGGTTAAGTGACTAAAGCTTGGGTTCCTATTACATTGCAGTTTAACATAATCCTGATGAAATTTATATAAGAGGGATGATAGTTTTCATTTCCTGACAAAATTGCATATGCAAACACATCTGCAGAGTCAAATGTTTTCTAGAACGAAGATTGAGCAATACTCTAACAATGATTCTTGTCTAAAGGGAGGACGTGAGGCAACCTAGTGGGAATGGATAATGCATTAAACTTCATCAGTGCCTACTGAATCACAGAAACTGAAAACTCTGGTAATGAGCCTCGTGTAATGGCTGAATGGATGATTTGTTATCAAAGTATGATTCCAGTATGATATTTATCCAGGTAGATAAACACTTTTTGGGACAGAACTTGGGAGAAATTGATAACACATACATTAAACAACCTATAAATTACAACTATGTAAGCAAATCATTGGTAAAGGTTTTATGATTTAATTAGCTGTTGCTCTACTATATATTTATTTAATATTGTTGATTAATTTTAAAGTCACATGCTTCGAGTGCCAGGAAAAATGGGTGTGTTCTGGTGTAGACATTTAAGAATCAGTCCTGTTTTGTGCCCAACTTTCTGTGTTTTTATTTTCTTCTTGCTTATACTGGAGACTAGATGAGAGGAAATAATATGAATTCACCATTAATGTGCTAAGAACACAGAGCCAAGATTTTTTTATGACATTTAGCACATGGAGACCTAAAGAGTAAAGCAAGACAGCTGTCTTCTCCCTCGGGTTTTAGAGGCCGCAAAGTGCAGTGGCTGAAGACTCTGGAATCGAGTTTCTAAGGGCTCGAATCCCAGCTCCCACACATGAGCAAGTAGTAGCTCTTCTGTACCACTGTCTCCTTATTTACAAAACAAGGCTAATTCCCTTATACTGGTTTTTTGAGGGTTAAATAATATAAGTGAAATGTTAACATTTTAACAGCGTTACAGATTCTGGGAAACCCATGCAGATGTGTGTGGCCTTCATGAAAGGTGTGTGTTCATGCAATAAACTCCAAGCAAAGCTATAATAATAAATCCCAGTAATTATAATAATAAGCTTCCTTTGTGTCAGAATGCATTTGTGCTTCATGGAGTTGTGTGTAATAATGGAGCCATATGCTAGATCTTTGAAGTGCTGATTAAGAAACAGACATTAATATAACTTCGTTTTCATGATGGGATGACTGTGTTAATTAGCAGATAAAGAGCATCTCTGAAAAGCTTTGGCTACTAACAAATACTTGCATGAGCAGATGTGCTTGTTTTTCCTCATAGAATTTTTGACATTAATACACAATTCAATGACTTACTTTTTGATAGGTAACTGAATGCTTAATGTAAGGGGGACAAAGAAACGGGATCCTTGTCATACCCACCTAAGTGTTACAGCTCTTATCAAGGGATATCTTGAGCAGAGATCTATGTTAAATGCAAATGTTTTGCTGCTGGTATCAGAATCACAGTGCTGTGGAGAAGCATGCTCTGCTCACACTGAGCAGACAAGTTGCTCAAGAGTTGAACCAAACCACCAGTGAGCGTCTCAAGAGTTTCTTGACCTTTTTTCAGGCTTACAGTTTATTAGGGTTCCAAACAGCAGCAGCTTCCCCCCTCCCCAACAGGGACCTATGGACTTTTGGAGCCCGAAAAAGGGAACTGAGCTGATAAGCACCTTGGCCTTTGAAGTCAAGGGAAACAAACTCTGCTGGGAAGCAGCCTGCCTTTCCTCTGACCTCCAAAGACAAGATAAGAAGATTCTACCAGTTAACCAGAGATTTTAGAAGCAGCTTTTCCCTTATCTTAAGAGGAAAACAGTAAACACTTCCAGACCCAGATCCTGCCTGGCAGACTGAATGGAGCCAGGTTTACAAGCCCAGCTTTTCCTGCTTCCCCCTTCTTGATTTTTCCCCAAAACTTCCCCCGCTTCTGCACCCTGAAGCCCCCATATATAAGTCCCAGCTCAAAACCCATGGGCTGACATCTTTCCCTTCCCCAAGGGAAACGTGTCCCATGTGAAATAAAGCTGTATCCCTCTGGGAGTTCTATCTGTGCCTCGGTGCCTCATCCTCCATTCGCTCGCTCTCCACCCCAAAACTTTTACCTATCACAGTTCAGAACATTTTTTAGTTCATCAAGCCCCTATGCCTGTGTAACTTCAGCATGCAGGGCTTCAGACTGGCCATCCCAGCCTGACCTGCAGGCTCCATGCTGTTGCAGAACAACCAGCCTTGTCTGACGAAAACATGTCACACTTTTTAAAGAGGGGACTTTTACCAGTGTTCATTTCGTGCACCGCCTTTCACTTGTTTTCTCTTCTTGTTCTGTGCATGAGGGCTGCTGTCTATGATTCCCAGTTGACTGAGTGGCAAACCACTTGCAGCATACCGGCGTGGCTTGTACATTAAGATTTATGTCAAAGTAACATACTCAATAGAGAAAGGGAGCTGGCTACTGTGGCATTATACAAGTCAATGTATTTCTATTAAAGCAAAGTGAGTGGGACAGGTTTATGGCAGACACTGCCATACACCTCTAGAACTTCCAAAGGCAGACTGATCTGATTTAAATCTGTGAAGCAGAAACAGGTCAGTAGCCCAAGAAGTGGCCTCTTACAGATCCAGCCATGAGGCATCAGGAAGACAGGCAGCTGACGATGGTTCATAGTAAAATGTTCCACCACCACAGATAAGGTAAAAATTGGAGAGCTTTTGAAACCACACACGAGCCCTTGAAACATAATGGTGATTGCAAGTACCTGCACAGGACATTTATCACTTTTATTAAGAAACAATGACTGTGAATCCAAGATAAAAACCAGATGTCTGATCAGCTGTTTCAGAGGTAAAAAATGGCTCTTTATAAGAAATGATGGTAAAATGATTCATTCAGTTTGGCAAAACATTTTATTCAAAGAATCCCCTTTCCTTCTTAATTCTGCTCAAATAATTCATAAGGCTGGAAGCTGATGTCTGATATTTGCACAGTTCAAAGTCTGAATACTCACTAACGTCTCCTGGCTGTTCTACATATGCGGCCCCATCAGGGCCTCCCTCCTCTGATCTGTGTTCTTAAAATGTAATACTCAATGATGCACTCAGAGGCTGAATAAATAAAATCTTCACCACCATAATCGGTTACTTTTCAAATCATCTTTTTTTGGAGGCTGAGGCCAGTCTCTGGAAGGAAACTGCTTGCAGTTGTAAGTGATGCACAAAGACATCTTTGTGTTGCCTACCACTTTGCTTTACGAGTCTTCCACCTCAAAAGGATTGCAGATAGTCTACCAAAGGAGTCATTAAATACGGCCTTATTTGTTCAAATGTAGACCAGGTTTCTTTTTCTCCCTCTAGCTCACTTGTTGTTTGCTTCTTACAGGTGATTTCCATAGGCAAAGCTCAGGGAAAAGACGTCTGAGATACCAAGAGTAGACAAACAGACACAACTCTCCAGGCAGCAGTCAGTAACACCGGCTGCACTGGCTATGAGATGGGAGGTGAGCCAGGTCACCCGGCAGCCACTTCAAAACCCCTTAGGAATGTTTAACGCTCTGATTGGCAATTCCTTACACTTTCTTCCTGAGCATCAAATGTACAAAGTAACAGATGCACAACCACCAGGCAATGCAGACAGCGAAAGCTGGGTGGCCTTCTCCATCGTCTCCCAATAATTTCCCAATCCTTCTCCTGCTTGGTACCAGCTTTCCTACCAACCAGCTAATGAGAGGTGGGAACAGCTGCAAAGAGGGTGGAAAAGACCCTGCAAACAAAATTCATTTCATCATGTAACACAGACACTATGCCAGGGGCTGGCAGTGCAAAACTGAATTACTCCTGGTCCCTCCTATTCCTGGAATGTCTACAGTAAGGAAACTTCTGGAAAGAGAAAAGATACTAAAGAGCTGAGAGGGGCCAGTCTGGTCAAAACATGTTCCAAGGTTTATGACTAGTTCAAATTTAATAAATATTGTTTATACTTATTTTCAAATATCATACCAATCAACAGTAGTAACAAATGGATTTCATCTAGATTGGCAGTTCAGTGTGGGCATGAACTGCCACAGACAAGATTCAGTCACATTTTTTCAGCAGAAAGCTACTGAGCCCAAAATGTTTTGGTTATTTCACAGGAGCAGAGTTCCTCATAATTCTGTTTTCTCCCCACCAAAGAGAAGATCTTGATTTCAAATCTCTAAATGGGGTTTTTCTTCATGCACTTCTGTGTACCTGCTCATGTAGAGCTAACTGGTCCACTGAAGGTCATGCCTACCACCCAAGGCTAATTCGTGGATTTTGATTTATTACTGACCTTTTATATTTCCCTCCCTTTCCCTAGGCTAAAAAAACCAAGTAAGAAGGGAACAGTGGCAAACAGCTTCAGCCCCCAGGCAGAGCTGGAAAAAAATATGCAGCTCTCTCCTTCCACACTCACACACACGCCCGTGCGTGTTCAGCAAATGCTGCCCATCCACAGCACACTCAACAGCAGTGCTTATAGGAACATAAAATTGATGCTGTGCAGATATCACACCCTATAAAACTCCTAAAAAGTAGCAAGAGGCCCCAAAGAACAGAAGCATAAGCAGCGATAACAGGTATTGCTCAGTGGGAACATGGGTGAAAGGGGGCTGCGGGGAAGTGGAGAACCTGGAGGTCCAGTCACGAAGTGGGAAAGCCAAAACAAAAACACCGCAGAGAGGATGAGGTGCGTGGAAACAGCAGTGTCTGCCAGAGCCCTTAAACCCTCATGTCCCCTCCCAGAACAGAAAGGGCTGGGCCACAGACCAACTCATGCGTGGTCTCCTTCTGCTTCTAGCACTGAGCAAAGTAGAGAAAGCAGCATTGCGCTTTGGACAATTGGTCGGGAAGAAGGAAAAAGAAACAAAACCCACAGCTACTTGACTGTAAACTCATCTAGTATATTTCTGGTGGTTTTAGTTAAATCAAAAAAAAAAATCCAAAATATGTACGAGGCCCTGGGTTTCATCCTCAGCAATGCAAGAAAACAACTGAAAAATCAAAAATACATTTCGGATAAAAGAGATAGTGATTCTTTATAGCATAACAAAAGGATGTTAGTAACAGGGGTGCAGATATTAAACATAATTCAGCACCCACCGACCTCTCCTCTTACCTCACCTAACACATCCAGCAGTTAATGTGGGCTCACATATACACACCACATCTTCTGGCTAGAGTCCTTTGCTATTTGACTCTTGGTCTAAAGGTATTTTTTATGTCTTAAACTCTATAAATAGAACAAACTATATGTTCTGTCTCTGAAGCACAGAATTCTAGTCCTGACCCAGAGAAAGAAGAAAGGTGTTTACAGACATCTCTTTACAAAAATCAGGCATGAGTCTGATCTATAAAATGACGCATTTTCCCTTTTAAAATCTTTTTGATCTGAATGGAAAAAAAAAGTTAGCCAAGACGAATAACTTTTTTAAAGATTAATTTTATGGATATAACTGAAAGTAATCATATTAGTAGTGAATATTAATTCACTATTCATTCATAGTGAATGAAGCTAGTCTCAGAAAGACAAATACCCTATGTTCTCTCTTATTTGTAGTTCTTAGATCTGATATAGACACATAAAATCACATATGTATATAGTGTATGAAACAGAAGCCAAACTCTAGGGGAGCAAAGGGGACTAGCAGGTGTGGGGGCAAGGTGATGGTGGAGGGGAATGTGGGGATGTGCTCAACATACAGTTCATACTTGTATGAAAAAGTCATTGTGTAACACAGTACCATGCCCAGGGAGTATACACAAAGAAAATTACAACAAAAATTTCAGAAAAGTGATTTTTAAAAAGTTTTAGCTAGTGTCTATTAGATATATTTCCATCTATCCAACTACAGAGAGAGAAACAAACTCACGGGCTCCCCAGGCACTCTGTCCCTGCAGGGGCTCATTCTGCTGTATGTGTGCTCTGACTTCTTAGGTCCCTACATTTCCTTTAAAAAGACTGCCAACAGTATACATACATACTCTGAAACCATAATCTAAAATCCAATGGATCCAGTTAAATCCTGTCTGTGTGTATCAATCGGTCTCAAATAACTCTAAATTACAGTCTTTCCCATCATCATAAAAAGGTAGTATTATGTTACTCAAGGTTATAGTCTACTAGGAGTTATCAGAACATAGCAGTCAAAAAGCCTCTAGGGACAGATTCTTAAACAGGAAGACAAAAAGTATTTTTTGTTATTTTCCTTTTTAAGGGGACATTTAACACTTGGTATTTATAGCACCATTAGTCCAAGAAACTCCATATATTTCATGCAAGTAGCTTTTGGGCCTATGAATGGGGTCACATCTAATTCAGAATCTTTGAGAATAGACCATTACCAGGACTAGGAAGCTGTCAACATCCAAAAGACAAATCAGTCTGCAAATCCAGGGACTTAGGTAGAGAAACAGTACTTACATTTTATGTAACAGAAAAGCAAGGCAGTTTTAACTGCTTTCCCAAGGGACCCAGTGGTTAGGATACTTTTCTTTACAAGTGTTGTTCAGATTGGTCAGAGAGTATCTCTAGACAGTAGGGTAAATAGCTAGGAGTGAGCCAAGAGACACGGGGAGCCACATCTCAATTTAAGAACACGGTCTGCACATAAAAAATGAAAGGCCTTTGTCTCTGTGCAGACAGAAAGAGTAGGGTTAGCTACTTGTAGAGGAAGTAGCTGGGTGAGGGTAATGAGGCTCTGGGACTAAGGGAAGAAAGAGGAAATCAACAGATTTCAGTGCTGTTCAGTCACACATAAGCTGTGCTATCTGACAGGGCTCCTCTTTATCAACATTATCCCACATGAGGAAAACCAGTCCATTGAGATGATTAACAGAAGACAGGAATGTTTCTATATGTACCAAAGCACATACCTATACCCACAAACCTCCTACCTATACCCATCAAGAACATAAGATACCTTACAGGAAAACAAGAGTAACTTTCCATGGTAGCTGGGATTTGACCTGATTTATATATCACACACCTACATATCTTAGTCTGTTATCACCTGACTGCTGGCGACTCTGAGCGCCAGGCAGAGGCATCTCTTGATTACAAAGCCTTAAAGCCTTTCACAGACATCCCCACACAGCTGAGATCCATGGCTGGGTTCACAGGGGAAGCTATCTCTCAGTGCTAAGCAGGGTGCCAGCACACGGCCACACTTCCATCCCCATCTCAGTAACAGGCTAATGGGCTTCACATGTGAGATGGATGGAAAAGTCTGCCTCTTTCCCAAATCCACTGACAATACTTGCTTCTTACTAATGTGCCTTGGGAGCTGCAGGATTGCTCTAAGAACAGAAAGCAACAGGTAAGAAAAGCATCTGACTCTTGAATTGGGTTAAAAAAAAAAAAGCAAAGTGTGGGAAATGGGGATCCACCACCAGTGCACTCCAGCATCACCAGCATTCAGCTCACCCATCACCAAAGCTCTGCTCATGGGAACAACTGCTTCTTTCCCATTGTGCTGGAGGGAGCCTCACCTCATTGTTCCTGGGGTCTTTTTGTTCACTTGGCCCTTGGGTTGTTCAGTGGCTGATGGTGCCTGGGATATTTGATAGACTGCAAAGTGCTGCTGAGGTGTAGAGGGGTGACAGGAGTGGGGAAAGTACATTGTCCCAGGAGGGTAATGGCTGTTGTGGCAACAAAACATGGCCTCATCTAAGACCCCACAGACATAAAATGTTCCAGCAAATCAAACAGAAAAGCAAATGCAGAGGCTATTCAATAGTACAGGAGTAGGAGCTTTTTTTTTTTCTTTCCTTTTCAGGGTTGAGGGATATCTATTCAGAGTCTACAAATATTGTCAGGATAGACATGAAAGACTGGATAAGTCTTGCCCTTCAGCAGATTCTCTGGAGCCTGTTAGGTTCAGCATCAGCCAAAGTGAAATGATGCTCAGACCTGCGCCAGAGGCCTCCTGCCCACAGCACTGGCCTGTCTTTCAGGAAGACCTCAGTCCTGCTTGTCGTCCTTCTTAGGCTGACTTTTTGTGGTCCCTAGGTTGTTCCACACCTCTGTGTACATTAAGGTCCCAATGAAGACAAACACAGTACCCAGCCAGTGCCACAGAGTGAAAGGGTTCTGGAAGTACAAGATAGAAAAGATGAGGCTCACAAACTTGCGAAGAGTCACAACCAGTGTGACAGTGAGGGAGGTACACTCTGTTGTGAGGATAAACACCCCCCTAATGCACACGTACCTGGAGGAGAGTTAAGGTCATTCTTGTACTTGGGAGAGAGCATTAGGCATGATTCCTGGCTTAAGCATCCACATTCTAAGAAAACTTGAGGGTCTGCTATGGCTGCTTTGAAGCTTCTCCTCAGCAGAACTTCCTGCAGAATTCCTGCCCCACCTTCCTAAAAACCATTATTGTGGATTTTCATCAGAGTTTACAGTGAAGGTCATTGCCAAGATAGTGACAGAGGGTGACATTCTCGGGAACGGTGGTCCCAGCCACTTTTATTTTGTCTTGACTCAGGCCCTCTACTCTCTTCTCCAAAATGGAACTCTGTATGGTAGATATGAGGTAACTTCAGAGGAAGGCAGTTAATCTCAATCTGTTTCACTATTTCAAAAATTCCACAACTTTTGTAATGAAGGTAAGGTCATTCTATTAATATAACTTTTTAAAAATTGGCCTTAATTTGAAGCTTGTTTCAGAATTTTGTGTCAACTTGTGATGGTTATCAATACCCTAGAATACCAGGAAACCCCAGATGGAAATCTCAGATCTTTCACGTCTCATGACCAACACCAGTTTTTAACAATCCATGGAGTCCTCTGATTTCACCCGGAGTATTTCCTCCATTCCCACATGGTTACTGACCTTGACCTTCTGCACCACTAACATCAATAGATAAATGAATCTGTTTCCAGCTTACCACAGAAGAAATTAAGGCAAAAAACTCATATCCCACATGGTTAGGAAAATAAACATTTTTCTACCAAACACCATGGAGAAGGCACAAATAGGACAGAAGAGTCCAAAGGATACTGAGTGACAATGTTCATGAGGAGGTAGAACCACATGACAGGCATAATCACACCGATGACTGGAACTTGATAGAGTTCTGCAGAGGTGAAGAGAGGATGCCATCATGCCACGATTGGATAGTTAAAACTTTTGAACAAGGTAATGCAGGCAAAGGTAACAGTAATAGAAACAGCAGTACTATTTCCCTCATAAAAGACATTGGCCATATATCCCTGTACTTGTTTTGATTCCAGTCTATAGTACCATGAGTCACTGCTCTGTAGGAACATTCAGGGAGCTTCACAACTATGGCACTAATAATCAGAAATGATTCTCCAAACAATTCAGAGCCCCCAAACATTCTTACATACTACCTACCTTTTTATAACACATTTTTTAGGCCAAATGACAGATATGACCCTGCACATGCAAAGTAGGGCTAACATGGGACAGAATACATTTACCTCTAGAGTATGTGTAACATAAAACTTTGATTTAAAAATTATTTTTCTTGTATGTTCATTTATTCCCATAACACTCCCTTAGTAGATAATCAGATTATGTAGGAGATTTCTTTCAAGTTGACTGACCATCTACAGTTAGTTTACCCAACAGTCACTTTAAAAAGTAACAGCTAAGTTTTACTACAGACATTTCTAACTAATTCTTGTTCTTGTGGCCTATTTAATCTGTAGCTAGGAAACAAGCCCTGTTAGCATTTTGCTCCCATCTTACTTGGTGCCAAGGTAGCTCAGATCTGTAGCAGCTCTACCTTTCAGGAGACAGCTGGGCTGCCACCCAGCTTTGCAGGCTCCAATCTCTGTTGAGGGCTGGTGTTAATGTGTTTGCATTCTCAAAACATTTAACATTCCACATTCAACTGTAAACCCACAATTCCAAAGAAAGTAGAAACTAAGGATATTCTTGTTTGCAAGTAATAGAAAAGTGCCTATAAACGCTCTTGCTGCTGCAACTAGATTAGCAGCCCTTTTGTATACTGGAAGGAGCAAGGTGGACAGTTGTGAAGGGACAGAACACCAGATAAGGACCTAAAATAAAGCTGCAGTCAAGTCAAATGTAAAACTGAGGCTTTGCCTCAGACAGTGGCAGATAATACTGACATATAACCCCACACTCACCAGACTTATTGAACAAAACTGCGTGGTCATAAATATCAGAGGCCAAGAAGATGAAGCCAGGCAGTGGAAGAGCGTGCTGTGGGAAAAGATGGATCACATGAAGGTAAATGCACAAATATTACAGAGTAATAGAGTAGCTTTACAGTGATTAAAGTTGTGTGATAAACAGTGTTAGTCTTAACTAAGTCAACTGTATCTAGTGTCTCTGTCCACTTGACATTGTATGGCATGATATCTACTTGACCCTACAGAGTCTGATGGCCATCAAGGCCAAGTCAAGCACAGGAGCCAGCATCCTTCCCTCAACACAGGGGAAAGGGGAAACTTAAACATATTCATTCCGCCCAAAAGGATGTGTTACTTACTAGAGTTAAAAGTGTTAAGGAATCAGATTTCAGAGAATTTAAAAGCTGGGGGGAAAGAATGAGAAGACGACAAGCTGGGTAAGGCAAGGTTAAGACGCCCAACAACACCACAGATAGTAAGATCCTTAACGGTCACTGTGCTTGGCATTGTTCTCAGCGAAAGAAACAGACCAAATACAAAGCTTAATTGCTAAAACCTCCCAGCCACGAACTCTCTCTAAACGAAATTGCCTGTTCAGGTTAACTGTGCACAGAAGTAACTGTCTCACCCTGACCTTGAGGGACACAGCTCTGGAGAAGAGGGAGGCAAGATTGGGCGGGGGGGGGGGTTCACCAGCTTAAAACAAGCCCAAGTACATATGGTTAACTGAACTACCATGGGAATAAAGCCCTTTGGGGGGACCCATATGCCCCCAACCTATCCCACAGATACACACATTCCTCTTGACCTACTGTTCTGAGAACTTATTTTCCCTTTCTAGGTTTCCATACTGGTTTTAACAATTTCATGTATAGGAAGTTGTGGGCCATGATTCCTGTCCCATAGAATTGCCTCTGGGTAAAATGTTTTATTTGGTTGATCATGATCATCTTGTGTAGAAAACTGTTGCCCAAAATGCACATTATTACCCTGTCAAAAGTACTTCAGCGTATTGGTCTAAAAGCTGGTTACTAATAATAAACAGACCCTTCAACTACATTAAAATTTCATTTGGAATAGCACAGTACAAACAGAGACCCAAGGAGCTGCTTACATTATAGAATAATGCCTCCTTGGAATGTTTCCCAAACTGTTTGTATAGCGTCTCTTGGAATATACCCATCCTTGCTGACATCAACAGAGCAAAAGTCAGTGCCCCGATACCTAAAAAAACAGTGATCAGAACAATTACAAGATGCCTGCATTTCTTAATTTCTTGATTTCTGGTATTTTCTTAAAGTAACATTTATTTACAGTTCTCTAAGTATCATTACCTACAGAATGGGTACACATTTTAATAATAAGAATCTACCACAATGTTATCATCTAATCCTCTCTAGTTTCCTATTTCCTCCTATGTATGTATACATACGTTTATGTCCTAAGACACAACAGGATTATACGTACATTTTTACATCTTGCTTTTCTCACAATATTCTTCTGGACTTACCCTTCAAATCTTTTACTAAATGTATTTTCAAAGTGTGACAATATCTGCATTATCCAATCACATGGTTGCACCATACTTAAATGTCTTATAATGAGAACATTTCCAATTATTTCACTGAAATCAAAGTATACAGATATTTAAACAAAATGTTGATTACTCCCTTAGGATAAACTTTCATAAACAGAACTACTAAGTCAAAAGTTAAAAAACCTTTATGACATTAAAAAAACTCAATACACAATATGTTTCTAGAAAGGCTGTCAATTCTCACTGCCAACAGTTCACATGAAAACAGCTGTTTTATTGCACCCTCGCAGCAGTGAGGGTATCATTTATCCTCTTGCCAATATGACAAGTCAAAAATAAAAAGGTATTGTAGTTGGTTTCAATTGGCATGTCTTTGATTACTAGATTGAGGATATAAAATCACTGGACGTTAATTTTTCCCTATGAACTGTATATTCATATCCTTTGCAAATTTTCTCATTGGGTAAATTATTTCCCTAATAGTGCAGAGAGATCTTCCTATGTGAAGAACAGCAGCCTAAAGGGTTCAAGTTCAAAGCCAAGAGATAGGAGGGCACACTTCTTTTGCTGCTACTTCTCTTCTTGGCCAGTTTTAATCTGCTCTTGTCAATACGGAAAACCCCTGGAGTTTCCCCTCTAAATCAGTGTGAAGACAAGACTCTACAGGAGTTGTCTAATTAATTCCACAAAGAGATACTTGCATTTTTAAAAATTCACAAGAGAAGTAATATGGGAACACTGCCATATGGAGCAGTTAACTTATGAAGAAAATAAGCCTAAGATTTAGAAATATGTCCCTTGGAAATTTGGAGTTGGGGTTCTAACCTGCCCTTGCAGATGTTTCTACTCAGCAGACAGGCTAAGAGGAGTGATGACTCTCTTTGCAGTACTCCTCAAGAGTGTGATGGACTTTTCTCTCTATGCCAGTGGCAATGAAGAGAAACATGGTTCCACCTTGTAGAACACACTGCTCTGAACGTCAACATTGGCCTCTTCATTTTTGAACACTATGGTTCAGACTCACACGATCCCAGATTCCCCTCTCCTCCTCGGCATAATCTGTTTAGCTGAAGCTTCTTGTCAAGAAACATGTCCCACAGGAGAAAACTCAACAAATACAAGAGCAGAGGCAATTAGCTGCATTATAATTACTGTACTCGCCTAGTAACCACCATGCAAATGCTTGGAATCCATCATTCTCACTCAGGCTGGACTGGGAAGTCTAGGAAATAAGAAAATATACTAGGTTCAGAGCTGGAGACCAGAACTACAAACAGCACACTGAGATACATGGAAATATGTATGCTCTCCATTTCCCTCCACCCTTCGCTTTCAGAGATTTGAATCCTTGTATTACACAAGCTTTTTAATTCATTACATTTTTAATACGTGCCTAGCAATGAGGCCCTCAAGATGAGTAGTGAATACAAATGATTTATGAGCTGATTCTTACCACTTGCTTTGCTGACATGAAAGTGCAAATAAATATCCCTGCAGACACCAGGGCAATGGAGGTATATTTGAATATACTATATCTGAAAAATAAGGACAAAAACACCTTATAAAAACAAATACACACTTTCTAATATTTACAGTCAGATAATATATTCAAGTACAAAACACTACAATACCACTGGAGGGCAGGGGAATGACGACTCTCCAGCAGTTGTCTCCACGTTTGTTGACCAGTGGATGGTTTCATCAGAAAACACAAAAAACAGAAGCACAGATGCACACCAGACATGACACTGCATTCAGTTCTCCAGAAGCCAAAGGCAAGCCTGCAGTCTTCAACAGAATCTGTAGCTTTTCCAGTCTTCAGAGGTCCAGAGTTGAGTCATTTTTATTTATTTTTTGGTCTTTTTGAGACAGAGTCTCCCTGTAGCCCCAGCTGGCCTGGAACTCACAGAGATTTGCCTGGAATATGTAGACCACCCTGGCCTCAAACTCACAGAGATCTGCCTGCCTTTAGAGTGCTGGGATCAAAGGCATGTGCCACCGCCCCCAGCCCAGAGTTGGGTCATAACACATACTATTCAAGATGAACAGCAGATTATCAAGTACAAAAAGGAGAGTTGACGCTCAGAAAACAACGTCTATTCTGCGGGGGAAGTAGTTCTCTAAAAATTATCTGGGTAGCTATTTGTAAATGTTTGTACAGTTGGATAAAGGGAGGCATATCCAATTTGAAGAACTGTGGGCAGCAATTAACAGTGACATTTCACATGAACTAAAACAGTATCATTACTATCTGCTCAGATTCTTGGTAATCAAGGAAAAGGCCCCAGGGAAGGATTAAAAGAAATTAAACTTATAGAATGAACCATCTTTTTTTTTTTCCTACCCAAGCATATTGTATCATTTGGTCACAATAGCTCACCAAAGGCTGATCTAGCTAGCTAAGAAGGGGAGGGGAGATGGCTGAGAGGGCCATGCTGGGAAGCAGGCAAGGAAGCAGGTACTACTGGAGTGGAAGGAGACTGGTGGGGAAGGAGAAGGGGCTCAGTGGGACAAGAAAGGGATGGAGGGGTGAACATGATCAAAACGCATCATATACATGTATGAAAAGATAATGAAATCCATTAATTACTGTATATAGTTAATATATGCTAATAAAAACCTTAAAGTATATCAAAAGTTCAGTATAGAAAGATTAAGCTGAAGAAGTTTGAAGCTCAAGCCAAAAATAATGGTTAAAGAAAATATAGATGGGGGGTCTTAAATTCTGGAATGAAGTGAACATTATGGATTCAGTGGGGCTCAAAGGTAGAGCACTGTCTTAGCATGGGCAAGGCCCTGGGTTTGACCCCCCCCTTCCCTTTCCACCAACCAGCCTGCATCAGCTGGAGAGAGAGAGAGAGAGAGAGAGAGAGAGAGAGAGAGAGAGAGAGTCAGAATATGAATGAGTAAAGTTAAGTTAGAGAAATTCCTGCTCTATGGGTGAAACAAAAATGATGGTCAAAAGGCTCAAACTCAAGATGACAGATTGTAAGCAAACTCTGAAGGGAAACTGAGATGTTTGAGAAAAGCCCTGACAGTCTGAGGCAGTATCAGGAGACTCTAATTCTTTTTATATATTCTTTTTGTTAATATTTCATTTATTATTTTATGCACATGAGTGTATTGCCTACATGTATGTAAATGTACCCGTGTTGTGCAATGCCTGTGAAGGTCAGAAGAAGGTGTTGGATTATCCTGGAACTGGAGTTACAGATGGTTGTTATCCGCCATGTGGGTGCTGGGAATCAAACCCAGGCCCTCTCCAAGAGCAGCCAGTGCTCTTAACCGCTGAGCCATCTTTCTAGCCCCTTTATATAGTATGTAACCTATTATGAACCAAATCAAAGTTTAGAAAGGAACACAGGTCTATCCTAAGGTGATCTAGCTATCAATAAGTACAGTCTTCATCTTAAACAAAAAATCTGATCATTCACTATCTATGCTTAAAGGCAGATGACTGGGAAGAAAGAATCAGCTAGAATGGTACTTATCCGGGAAAACCATAGCCTGGGAAGACAAAGGAAACAAGAAACCAAGCCTATTAGCACAAGACAATCGTCTTTGTTATGATACAACCCTTAACTTAAAAATTCTAGGTTCTGCCCAGAGGCAGATGTGGTGGCACACCTTTATTCCTAGCAGAGGCCTGTGAGTTCAAGGCCAGCCTGGTCTACATAGACAGTTCCAGGCCAGCCAGCGCTACATAGTGAGACCCTGTCTCAACAAACAAACAAACAAACAACAAACAACTATAGGTTCCCTGTCTGAATTGATAGCTGCTTTTCAAAGCTAAAGAATTCTAATACAGAGAGTAGATACTAAACATATTGAAAATTTGGCATAACCTGTATGATTTTAGTCTTAGCAGTGAAGGTGACCTTCCCCTGAGAATCTTCCAGACTCTGGCTGTCTCTCCCCAATGTCCCTTTCTCTATGGCAGTGAGGGGTGAGGTTCAAGTGAAGCAGATTCTTTGACAAAGCATCCCTGGGAAATTCTGACAGTTTCTACCCCTGTCCCCATAGCACTAGTGGCAGTTACAAAGGATAATCCTGAGCCTTCTGTTCCTTTGTCCTGTCTACTTAGGCCTTCACTAGGAATTTTCTTAACATGTATGATTATTCCCTAGTTTATTATATTACATTGATAAGCAGCTTCTGAAGATGTAGTGCTGAAGAAGGGTGCTGAAGATGGAGCTTAGTGATAAGAGTGCTTGCCCAGTTTGTGTGAGGCCTGAGTTCAACCTCTAGCAGTGCCAATAACAAACAGCAAACAAACAAACAAAAGCATCTTCTAACCTAGGACAGCTCTGTCTCACAGAACTTCTGCACCACTGGAAATGTTCCTTATCTACATTCTCCCATATGATCACCACTTCCCACTTGTTACTACTGAGCCTTTAAAATGTGATTAGTAAAAGTGAGAAACTACTTCATTTTATTTCACTTAAAAAATGGTTCCCATATAAACAGTCACAGGTGGCTAGTAGTGACAATATTGCACAGTGAAATTCTGTATCAACTGATTTCACAGGTTAACAAGGCACCAAAGATTCAGTGATTAGAGAGCCACAGGAAGTCAAAGGTAGAGCCTCTGAAGTGGTTAGCTGCCTCAGGGAAGCTCATTATAATGCATAGTTCTTAGTGAAGGAACTAAGAAAAAGGTAGATAGCTGTTCGGGCTAGTTTTACTCAACTTCACAAAAACTGAAGTAATCTGGGAAGAAGGAACCACCACTGAAGAATTTCCAAGACCAGACTGGTTTGTGGCTTATCTATGAGGCATTTTCTTAACTGCTAGTTGATGTGGGAAGGTCTAGCCCACTGTGGGCGGTGCCATCCCTAGGCAGGTGGGCCTGGGCTGTACAAGAGACAGCTGAACAAGCCAGAGGAAGCAGCATTCCTCTGTGCTCTCTACTTCGGTCCCTGCCCCCAGATTCCTGCTTTGAGCTCCTTTCTGAATTTCCCTCTGTGATGGACTGTAACCTGGGAGTTGTAAGCTGAAATAATCCTTCTTGCCCTGCTTTTGGTCAGTGTTTTATCACAGTAACAGAAAAGCAAACTAGGACAAGAGCTGAGAGCAGTCCTTTCTCCACTGTCGGAAAAGGAATCCTGGAGACTAGTCCACAGACTGCGGCTCAGAATATCATTTCCACACAGAAAATAGGAAGGTGTACTCATTACCTTTTCTTCAGAATGATAATTCCTAGAATCATGTTGGCAATTAGAGAACCCTGTAAAAGAAGACCGGTAACAGTTTAGTGCCCTAAGGAAAGAAAACAATAGTTCAAGAAGAACAGGAGCACAGACAATGGGAGAACATCAGATGAAGGTGAAGATGAACACTTACTATGGCAAAGAGGAGAGACCGTGCAAATCTGTCATTTGCAATAATAGAATCATTTCAAGATACAATGGGGATAAAAATTATCAATAACTGGTGATAGTTAAAGCTATGGCTAATAGAGCAAAATGATACCTTAGACCTATTTTTCTTCAATTTTTCCATCTGTCTAATTTAGAATACTAATTTAATATGCTTTTCTTTCCCCCACCTCCAGTTTTAATGAAAGAAGTCATGCAGGGAGGGATCTCTCTCTTCTCTAGAAAGGAGTCAATCAATCAAGTGTTTATTGAAAGTGCTATGTGTCCAATGCTTGGAAGGTCAGCTCAGTGATTACAATTATCTTAGACAAAAAGAGCACATTCAATCTCACAAGAATCTCAGGCAACATGGAGATGCTGTCGCTCCAGGCACTGCTCAGTGTATACTCTGCTGCATCTTCACCTACACCCCATAAAGTTTTCCCTAATCTTCTGGGAACACTCTTTCTTTCTTATAAACCAGATACACAGCGATCCCACCATATATGACATAATGAAGAAAGCCATATCACATTGAGAGGAAATCCCCTTCATCAACAATTGTCCTGCTGGGGGAGCTGGAGATGGCTAAGAGCTTAAGAGCACTGGCTGCTTTTGCAAAGGACCAAGTGTCAGTTCCTAGCACCTACAGGGTGGCTAACAACCATCCATAGCTCCAGTTCCAGGGGATCTGATGCTCTCTTCTGACCTCTGTGGGCACTGCACAAACAGGTGCACTCACAGATAAGCAGGCAATACACTCATACACATAATAAATAAAGAGACTATATAAGAATATATAATAATAATAATAATAAATAAAACATATATAAAAAAGAATTGTCCTGCTGGGCATGATGGGACATGCCCAGTGCTCAGGAGGCTGAGGCAGGGGAATGGAGAACTCCAAGACAGCCTGAGTTACAGAGGAAAACACTGAAAGACAGAGGGTGGAGAGGGGCACTGAAGACCTTCAGTGGTAAGTACGACTATAAAATCAATTGGATGAAAATGGAAGTAAAATCTGTTTCCCAGAGAAACTTCCATTCTTTTTGTTAATCATACATTAGATCTGAGATAAATAAATGTAAGCCATACATCTTTCTTTTTGCCTTTCTTGGTAGATGAAAGCCATCCTTGCACACATACTGAAGAAAAACTATTCTCACACCCTAGGCTTCGCTGTTTTATGAGACTTCTACTTGTGCTACATGTTCAACCAGCCTGCTTCACTGTATTGCTGAGGACACACATGAGATCTGGTAGCACTTACTGATCTGAATATCATATGCAGGGGCATGGCAATGTTCAGATTCAAGGCATAGTTGTTTACCACACTAACTGTGAAGAACATGGTTACCATGATGGCATAATACCTGAAACAAGAGAAACAATATTACACAGAACCCATGACTTCAATTTAATATAGAAGGAACTACATATATTTGGTTGAAAAAGTAAATACTTTTGCTTACTCTATTAAGAGATTATTATCAGCCTTATCACATGAAGTCAAATACTAAGCACATATACATATATACCAATACTTCACAAAGTCAGAATAACATGGAGGAAAGTTTGAATTACGGATTAGAATGAAGGAAGCACTATTTGAATATTTTTCAAGTATATATATATATATATATGTATATTTATGGTGACTTAACACTAGGCTTTAAAAATGTCACCTCGTAGATATCAATAATTTTTAAAGAATCCTTGCAGATAATTTTCATAGACCTCTGAAAAACTTGAAAATGGTCAATTCTCTTAAATGCTTGCCACATATATTTGTTTGTACTATTATTTTTCACAATTTTGAATTTAAAAAATTCTAAAGCTTTGCTAAGTCAAGGCTCCTTATTCAGCTAGCTACTGTGGAAAATATTCCACACTCTGAGCCAGTAGCCTCTAAAGTAATAAAATCAGGGTCCTTGCTACTTGAGAATTCATGTTTTAAAATTACAATAAAATAAAATTTTTTTTAAATCCTAGGGGTAAGGACATAGCTGAATTGTTAAGAGTGTTTGCCTAGCACATATGAGGCCCTGGGTTTGAGTCCCAGCACCACACAAACTGGGTGTGATGGGGCAAACCCATAATCCCACCATGTGGGATATGGAGGCAAAAGAATCAGTTCAAGGGCATCCATCCTCAATTACATAGCAAGTTTGAGGCCAGATAAGGCAATGTGAGATTCCGTTATTTAAAAAAAAAGGTCCCATAATCATGAAATAGAAGCTAAAGGGATAAATACAAATGAAAGTTTATGAACAAATAAATGAATTAAATAATTTTCTATTTGACTT
The DNA here is from genome assembly GCF_000622305.1 of Nannospalax galili. NCBI lineage: Eukaryota > Metazoa > Chordata > Mammalia > Rodentia > Spalacidae > Nannospalax > Nannospalax galili. The sequence goes on along the minus strand of NW_008340915.1, from coordinate 244,844 downwards.
CATTTTGATCTAGGAAATACTTAAGATGCCTGCCATATATAGCAAACCATGTTAACTTGTCAATGTTTTTGTAGGTCAAAAAGGACTAAATAGGAACAAGTTCACAAATCACCCCGAAAAACATTAAAGAACAATATTTTAAATAAACGCCTAAAGAAGCTGGGTAAAAGCAGACAGTGGGTCTATATTTTTCACTAAATGTTTACCACTAAGGGGGGGGGGCACAGATTTCCCAAATCTGCACATCTGGAAAATGTAACAATGCTGAGTCCCATACTATCTTCTCTGACAAGAACTTATTTTGTATTGCTGGTTACATATAGAGGTAGACAGACCTGACTGTGGACAAGCAAAGTCAAGGCTGAGCTGACACAGTCTGCATGGTGAAGAACTTGACAACCCAGAGAACAGCATTACATGCATACAAGATCACCAGTGGTGGCTTCATGCCTTCTAAGTAATAGATAGCCCTTAGCTACTTTACAAGGCTTCTAGCAGAATTTTCTCAGTCCTATCTTAAAGACATGCCATTGGGAAACAGAGCTGATTAAGGTCTTTCAGGGTAATTAATTCAATTCTTCCATGTGGTTGCCCACATAGCACTACCTAGAAACTGTTCATGGAGCCGAAGGACATGAATGAGATTTTGATTGCGGCTTTACGCACAGAAAATAAAGCAGTCACCACAAAGAGGACATGCATGAGAGTAAAGTTATTAGAACAAGATCATGGGGTGGGGGAACATAATGGCCACCACTAAGTGGGGGGCACAATAATACAATGGTAGAGGCTGAAACAGGGAGGCACAGGCAGGAGATAGGGTGGTCAGCCAGGGAGAGTATTAATATATAAGCTATGGTGACACTATGTATCCTGATCCACACCAGTGGGATGAAGGAATGGGAAGACCCAAAGTAGTAAAAAATTGGTGGGGTCCTAGTGTGATGTAAATCCTGATCTATAGGAAGAGAAAGTTTGACACAGACATTAAACTCCATTAAAAAAAAAAAAAAAGCAGGGCTAGAGAGATGGTTAAGAGCACTGGCTATTCTTGCAGAGGACCCAGGCTCAATTCCCAGGACCCAGATGGCAGCTAACAACCGTTCCAGTTCCAGGGGAGTCCAACACCCTCTTCTGACCTCTGGAGGTACTGCCTGACACAGGTGCACTTACATACATACATGCAAGCAATATACTCATATATATATATAATAAATATTTTTAAAAATTGGAATATTTAATATTGCATTACCAAAACTGTAAGGATAATATTAATAACAAAATTCATTAGGCTATTAAGGAATGCAGCCAAAGAACTCTAACAAGGACTCGAGTCCTTGGGAGACGCTCACAGGGCTGTGTCTCACAGGGTTAGGTGACACGAATCACTCAGCAGTCTATCTCAAGTCTCTGTCACAAAGTCTCTTTGTGTTTGGCCCCATGACTACACTTAGGCAAGTGTGAACTGATGGACAGAGGTCTAGCAGTAACAATTTTTGATTAGCTTATCATTTGTTTTCTTTTAATTGAAGTGAAATTCACAGTCACAACATAAAATCAACCATTTGCAAGCAAACAATTCAGTAGCATTTAGTAATTCGTAGATTGTTTACTTACTACCTCTTTATTTCCAAAAAGTTCAATGATACCACTCTTAGCATAACTGATAATTTTACCACCACAAAGAACATCATATATAAATATTAAAAATCTACGGTCACATTAGGCCTTTGACTAACCCCGTACCACACACATATACACTTATCTCCAGCATAATAATTTTAAATTTTGTGGGCAGGAATTTTATTCTAAAAATAATTTTCTAGAGTGATACAAAATATTAAACTGATAAAACTAATTATTCAGGCTGAAGAGACAGCTTAGTGGTCAAGAGTGCATACTGCCCTTCCAGAGAACTTGAGTTCAGTTCCCATCACCTGCGTCAGGTAGTTCATACTGTGTATAACTCCAGCTCCAGGGGATCCAAAATCCTCTTCTGATTTCCAACGGTACCCATACTCATGTGTACATATCCAAACACAGACACAAACACATGCACATAATTAAAAATAAAATAAAAAATTTTAAAGCTATTTAAAACTAACCAGCCCACTCAAACCTTTGTTCTAGATCTTAGAAACGTATACTTCATACTTCTTGGCTTTTGAAAAGGGCTGAAAGAGACTTCAATGTGCCTTACCGTATTGGGATAGCTGGTGGCTTCCTTCCCAAATCAGCTTCAAAGAGGAAGCCTTCCACAGCAATAAATAGGAATTGTGCAAATGTCACGATGTTCCCACATCCTGGATGCTTCCTGTACAGTGAATAACAGAAAGAAAAAGTACGGCACAAAACTGAGGTAAAGGGCAGGACAATTTGTCATAGCTTCAGTTCCAAAGTCATGAGAAGGAAGGACTTCTGCAGCCCACTGCCTTGTCATCTGAACTCTCACATCCCATGGATCACACACTCTCACATCACGCCTCACTGAGAATGCCAAACTGTCTTGTCACTCTTTCCTAGGTATAGCAGGCTTTGAATGAGAATCCCTCTCATTGCCAGAAGTGTGGTACAGCTTTCCCAGCAAACTGCAAGAAATGTCCTGGCAAACCTAATACATTCCTCATTAGTCAAAAGGTCAGGAAGCTGAGGCAGGTTAGCAGCAAAACCCAAGGACAGAAATATGCTGGAATTCTCTTAAAATGTTTATCTTTCCTGGCTAAGACATGACTTTACTCTTTTAATAAGGTACATATATACATGTCTGTACACACACACACACACACACAATTTTATCTATGCAAGGATGATAAAGAAGAAATGTCAAGCTGGGTGTGGTGGCACATGCTTTTAATCCCAGCACTCAGGAGACAGAGGCAGGAGAACCTGTGAGATTGAGGCCAGCGTGGTCTACATAGTGCATTCCAGGCTAGCTGAGGCCACAGGGAGACACTGTCTCAAAAATATTTTAAAAAATATCAAAAAGGCATTCTGTGGTTGGGGCAATAAGCTAAAAATGATTGAACAATATTGCTGTAGCGTATGGTGCCCTGTAACTCTTAACATAGTGTTTCAATCCATCAGGCAGTCAAGAATAAGTCTGGAATTCAATTTCTGGATCAATTTGCCTTTTAGAGTTTCTTGAGTTCAAGAAATAAGGCTAAACTTTGTAGGAATCGATAAATAATTATGTAAGACCTTTATATGATTCAAGGAGCTAATTAAAACCATTTGCTTCAATACAAGATACAGTAAAACTTGAACTTGAAATGGCTTGTAGCACAGTGCAGGTCGACTCTGTCCCAGCAGATATTCATAAACCCATGCACCAGAGAGGGCATGATGGGGATATACTCAGTGGTATTATAGAACACTTGCTTACCATGCATGAGGCCCTGGGTTCAATCTCCAGTACCACGCTTAAATGAATGAATAAACAAGCCAACACACCCATGTTCCTGGAGGGGTTCGCGCTCTCAGTTCTTTTTTCACTGTTCTGAGCTAGGACTCTGAGAATCTGTACTTGTAAAAGTACATTTGATCCTAATAGGGAAAGGGCTGAGTCTGCACATACATCTACTTGTGAGTGTGTGTGTTTGTATGTTCATGGTAACACAGGACTGAGAGTGACCATGCTCCACAGTGGCTCCGATTGACCTGCAAGTCACCTTTGTCACCTGCAGTGGGAGTTAATCAACTTACCTAAATTAATTTTTCTCATCCTTACAAAAATTTTAAAACAGTTTAGTGCCCATCACTGGTTTCCTGTTGTGTGAATGAGTCAGTCCCTGAAAAGCACTTAACACAGTGCCCGCCATAGAGTGAACTGACAAATAGAATCAGGATGATGACCAGGCCATAGATGCTTACACACTGAAAGGTCTTCAGTCAAACAACAGTGAACACCTTTTTTACCGTGTGTGTGTGTGTGTGTGTGTGTGTGTGTGTGTGCGTGTGTGCACGCGCGCACACACGCACAAGTAGGCGTCCGAGGTTCTGAGGTTGATGTTGGGAGTCATCCTCCATTGCTCTTCCATCTTGTCCACTGAGGTAGGCAGGGTCAAAGCCGGACCTAGCCCACACAGTTTTCTCTGGCGCCACCTATCTCTGCCTCCTGAGGCTGGAATTACAGGAGGGTCACCATGCCCACCTCGCATGTGGGTTCTGAGGATATGAACTTTGGTCCTCACTCTTTCACAGCAAGTGCTTTAACCTCTAAGCCATTTCCCAGACCAAAAGTTATCCTTCTAAACCATTCATGGACAATATTTTTCCTTTATAAAGTGAAAATTATATATTACTGTAATGAGAATTCAATGAGAAAACATGAAGGGCCAAGCGCAACACCGGAGGCTCAGAACTTCTCTTGCTCGCACTTCTGTTTTCTACCAAAAGCTTGTAGCACAATTCCTGAGAATCTATTCTGCACAGATGGTGGAAATGATCCCTACCTCTGCCCTCAAGACAAAAACAAGAGGAAGTCAAACGCAAACTATGGCCAGCAAGAACACAGTACCCTGGTAGGGATGGCCAACGCATGGGCCAGGCCCCTTTCATCTTTGTGTTCCTAATCATGGGACACAGTGTCTGGCCACAACTCAAGTAAGTCAAGAGTTTGGGGAGACCTCACTTTAAGCAAATGTACGCTAGAATATTAGCATTTTACAACAGATTTTAATATTCATTTTACAAGTGTATCCTTCATATAATTTTTTTCTCTTTTTTATCTCATGTTTTTTATTGATTTTTTTTGTGTGTATTTCATACAGAACATCCCAAACAATCTTATTCATCTTTATATCTGCATCCCAAATGGTACCCTCCCATAGCCCCCCCACCCCACCCCCACTGGAGCCCATATACTCTGTCATCCCTATTATTGTCCACTGTGTTGTCAGTGCCCCCAGCCATTTCCTAGTGTTTGTCCATCCTCTGAGTCTAGTCAGCCTATCTAGAGTTCCTTGTTTTAGGAATATCAGCTCTTCCTCATCTAGCAGCAATCAGTTGCCAACATTCCTTTAGATAAGACTGGGGTCTGCTGTTTATTTTCTCAGTTCTATGCTGGGTTACAGTCTGGGAGTCTTTTGGGCCACTCTGGCCAACAACTCAAAGGAAGGTATCTCCTGTCTGCCATTGTTTCTTGTTATGTAACCTTTAGCTATACACATGGACTCTTAAAGAATTATACTGATCACTTTAATCTTTGGTTATATTTTCCTTTTGGGTGTTTAAGACCATACAGTTTGCCCAGATTAGACAATTATTTTTACTCTTAAGGTCATTTGAGGATCTGTTCCTCAGGGGTCACATGGGCTTGGGAGGAGCCCTGGCTCCTTTCTTTTACCAGTTCCATCTATGTGAAGATAAGGCCACGGCTGGCTTCACTTGGAAGCATGGAGGAAATGTTTCCTCTGTGTTGACCCTCCTCTTTGTAGACTGGACACTGGTTCAAGTCCATCTGGTGGGGTCTCTACAGCCTCCTTCATCAAGAGGACAAGTGACTCACTACAGTCACAGGACATTTTGAGAGATGCTCCATAGTCCCCTGGAACTTAGTCGACCTTGGAGGGCAAGGAGCAATAATTGCTCTTTAAGTCCCTCTGACCAGATTAGTATAGGTCTCAAAGTATGGCTATTAAATATAGGTTAGCTCTACCAGTCTGGTACTTTTAATTACCATGCACTACATAGATAAAGCTTGGGCAAAAACCAAATGTTTTCAGATAAACCTTGACTAGACATATATTATGTTCCTTGAGCTAGTTATATGTATAAGGTATCAGTAGATTATTGGACTAATATGGTTCCCTCTGTTTTTTTTTTTTTAATTAGCTAGGCATTATTTTTCTTTGTTACTTTCTCTTTATTTATGCATATTTCATTGCTAAAGGTACTGAGGCCATATGGTACTAAGGTAAAAACTCCTGGGACTTCATGGCAAATAAATAGGGTTTGTGTATACCCCTTTCATTATTATTGTTATCATCATTGAAATTAAGAGGTTTTAGATGGGTTTTTAGTTGTACAATTATTAACATCATCCAATTTTAGGACATCCCAAGCAAAACCCAATACCCATCAGGAATCATTTCCCCCTTTCTCCTTCCCACAAGGTCTTCTGACAGTTCTAATCTTTCCATAGGATTTTTAAACCTCTCTATAATGAATCATATAATCCATATTTCTTTTAAAAATATTATTTTTATGTGTATGAGTGTTTTGCCTGCATGTATGTAAGTGCACCACATGTGTGCAATGCCCACAAAGGCCAGAGGAGGGCATTGGCTCCCCTAGAATTGGAGTTGTGGATGTTTGTTAGCCATCACGTGGGTGCTGGGAATTGAACCCAGGTCCTCTGTAAGAGCAGTCAGCGCTCTTAACCACTGAGCCATCTCTCCAGCCCCATAATGCAGGTTTCTTAAAAGTAATACAGAGTACATTTTAGGAACACATACTGTTGGCACTGCTATCAAGGGAACACATACTGTTTGCCTGCAAGTATGTAAGTGCACCAAATATGTGCAATGCACACAGAAGCCAGAAAAGGATGTTGTATTCCCTGGAAGTGGAAACCAAACCCAGATCCTCTATAAAGTAGACAGTGCTCTTAACCACTGAACCATTTCTCTAGCCATGGAGGTGGGTGTTAGGAGATGGGCGATGTGAGAGAGAAATGTGAAGGGGTTATTTCTTTTAACCTGAATAATTTACTTTAAAATTTCAGAGTGAAAACTTGAAATGATTTCCCTCAGGCTTTTGTTCGCTTAAACTTTCTCAAGTATTATAATCATTAACTGCAGATAGTTTCTCTCACTTTGAGTTTTCTTTGGCAAAAATCCAAATTTTAATCATTAAAAAAAAAAAACAACTTTGAGCCAGTTGTGGTAAATCAAAAAATTTTTTTTTTGATCTTTTGGAGACTGGGTCTCCCTGTAGCTGGTTTGGAACTCCCATGTAAACCAGGCTGGACTCAATCTCACAGAGATCCACCTGCCTCTGCTTCCTGAGTGCTGGGATTAAAGGCTTGTAACACCATGCCTGGCTAAATCAAAAATTTTAATCTTAAAAAAAAAAAAAAGCCAGGCATGGTGGCTGGACATGGCAGTATATGCCTTTTATCCCAGCACTTGGGAGTCAGAGGCAAGTGGGTCACTGGAAGACTGAGGCCAGTCTGGGATGGACTACATAGTGAGTTCCAGGCCTACTGGGGCCACAGAGTGAGATCCTGCCTTAAAGAAACAAAGCAGCAACTTTGAAGAGAATGAAATATGCAGATAGCTTATATCGTTTGCATTTCTTTCTTAGACATAAAATGTTCCTATTTAATTCAACCTTGTTTTTGATTGAAAAATTAAATGGGAAAAAGAAATGTTTCAGATTGTTTTCCTGATAGAAGACACACATTATTTCAACACCTCGCCTACTTAGCTAGCTGATATACATAGATAGATCACATATATAAAACGGGTATATTCATACAAACATGTATCTCTTTTCTAAGGTAGAACATAAGTTCCTTAAAGAGGGGGTGGTCAGGGCCCACTTTGTTACTTTGAAACTGTTTGTATAATGTATTGTGTTTGTATTTTATCCTTGGTCCTAATTATAGGTACACCAAAGTCATAATGAAAACCCTGAATTTGTTTTCCACATGAGGGAAAATGCTCTTTTCTTTCAACAGGTCACTTTGGTCTTTGTATTTAGGGCACTTAAGGGTTCTAAGGAAACTATTCAAAAAGCACAGTTTCTGCTCTATAAAAATGTATGAGTTTTCCATGCTGATGTCCCAGGATTAAAACCACAAATTCCAAGATCCTATCTAGAAGAGTTTTAAAGACCATCTGGCCTAAGCAGGCCTATCTTACTGATTTATAACAGAGGAAGTTGTGACTCGCTTAAGCAAATCAGGAAAAAGCTGCTATTGGTCTGATACACTCTGGATTCTATTAATAAACACACTTCCTCACCATTTTATGAAAACCCACTTTGTATACAAAAATGTAGATTTGCAAAAATAATTAAATAAGAAATGTGGATTCATTTTAAACTGTTCAAAGTATTCTAAATAAAAGTTCCTACAAGGCATGAAAAGATTTTATAAAGGTAGATATCCTTAACTTTTCTGGACCATCTCAGAAAATAAGGTCTGCCTGTATTGAAACAAAGTTGTAAGCTGGAAAGGGAACGCCAGCTAAGAGTGTACTTAAGGCTTTCCACGGGCATCTCATTCAGTCCTTCAAAACCCATGGGGCTGATGGAACCATCACTCCTTTGATGGCTGAAACCAAGTACTTCTGCCAAGGGCTCACAAATTAGTAAACACAGACTTCATTTGTTAGCATATTCTGGCATCACACAGTCTTTGGCAACATTTAATTTAATGGCATATTCCACACAAATATTGAACTACTATTCTCTGACCTTCATTTCCATAGCTGGCCTGAATATATCACTTTTTACATTTAAAAACACATTAAATGTGTATCAGTTCCAAAGTGGCCTTCCTTTGAACTGTAACAGGCTTAAAGCCAGATATTTTCCTTTTTGTTTTCATTTTCCTTATCATCTACTCCCAAGACAATCAGTCTTTATCAACAATCCACCTAATAAAATGTCAAGCTCTGTAACTGCAAAATGTAACCCCATACAGAGTTTACCGTAAGTAAACTGCTTGCCTCACAATGGCTTAACTCAATGGTACTGAATAAAAAACTATTTCTACTAGACATCAGTGACCAAAGTTAAAAAAAAAAACAAAAAACAGAGCCCTGGAAATGGTATTGGACTAGGAGCTTAGATAGAAATCTCGGATCCCATTTCTTGCTTGACCACTTACACGGGGTGAAAAGCAACCTAACTTCTTTGGATCTGTTTCATTTTCAGCAAAAAGAATGTTTTGTTTTGTTTTTTGTCATTTTGAGACAGAGTCTCCCTGTAGCCCCAGCTGGCTTGGATTCACTATGTAGACCAGGCTGGCCCCGATCTCACAGAAATTCACCTGCCTCTGCCTCCCCAGTGATGGGATTAAAGGCGAGCACCAACACGCCCTGTTGAATGCAATTCTTGACCCCAGGATTATTCAGATAGTCAAGGGACACAATATGATAGATTCAGAAACACACAGCTAGATGGCATGGGTAATTCTTTTACAGGAAAGAAGGTCCAGAGAAGCTATCGAAGTTGAAAAGGTACATTGCCAGAAAGTAATGGAGACAAAACTGAAATTATGAACTTGGAGCTATTTAGTCCTAAACCTTTTCCACCCCACAAGTTTTCTCTTCTGTAACTTCTGCTTACTGAACTTTGCACGTTATTACCTAAGATTATTTGTAAGCCACCTCCATAAAGCCAACTTCGTTCCCTTTGGGAAAGTGTCATAATCATTGTCAAGCTATACTTCAAAGTGCACGCTTCCCAATTTAAAGGCTATAAATCATAATACAGTAAAACTGGGAACACTCCGGGACCATTTTGACAACTCCTTTATTATTTTCTGTTCCACATCACTGACATGTTATGTTTGGGCCAAAGACTCATAAACCTTCTCTAAGACCATTAAAAGCAAACGCTTTGTGGAACACTAACACAAATGAAACTTTCTTTGCAACCTGTACAAAATGAAACTGCTTTGTGTGTGAGAAGGCTTTGCTCAAGTCGGGCACGTATCATTCATTTAAGTGGACGAAGAAAAGAGCTGGAATTGGAGAGGAAGGAGGAAAGTGAGGGTGGCTTAGTGGGGGAACCTAGGCTCTGCCACCAGTTCCCTGAGACCTTGGACCAGTTACTTGTAAAAGCCTCGGGCTTCAGTCTCTCACAGTGTGGCACTGGGGTGATGACAGCATCACTCTGGGTGCCCCCGTCACCTGGATGCAGCGGGATGCAACGGTGCGCAGGGCTGCGGAGTAGCGCACCCTGAGGGTATTCCCAGTGCAGCCGGGTGGGAACGTGGCCAGGGCTAGGGTGGCTGCCTCGGACCAGCCCCGGAGTCCGGGCGCGGCCCGCGCGGGTCACTCACCGGACCAGCAGCTCTAGGAAGATCACATTACTGCAGCAGCCTGCGAACACCAGGCCCACCGCGAAGGCCGGGCGCATGGCCGGGGTGCAGAAAGGGGAGCGAGCGCGCAGAGGAAGCGCCCGTCTACACCGCTACCGTAGGAAGGTGGCACCGAACATCACACACTGTCCGGGAGCTATCCTCTCCCTCCGCGTCCGCCAAGGGTAGGGCCAGCCCAGAACTGTAGTTCTCAGTCAGCACCAGCCCCATTCAACCGAGGGGGCGTCCGAGTTCTGGCTAGACTACAAGTCCCAGCATGCCGCGCGCGCCCTAACGTCAAGCGTGGATGAGCCAAGAGAGTTTCCCCTAAGCCTCGCAGAATCAGACGCCGTGGTGCCTTCTGGGAAATGAAGTTCCAATGCTGTTAATGGCTCTTAGGAGACCATGGAAAGCTAGAAATGGGATTCGTTTTTCATTGTCACTGTTGTACCTCATCCACTGGACCCCCCAAAAGACCACCGAGGACCCAACACACCAAAATGCAAAAGCAAAAGTTTATGGTTTATTTGGGCTTAAGCTCGAGCTCTCAGACCTCACCAACCCAACGATCCATGCTGACAGCCCAGAGTAAGGGAGAGTGGAGCCTTTTATAGGTTTTAGACAAAGAGAGGAGGGGGATACCGAAGATATATTTTGGTTGGTTCAAGGAGCCTGCCTGCGCCAACATAATTTTAAACTGATTGGATGTATAAGATGCAGCCCTGAAAGTTTCTTATTGGTAGGTGCTATTCTCAGGGCTGTGGAATGTGCTGTTATCTGTGGGGCCAGGAGTCTCCATTTTTACCTTATAGGGCAGTTTTCATGCCCAAGCTTGCTTAATCTATAGTTTCCTGGAAGGGGGGGGGATAGCAGGCGGGGGTCAGGGTATGCCAGGCCATGTCTGGGCATGTCTAAAGCAGCAGCCAAGCATTTTACAGACGCTAAAAGAGCAATTAGTGGGGGTCTGGAGGGATTGGGGGGTAGCGGGTGAATGAAGAGGGTCTCAGGGTCCTACATTCCCCCCTTGTCTTGTAACTGGGGAACCTAATCATGGGTTCTGGTCGGCCAGCTCACAGGTATCTGGGGGGATCATGCTAAGGGGCATATGGGGATTTATGTTACTTGCAGGAAAGGTGCCATCAGCCAATAAGCAGTTCACTGTCAACAATAGACAGGTTAACAGGAAGGGTCTCGTCGGATGTGGAGCTTGAATGGATTAGAAGGGTGTGGGGATGCCTTCCAGATGTCTCCCTTGTAATCCTCTGGGACTGCAAATGGGTTGGCAGGTTTTGCGTGGGAGTAGTGCACCCAAGCCGTGACGTTGTCCACTTTGAGTGTGGTGGGAGTCGTCAAGAGGATCACGAAGGGGCCCTTCCATCTTGGCTGGAGATTTTTCCGTTGGTGTCTGCGGATGAAGACCCAGTCGCCTGGTTTAAACCTGTGGGGTTCCGGGGGGACAGCAGCTTCATATGTGGCTCTGAGTTGTGGCCAGACCCACTGGTGGGTTAGCTGCAACCATTGGAGTAAGTCCAGTAGGTCCTGGTCTCCCAAGGTAGGTCAGCTTGGAGCCTAGGTATCATAGGAGGGGGGTTTCCATACATGATTTCAAAGGGGGTCAAACCCATCTGGTATGGAATGTTTCTTACTCTAAAAAGGGCAAAGGGGAGGAGAGCCACCCAGTCTGCACCAGTCTCTAAAGCTAATTTGGTTAAGGTCTCTTTTAGAGTTCTATTCATTCTTTCTGCCTGTCCTGAACTCTGGGGTCTATAAGCACAATGTAGTTTCCAATTGGCCCCCAGTGCAGTGGCTATTCCCTGACTTACCTGAGAGAAAAAGGCTGGCCCATTATCTGATTCGATTGTAGTTGGGAAACCATACCTGGCCAGGATCTCTTTGATTAGCTTCTTGGCTACCATGTGAGCAGTCTTATGCTTGGTTGGGCAGGCCTCAGTCCATCCAGAGAAGGTGTCTATGAATACTAGTAAGTATTTATATCCAAATTTTCCCTGTTTGATCTCAGTGAAATCGCCTCCCAATATGTACCCGGTCATGTCCCTCTGCTCCTGGATCCTGGGTTAGCATGGGATGGAGCTGAGTTTGTTAATTGGCAGGCATAACAATGCCTAACAATTTTTTCAATGGCTTGATTTCCTTCCTGAATTTTAACTTTGGCCCTTTTTAGTAAGTCTTGCATCCTCTGTGTGCCCATGTGTGATGCTTGATGTATTTTCTTGAGCAACTTTACGTCCAAATTCTGAGGTAGGATAACTTTCACTTCC
>NW_008340915.1:230538-231750 GCF_000622305.1 Nannospalax galili | reverse complement strand
GTTGCCACAAGCAGGTCCTGTCCCAGGGTTAACTTGTTAGCATCCTTAACCAGCAGGGCCACTGCTGCTATAATTCACAGGCAGGGGGAGCCATCCAGCTGCTACAGGGTCTAATTTCTTTGATAGGTATGCAATAGGTCTCTTCCAGGGGCCTATTCTCTGGGTGAGGACCCCTTTCGCAATATCTTTATGTTCATCCACATATAGACAGAAAGGTTTACTTATGTCTGGTAGTCCTAGGGCAGGGGCCTCTAAGAGCTTGCGTTTTAGGGTTTCAAAGGCCTCTTGCCTTTCCTGCAACCAGTTGAAGTCCTGTCCTTCTTTGGTAGCCTCATATAGGGGTTTTGCAATTTCAGGAACCCCAAAATCCAGAGGCAGAAGAACCCCGTGGTACCCAGGAATTCCCTCACCTGTTTTCTGGAGGTCGGTGCAGGTATCTTCAGCACAGTCTCTTTGTGGGCCTTAGTCAACCACCGCTGCCCCTCCTTGAGGATGTACCCTAAGTAAGTCACTTCTTGCAGACATATCTGAGCTTTTTGTGCTGAGGCCCAGTATCCCAAGTCCCCAAGTATGTGGAGTAAATCCTCTGTTCCCTCCAGGCAGGACTTCTGGTCCAGTGCCATGATCAATAAGTCATCTAGATATTGTAACAGGCTTATGTCGGGGTGTTGGGCTCTGTACTCACCCAGATCTTCATGCAGGGCCTCATTGAATATAGTTGGAGAATTTTTAAACCCTTGAGGCAGTCACATCCAAGTCAGCTGGCCACTGATTCCTGCCTCCGGATCATGCCATTCGAAGGCAAAGTAGGGCTGACTGCTGGGAGCTAGAGGCAGGCTGAAGAAGGCATCCTTGAGGTCCAGAACTGTATACAATTGCCGATCTGGTGGCAGGGTACTGAGTAATGTATAAGGGTTGGAGACAGTGGGATGAATGTCAATGACTCTCTTGTTCACCTCCCTTAAATCTTGTACTGGTCTATAGTCCCCGGATTGGGGCTTTTTGACAGGCAGGACTGGGGTGTTCCAGGCAGACTGGGTCATTCTCAGCACCCCCAGTTCCATTAATCTTCTGATATGTGGAGTAATTCCACATTTTGCCTCTAGGGGCATAGGATACTGGCACACTTTAACAGGGTCCGCCCCTGCTTTGAGTTCAACATATACAGGAGGCCTGTGTCCTGCCAGACCCATACCCCCTGTTTCTGCCCAG
>NW_008340915.1:164130-229574 GCF_000622305.1 Nannospalax galili | reverse complement strand
ATCCTGTTTCGCTCCTCAGTAGTGAACAGGACACTCAGGAGCTGATGGCAATTGTCCCAGGTGGGCTGGTGAGTGAAGAGAACAGTGTCCAATAAGTTAATCAAGTCCCTGGGGTTTTCAGAGAAAGGCGCATTCTGTGAGCACCAATTGTAAAGATCACTGGTGGCAGAGGGCCAGTAATGAAAGGGCTGATTGCCCTCTCCATCTGGAGGCCCCTCCGGCCAGAGGGGGAGGACAATGGTGTCAGGCTGGGGGGCCACCCCCTCTGGCTCCATGTGGCCCACGGCCAGAGGGGGAGGACAATGGTGTCAGGCTGGGGGGCTGCCCCCCTCCGGTTCCGTATGGCCTGGGCAGGTCCCTGTGGAGGCGATGGTGGCTCCTCAGGGTTAGGAGGCGGGGCCTGTACTTGTGGCGCCATTGGTGGGGTGCCCATCTGAGAGGAGTAGGGCAGGGGAAAGATGTCATTCTCTTCAGTGCCTCCCTGGAGAATGGGTTTCTCTTCCACCTTTAGTATGAGAGGGAGGACCTGCAGAGGTGGAGGGGGAGCAGTTGGATTAATTGGGGGAAGGAAGGACTTGACCCAGGCGGGGGTCCATCAGGTCGTTCGATGAAGCTTCGCCAGGTCACGATGTATGGGATCTGGTCCTGGTGGCCCATCCGTGGGCGAAAGACATGGTCCTCTACCCTGGAAATCAAACTCAGGTTAAAAGTCCCTTCAGGGGGCCATCCAACATTGAAGGAGGGCCAATCAACCGAACATAAAGTTGTCCATTTATTTTTCTTTACATCTACACTATTGTTATGGGAAATTGTCTTAACGTCCCCCCAGTGGACTAGTGTAAGATCTAGAGGGGAAGATGGGGTGTTGCCCATAGTATTTATCAGTCCTGTCCATTTTGTCAACAAAGAAATTAGAATGAAGATCACAAGAGACAAGAACAGCACAGACAAACAGAGGGCCCAGAATAAACTACCGTGGCTTTCAGATGGTCTGGACTCTTGGCCCTGTGAGTTCCCCGGCTTGATTATGCCAAAGACCATACCGATAGGACATGCATGTCCCAAGAGGGTCGCAGTCCCCTGAGGTTTCAGATGGACTAGTGTCCTGGTGGGGTGTCCAATGAGGAACACCCACCTCAACGAGGATGGGGACGTCTCCCGAATCCTCCAGATTGCCTCGATAGCATTTCAGCGACAAAGAAAAACTGAGATCAGATGGCCGCAACCAAAGTGAAAGCATAGAGAAGACAGGCACACACACACAGTTTTACAAAAACTTACCCGGCCGGTTGATCACAAACCTTTTGGGGTCGGTTCCTCTCGGGGGTCTCTGGGGAGATCCCGGATGAGCTTCCAAATGTTGTACCTCATCCACTGGACCCCAAAAAGACCACCAAATACTCAACACACCAAAATGCAAAAGCAAATGTTTATGGTTTATTCAGGCTTAAGCTCGGGATCTCAGACCTCACCAACTCAACGGATCTGTGCTGAGAGCCCAGAGTAAGGGAGAGTGGAGCCTTTTATAGGTTTTAGACAAAGAGAGGAGGGGGATACCGAAGATACATTTTGGTTGGTTCAAGGAGCCTGCGTGCGCCAACATAATTTTAAACTGATTGGATGTATAAGATGCAGCCCTGGAAGTTTCTTATTGGTAGGTGCTATTCTCAGGGCTGTGGAATGTGCTGACTGTTATCTGTGGGGCCAGGAGTCTCCGTTTTTACCTTATAGGGCAGTATTCATGCCCGGGCTTGCTTAATCTATAGTTTCCTGGAAGTGGGGGGAATAGCAGGTGGGGGTCAAGGCATGCCAGGGCATGTCTAGGCATGTCTAAAGCAGCAGCCAAGCATTTTACAGAAGCTAAAAGAGCAATTAGTGGGGGTCTATAGGGATTAGGGGGTAGCGGGTGAATGAAGAGGGTCTCAGGGTCCTACAGTCACAACAAACTAGGTTCCGGTACGCTGGGGTTACAGACCTGTGACTGCTCATTAGAAGTGTTCTAAGCATATTTCTTGAAGTGACTGAATGTAGAAATTCCTCTAAACTGACCTCCTGGAAAACAGTGGACTAGAAGTCCTGAGGGAGAATCTTGTGTTTGCTATATCAGGGATCAACTCTATGCCCCACTCTCACAGTAAAGATAGGTACAGAGCCTGGCGAGGTGGCACACGCCTTTAATCCCAGCACTAATAAGGCAGAGGCAGGCGGATCTCTGTGTGTTTGAGCTTAGCCTGGTCTACATAGCAAGTTCCAGGCCAGCTGGGGCTACAGGGAGACCCTGTTTCAAAAATACAAAACAACAACAACAACAACAAAAAAAACAGTGATACCTGTCTTACTGGTTGTTATAAGAGTGAAATGATACGGTCTGAGGAAGACTATCACGATAAGTTGATTGCTTTATAGTTATTATTAAGGTGCCCTACACCTACTACGGTCCTGTACTGTGCCAACTTAAAGTGAGTACTCATTAAACACTGAATTAAAATGGTAGAAGGCATTATATTAATCTGGTTTTTGTTTCTACTTGCGTTTTTAAGGCAGAAGGTCACGATTTTAGAATGCACTGGCAATACCTGGGGTGCTTGTTGAAAATACAGAATTCAGGACCCTACATAAGAATTGTGATTCAGTAAGTCTAAAGTTGGCCCCAGAATTTGTACTTACAGCAAGCACCCCATGTGATTCTGGTGTGGTCTTTGGGCACAAGCTGGGAAAACCATTTTGAATCTTGAGGACTTGAGATCAGAGCTTGAGGAAGACCGTTCATCTCTCATGGGAGATTAAAAACAATATAGCAATCCAATCTCCTAATTTGCCTCTCACCACAGCCTTTACTATTGAATGTAATTAAAATTTAGCCACATAATATAACACAATTCTGAGCCATAGTGCTAATATTTTATAAGAAGTGGGGAACAGAGAGCTGTAAACGTTGTTTTTATCAAGAACCGGTCTTGCTGGAGAGACATGGTGTACACACATACTGTACAAATAACAGTAAAACACTGGCCTACGTACATAGTAAGGGCTTAACGTACATAGTAAGGGCTTCACTTTAACTCTCAATGGTTCTTAATCCTGGCTGAATAGTATAGTCACCAAGAGACTTTAAGTATTTATTGAAAAAAAGCTGAGTATCGTAGTGCATGCCTTTAAACCCAGCACTTGAGAGACAGAGGCAGGTGGATCTCTGTGAGATTGAGGCCAGCCTGGCCTACATAAGGAGTTCCAGGCCATCTGGGGCTACAGGGAGACCCTGTTTCAAAACAAACAAACAAACAATTTATTGAAAAACAAAAACAAAGCTACCAGTCCCACTTCCAACCAAATAAAGAATACCTGAGTTTGAGACTTAAGCAATGACAGTATAACTGCCAGTACTGTACCCCTAGAAGAAAGCTAAGCTTTTCCTCTGATTTCACTAGAGGTTATTTCTCATCAAACAAAATTTCACTTTCCATGTGTCCCAAGAATTTGGGAATGCTTAAAGGATGTTCTAATCATCTCTTATTAAATCTCAGATACAATAAGATGGGAGTCCAGCATGGTGGCACATACCTTTAATCCCAGCACTCCGGAGACAGAGGCAGGTGGATCTCTGTGGTACTGAGGCCAGCCTGGGCTACATAGTGAGTTCCAGACCAGCTGAAACTACAAGGAAACCCTGTATTTGGTCAAAAAGACTAAATAATGAATAATAATAATAATAATAATAATGGGCCTAAGTTATTGAAAAAAGAAAAAACTTGAGTAATGCAATGCCTATATATGTTCTGAGTCTTCCTTCATATTTCTATTGTGACCTATCATCATAATTATTATTATAATATTATTCGTAATAATTTACTATACATATTGGTTGCCCGGGCTCTTGTTAAAATACTGACTCTGGTTCACTAGACCCAAGGTATAGCCTGAGGTTATGTATTTCTCCCAAGCTTCTAGAAAATGCCCGTGCCCTTAGTCTGTGGACCACATTTTGAAGAACAGAAGCCTATTAATTAGTCAACTCTGGGACCTTTCTATCCCTATCCCCAGCATTGGTTCTGGGGTTCCATGTCAACAAAGCTATCTGTAAGTTCCTCCTTTCCCTTAGTCTACAGTTATGCTAAAAAAAGCAACCAAACACACACACACACACACACACACACACACACACACACACCCCCAAAACCATAAAAAAGAAATAGCTCCTTTACTTTAATGCCAACTATCTTTAAAAAGTAATGTATATACTTTGCTTTTACAATTTTTTTTCATTCTTTGAGAATTTCACACATGCATGCAATGTATTTTGATCTTATTCACCTCCCACTCCCCTCCTCCAAATCTTTCTGGATCCTTCCCTCATCCTCCTCCCAACTTTCTCTGTCTCTCTCTCTGTCTCTCTGTCTCTCTGTTCTCTCTCTCTCTCTCTCTCTCTCTCTCTCTCTCTCTCTCTCTCATTCAGTTAGTCCTGCCCATGACAATAGGGCCACCTACTGTATCATGGTCAACCTACCAAGGACCACATCTCTAAAGAAAAATGACTCTCCCTCCCCCAGTAGCCATCAACTGTTAATTGCTCATTAGCTATGGGTGGGGACTCCTGTGCTCCTCTACCATCCATGTTGGACTGTTGAATGGCTTGATCTTGTGTTGGCAACGACAACCACTTTAAAAGTTGAAGAATGTAATGGTCCTGTCATGTCCTGAAGACACTGTTTTGGTCCTGTTTTCCCTGACCTCTGGCCCTTACAATTCTCCTGACCCCTCCTCCATAATGGTTCCTGAAACTTACAGGAAAGGGGTATGATAAAGATGTCCCGTTCTCTCTGCACTTTGACCAGTTGTGAGTCGCTGTATTTACTGCCCTCTCGTGGTCTGCTTTTTAAGCCTCCAATTATCTCAGATCAAAGCCAGATTAGTGAAAGTAGTCTCATAAGACCCCCTAATGACTTTTTGTCAAGCCCATATACCACTGTCTAATTGGCGTGACCTCATAGTGACTTCTGACTTTCTCTTCTACCTATTTCTAAAGGGAGACTTTATCTTTCTGCTTCTCTTCTCGGTTTCCTTTGTGAAAACTGAAGATTCCTCTGACCACTGAGTTCTTTCAAACTTCTACTACCCACCTCTTCCTCTCACTGTCCTGAACACTGTCTATTGGTGATTTTACACCTGTTACTTGTACCATTTCAAATATAACAGTGATGTGTGTGTGTGTGTGTGTGTGTGTGTGTGTGTGTAGCCCAATGTTCCTCATGCTCCAAATCAAAGTTGACATCTTTCCTAACACTTCCTCATGTGACCCTCAATATCAGCGCAATCACATCTCATGATCCTTCTTCCCTCATAGGGCCTTTTCAGTCTTCCTCTCCTTTCCAGCATATGCTTATTTTTCTCTTTACATTCCATCAGTTCTACCTCACAGTATCTCGAGATTTCAACCTCCCGCTGGCATCTGCTTATCCTCCTGCCAAGACCTCTATAATGTGGCTTCCTTCAGCCTCTGCCTTCAACCCATACTCCATGCTGCCTCCAGACTATAGTCCCTCAAACAAATTCAAAAATCTTCATGTCATGTTGCTGTTCTAAGTTGTCTTTTCCAGTTACCCAGTACCAAGTAATGAACTATGCCAAAATGTACTGGTTTGTAGTAAAAAACAAAAGAAAAATTAACCAACCCATTAAACTCCATTTTTCTCTCTTACAACTCTGGGTTGACCATTCTCAGCTCAGCATCGAGCTAGTCTATTCTCTTTTGGGGTTTCTCATACAGCTTCAGCAAGATACTGGCCAAGGGTAGAGTCATACAAAGGCTTGGCTAGGCTGATACCCAAGATGGCTCTAACAAACACTCTCTACATAATCTCTTATCTGTTCTTTCCCACCTTGTGTCTCATGGTAGTTGGGTTCTTAGAGGGTAGCTGGATTTCTCAGATGTATAAGAAACATTAAATATTAGTCTTTTCTTTCACACCCTGTAAAACTTGGTACTTGGCTTATGACAAGGAATTCTAATCTTTTAATCCCACCACACCCTGGGAGATTTTTGTTTAAGGAAAGGCCCTGATGTATTCCTGAGCCTGGTTGCCTGTGGCCATGGAGCTCTTCTCCCTTTGTTCAGCTGATTCTTTTAAATTGGCCAACCAGGAAAGACTGTGAGGTTGGACCTCAGTCAACAGGGAAAAGACACAGTACTCTTGCCTTATGGATAAAAGCCAGCCACACTTCCAGGTCCTGTGTGCTTGCTGGATATGACTGATCACACAAAACAGCCTTTTGCAAAATCTGCCTTGCCAAGTTACTTTCACTTTGTCTGCGTGTTCTTTGTGTGGTATTGATGGGGTTCTTGAACCTCAGATTTTATTTCTAACAGATGGTATTTGGCTTCCCTTAAAACAAATATCCCAAGAGACCAGTAAAGATACATGGGATCTTCAACAATCACAAGTGCCACTAGCACCACATTCTATTGGTTCCAAACAACCAACCCAGATTCTTACGGGAAGGAACTAAGAAGGGGTCATCTGTGAGAATGGGGAACATCTCTGAAGACAAGCTGTGCAATGCTTCTTGCCTCCCTAATAGATAAATTCCACTGTCAGGAGAAGCTATACTGACGTCTCACAACCATCCTTAGCTGATTTCATCTGTTATTCTCCTTGGTGTTACCTGGGCTCAACTCACAGCAAGCATCCTCTGTTCTCTAAGTTTACAATGACTTTCAAAATTTGTACATATACACATGCTGTTCTGTTCTGGGAATTCCTTTTTCTCTTTGGCCAACTTCTATTCCTCATGGCAACAGAGGACAGTGGAGAAAGAAGACAACCTCACACTGTGGTGGGCTCTCCTTTCTCTGTGTAGCATTTCAATGTACCACTCATGGCACCTCACCTGTTGTGGTGTGTGACTGTTCCCACTAGGCTCAGGTATTAGGATCCTGAATCCCCAGCTGCTGCAGTTTGCTATAGAAACTTAAAGAGTTGGTGTCTCACTGGAGGAAGTGGGTCACTGCAAGAGGGCCTTGAGGTTATAGAGCTTGGTTCTACTTTCTATCCACTTCATGTTTGTGTTTCCAAACTATGGATACAATGTGACCAGCTGCCTTGCATTCCTGCCATCACACCCTATCTGCTATGATAGACTGTATCCCTTCTTAAACGGTGAGCCAAAATAAACCATTCCTTAAGTTGTTTTTTTATCAGAACAAGGAAAGTAATTAACACTGAAAATTGGTACCAAGGATTGGGGTCATTGTTATGATAAATCTGACCATGTGGGTCTTGGGCTTTTGCAACTGTTTTGCAAGAAGGATATGGAAGAATTTGAAGCTTCAAACTAGAGAACCCGAGAATGCTATAAGCTGAGATGAATGGGTCGTTGTGATGGGTGCTTAGTGTTGTGGTCTCAGAGACTGGGCCCAGTCAGTCTCAGAGACAGAGACGCAGCAAGGTAAACATTTATTACGATCGCAATCGGCCAAACTTACTCTCCACAGGAGTAGGAGAAAAGTGGCCCTGAGTTAAAACAGCAGAGTCCTTTGCTAGGTCTTCTATGACCTTTTGCAAGCAAGCAAGCTCAGAACAAAAGCAGAAATATGCAGTTAGCAATTTAGCAAGGCTTACACAAACTTTACAGCATGACAGGAAATCTTGAGAAAAATCTTATGGATAAAATCTCATGACACTATGGTCAGCTGTTTTTCAGAAACCCATTTTACAAGTCAAGGTTTTGCTGATTTTTTTTTTTTTTTTTTTGGTCTTTTTGAGACAGGATCTCCCTGTAGCCCCAGCTGTCCTGGAACTCACTATGCAGACTGGCCTTGAACTCACAGAGGTCCACCTGCTTCTGCCTCCCGAGTGCTGGGATTAAAGGCGTGTCCCACCATGCCCAGCCCTGATTTTTAAAAATACCCTTTGTGATAGACTAGGAACATGAATCTTACTTCAAAAGAATTAAACATTAAACCCCAGAAAAACAACCCTTTTACCTTAGCTGAAAAAGTTAGACTGATGATTCAACTTGTATCAAAAATATTGAAGGGAAAAAAACAGGGAAATTACAGAAGTCAAACAAGGTCAGCAAAGTGCCAGCCTCTAACACTTAGAAGACCAGAATGAGGAGAAAAATGAGAATATGAGAAAAAATTAGCTCAAGAGTTTTCCGAGGGGAACAGCGACTCTGTCAAACTGGGCTAGAGCCCATTCTGGCAAGGAATCTGGCTGTATTCTGCCCATGTCCTGAGAATTTGAGTGAAGCTGAAGTTAAAAGCAATAGATTAAATTTTAAAGGAATTTCAAGACAGGGTAGTGTTTAAGTTGTGTTATTGTTACTGCTTACTGTTCTTTTTAAAAAATTTTTTATTTATTTATATTTTTGTGTGTATGAGTGTAATTCCTGCATGTAGGTAGGTGCACCTGTGTCATGCAATGCCTGTGTAGGTCAGAAGAGGGCGTTGGATCCCCTGGAACTGGAGTTATGGATGGTTGTTAGCCTTCATGGGTGGCTGGGAACCAAACCCAGGTCTTCCGAAAGAGTAGCCAGTGGTGTTAACCCCTGAGCCATCTCTCCAGCCCCTGTTTACTGTTCTTATTTGGGTCTGTAGAGTGGACAAATGGGGTGGACGATATGAAAAATATGCAGTTTGGCAAAGAAAGGGGCATGGGTGAGTTTAAAGCTACAGATAAGGTGCGTGTGAAAGCATCTGTACTTGTTAAAGTGAATAGCTCCAAGGACTAGTGCTCTCCAAGGAAGAGGAACCTAGTGCTCACCGCTGGGACCAAAAGAAAGGTGCCATGAGGTAAGGCTCAGACTTGAGAAACTGCACATTCCTTTAAAAAGAGAGCGTCTCAACTGAGAACGCTGCAGAACAGGTTTCCTGCTCAAAACAACTGCCTAGGAAACTGTTCTCAGCTTCATCCACTAGAGCACACAGAGGCCGCTACAGCTGTGGGAGAGGGGAAGAGAGCACACCTTAAGTTGGCAGCAGAACCTGGCATCACCATTCATGTGGTACTGGTTTTGAAGGTACAAATGATGTAAGAGTGAGGGGCTCATGAGACTTGCACCCAGGTTTTAGAAAGTCACTTATGCAGAGCAATATGTGGCAGGGTCATATTCACTGCAAGGAGGCCCTGAGAGGCCGCTGCATGAGGCTAGCAATAAGAAGAATAAGCTGAAGTAGAGACCCCTGGATGTTGGAGATGCTAAGACTATAGGCTATTCATAAAAGAAGGCTGCTGGCCTGGAGTGGCGCTAACATAAGAGAGACATATGTGCTACAAGTAGCAGGAATAGAGAAGCAGGGCTCCCCAAGGCCCCCATTCCTCCTTTTCTGAGTGGGAATCTTTAGCTAGTTAAGTTGTATATTGGAACGGCTTATATACTCACAGTTAAGAGTCTCAGAAGAAGCTTTTATTGAACAAGTTCTCTCTCTCTCTCTCTCTCTCTCTCTCTCTCTCTCCCACCCCCTCCCTCTCCTCCCCCTTCCTGTCTGCAGTGAGGTGAACAAACTCCCAGTTAAAAAAGTTATTCTCTCAGGTATTTTTGTTACAGTTATGTAAAGTTAACTAACACACTCCTCATTTACACTTTGACCTCTGTGGACAGGAACCACAAACAACATATTTATCTAAAATCTTTAGCATCTTATGTGGTGACTAGTAACTAGCATATAATTTTGTGTTGAGCATATGAATGAATGGATGAGTGAACTTGACTCAGTCAAATAATTCACACCTCATGAATACTCAATTCTGGTACTGAGAATACTGATAACATTTTAAATGTAAACATCAAAAATGTACTGCTTAGGGACAGCAAGATGGCTCAGCGGATAAAGGTGCTTTCTGCCAAGCCTGAGTTCCATCCCTGACCCATGTGGTGGAAGGAGAAATCTGACCCTCAGAAGTTGTCCTCTAACCTTCAAATGCATGCAGTGGCATGCATGTACACACACACACACACACACACACACACACACACAGAGTAATTAAAAAAAACAACAAAACAATTTAACATACTGCTCAATGAATTTACCCCATGATATAAAGCCAATACTTGGGTCAGGAAGCATTAGTAGCATTCCAGAAATTCCGGTGCCCTTCTCTGACCTCCTCCAAGTGTAAGCATCCTTCTGACTTCCTAGTGTCAGAGATTTTGCTTGTTTTTGAACTTTATATAAATGGGAGCGTACAATACATTTTGTTTTGTTTCTGCTACATTCCTTCAATGTTGTTTGTTAGTTCATCTATGCCGTTGATTTTAAAGATTTATTTTATATTAAATTCTGTGACTGTGTATGGGGTATATATACATGAGAGTGGAGTGCCTGTAGAAGCCAGAGGCATCAATCTCCCTGGAGCTGGACTTACAGGTGGCTGTGAGCCACCCAGCATGCGTGCTGGGAACGGAACTCTAGTCCTCTGTAAGAACAGAACTAGTTTTTAACCACTGAGCCATCTCTTCGGTCCTCAATGTGCTTTTATTTATTTATTTATTCATTCATCCATTATTATTACTATTTTATTATTTTGAAAGAGGGTCTCACTATGTAGCCCTGGCTGGCCTGGAACTCACTATGCAGACCAGGCTACCCTCCTTCTCACATAGATCTGCCTGCCTCTCCCTCCCAAGTGCTGGGGTTAAAGGTGCATGCTACCACGCCTGGCCCCAGTGAGTGTTTTTAATCTGTTTATTTATTTCTGTACATTTCTTTGTGTGCATGTAATTTATTTGTTCTACTGGTGATGAACTCTAGTGTGTGTTTTCTTTACTTCCTTCTTTTGCTCCCTAAGTTCAACATTCTGACATCTTTGAATGAATAACAATTTCTTAGACATCAGCTGAGCTCAACAGGCTTGAACTCTACATAGTGCACCTACTTCATGAAGAAAAGGCCTAAGTCTATGGGCGCGTTCATCATCCGTGTTCTGGTGTTGTCAGCAGGGAGAACTGTCAAGGTTACTTTCAAAAGCTGTTTTTACTTCACATTCCATTCACTCGGACATATTTTGAATCATTTGTAAAATTCACTTAAACAGGTTGTTGACAAAAAATTAAGTAAGATGGCTCCTGGGGGACACTGCTTGATAAGTCTCAAGCTGATAACCTTTCAGAGATCTGCCATTTGGAGATTTTTTTAGAACCTGTTTTCCATATCTATCATGTAAGGATGATTTTCTTATCTCTACATCACATAAATCTTGGGGTGCTTGGAGCTGAGCACAGGAGAGGCACACGATAAATATTGCTCAGATGTTATTTATAAAGTTGAAATAATCTTGTTACGTGTTTCATGAGCCATACTCAAGCAATGCCCCAGTGTA
Source organism: Nannospalax galili (assembly GCF_000622305.1). NCBI lineage: Eukaryota > Metazoa > Chordata > Mammalia > Rodentia > Spalacidae > Nannospalax > Nannospalax galili. Next base: position 218,256 of record NW_008340915.1, on the reverse strand, counting down.
TTGGGAGACTTGTTACTTGAATTTCTTCAAGGGCATTATTCAATGATGGATTTTTCTTTTCAAATTCTTATAGTTAAAGCACATAGTTTTGGCTAAGATAGAAACCTTAAACAGAAAATTAGTGGTCCCAAGACAAAGATTTATCTTACTGGAGCCCAGAAACCTAGGGTCTACCTTCTGCTGTGAATTTGGTTACTCTAGGTGTCCTACACAAGTGGAATCCTATACTATGTACCCTTCAGGGACTGCCTTATTTCACTTATCATGATGTCCTCAAGGTTCACCATGTGTCAGAATTTCTTTCCCTTTTACTACTGAACCATATTCCATTTTATGTACATGTTACTTATCCAAGCATTCATCACCATGGTTTGGATATGGCTCGAGTGTATCCCCAAAGGTTTGGGTGCTGGGAGTTTGGTCCCTGATGTGGTGATGTGGAGAAGTGAGGAAACCTTTCAAAGATAACAACATCTTTAAGGGGGAATTAATTCTCTTTTTAGAAAAGCATATTCTTGTTCTTATGGGAAGTCATGTGAGAGCCAGTTATGATCAAGTAAGTCATCCATGTGCTTGGCTACTTCTGTATACTGCTGGTTCATCTTACGTTTTTCTTAAATATTTTCACACAGGAGACCTCACCAGGATAATGATATCCATGCTGTTTGGATCTTCTAGCCACTAAACTTGTGAGCCAAATCCCCCTTATTTTATTTATAAAGTATCCAGCCTGAGGAATTTTGTTATAACAACAGGCAATGGACTAATACAATCCACCAATGGATAATTGAGTTGCTTCAACCATTTGAAATGTTGCAAATCATGTTGTTCTGAATGTGGATGTGGAATCGTCACCTCAAGTCTCTGCTTTCAGTTGTTTGTAGAAATATACCTATAAAGGAATTCCTGGATCAGGTAATCATTCTATGAATAATTTTTTAATGAGTGTTCATACTGTTTTCCACAGCATCTGTATTATTTTATATTTCCACTAAAAGTGCACAAGGATTCCTGTTTTTCCAAACCTTCACTAATGTTTGACTCTTGCCATTGCTTATGACTTTTTGGTAGTCATCCTAATGTGTATGAGATACATCTCATTCTGATTTTGATTTGTATTTGCTTATTGATTAAGGGTGTTTAGCATTTTTTTCATTTGCTTGTTAACTACATATACATATACGTATACATATACATATACATATACATGCCTTAGTCGGGGTTCTCTAAAGGAAATATATATGGGGATTTAACAGGCTGTCTTACAAGATCAAGTCCAAGTAGCCCTACAATGGCAGCACCACACTGGAGAGGCTGCCTCTGCCCTCTGAGTGCTGAGTTAATATGCATGAACCACCATGTCTGACCTTGTGTTGCTCTTCTTAATGACTGTATAGTATTCCATTTATGGATGTGGCATCTTCTCTTCAATTAATCCCTGTTGTGGGATGTTTAGCCTATTTCCAGTCTTTTCCTCTGACAAACAGCACTGCATTGAACATCACTGGTGTGTATTCTTGAGTAATCTAAATAGGTGGACAATTAGTCATTACCTAGTGATGAAGCAGTGAAGTTAATCGGCTGACTTATGTTTATACTCATAACTAGCATTACTTAATACTAACTTTCTGTATGTACACATGTGGATGTATGATGTGTGTATGTTTGTATGTGCAAGTATGCACATCTGTACCATGGCACACGTGTGGAGGCCAACCTCGGGTGTCAGTCCACACCTCCCACCTTGCTTGAGATGGGTCTCTCTTGTTGTTCACCACTCTGTGGGCCAGGCTAACTGACATGCATTTTGATCAAGTCCCCTGTGTCTGCCACCCATCCCTAATCAGGGTGTACTGGGATTATAGATCTGTATATTACCGTGTTTAGTGTTTTATATGGGTTTTAGAGATCCAAACTCAGGTTGTCAGGCTTGCATGGTAAACACTTTAGCCACTGAGCCATCTCCTTAGCCCAGCACTAACTTTCAAAGACTCCCAAAGTCAAGGATAGTTTTAGAAGATAGTAGAAGATTTAGATCTACCAATACCCACATACTGTAAACCACTACAAAGCAGATACTTTAGTCCTTATGTATGGAACAAAGTATTACATATTATACCCCATGAAAAGTATAGACAATCAGTAATTCCTCACAGATTTGACTATCAGTAGGAAGCATCTTGTACTAATTGAGGAGGAATTTCCAGATAATCCATTTTCTAACTAAATTGTTATACTGGAATTACTTTGACGGCAAACATTCATGTAATCCCCGGTTTGAGCAAATATAACACACAGAAACTGGCCACCTTACCTCGTATACTAAACACTCTGGCTTTGAGCATCCATCAGTAGCAGCCGGGTCCTTACTAAACCATTGAATGACAAGTCCAAGTGTCCTGTAACTACAGGACTCCCTCTCTGCCTGCTGCAGGCTGATCCACGTTCCGCCACTGCCCTCTAGTGTCTGGTCACCCTGCCTGGCGCTTAACAAGATCGAATTATTTTCTTTGCCTCTCTTCCTGACACATCTTAAGCTCAGTGAGGACTGGGATGATGCTCTTGACACTCTGCGTACCCAGTTTCCACAGCAGTGCCTAACCTGAAATGTCCACCCATAAATATCTTCTGAATGAATGATGAAATGAGCTGAGTGAATGGATAGATTCCTGGGTTCCGTCATTAAATTCTCTCTGCCTGCCATAGCTTTTACTTTTGTTTTCTCTCACACTGTTGCTGTTCAATCTCTTGGCTTCAGGCTACTGTCTCTTTATAACCTTCTGCAGCTAGAGAAACCCAATGACAGAGCATGGAAGATGGGTCATCAAAATGAGTAAGGACTGGAGGTCTCTCCATAATTCAAGTCTATAGCTTTAGTGCATTGTCGTGCTGACGGGCAGCTCAGGAACTCAAAAGTATATTTCATTTCCCTCTTGGTTTTTGCATTCTGGATTGAGTTGTCAATCAGCTGGTTGCTAGGTAAAAAAGTTACAGCTGTTTTGTATGCCTGTAAAAGTTCATTAAAAGTCTGGTTGTGTGGCTAGTACAAGGCTAGGAAATAAAGGATCACGCATGACAATATTGTAAGAACTTAATGCACATTTACTGAAAGGCAAAAGAAAAGCTCAGAGGATGTGGCTGCTGCCTTTGACAACATCAGATGTGTGGACTATTTATCAGACACTTAGCCATCATGAAAATCCAGCTACGTAGGCACTATTTTCATGTATCTGTTTTATGGATGAGGAAACTGAGGTTTAGAGAGGGTAAGAGATTTCTAAAGGGATATTGCATTGTGAATTCAGCCAACACCCAAATCTCCTTGATTCCAGGGGCCACATTCAGAATGGGCTTGCTGACTCAAGAGACTTTTTTTCTTCCTCAGAAGCAAGACCCATGAAACTGGTAAGACTTCTCAAAGTACTCCAGCTTGTGGCCGGGCACCTGGTCCCTATCTCCTGCTCATCTCCTCTTCCCTGGGCAAACTGCTCTCAAGCCAGTCTGGGCTATTTCCTGTTCTTGCAGCATTTTGAGCCTCTTCATGCCCCAGGGCCTTTGCACAATCTGTTCTCTCTGTCTTGAATAGTTTTTCCCCCAGCTATGTCCATGGTTTCCTCTTTTCTTTGATTAGTTCTATGCTTACCTGTTACTTCCTCAGACAGACTTTTCTTGAGTACCTTATTTAAAACAGCAGCATGTAACATTACACCCAAAGCTACTCTGTTTTATTTTCTCCGAAAGGATACTGAGGATCTGTTTATTTTATTTATTATTTTTATTTTATGTGTATGAGTGTATTTCCTACATGTGTGTAAGTGCAGCTGTGTCCTGCAATGCCTACGGAGGTCAGAAGAAGGCACATCAAACTCTCCTGGAACTGGAGTTAAAGATGGCTGTTAGCTGCCATGTGGGTGATAGGAATCAGACCTGGGTCCCCTGCAAGAGCAGCCAGTGCTCTTAACTTCTGAGCCATGTCTCCAACCCCAGATTTGCTTTTTTTTTTTTTCTTATAGCATATTTACTTTTTGTTGTTTTTCTTTTCTACTTAGTGGAGGATTCCAGGAGGCAACTGAATCTTGGCACACCTCTTGTGCCTAGAATAGTCCCTGCACACAGTTCTCAATACCTTCCTATTTAATAAACATGCTCCTTTATTGCATATCAATGTTTCATTAAAATAACATGTCTGTGCCGGATGTTTTACATTATGGTCTCTCATATATTGCTTTGCCCTAGTCCTATGGGAGAGGTTTTTTGTTGTTGTTGTTTCATTTCATAGACCCAGATAAGGAAATCTAGCTCAGCGAGCTTGAATCACATCCTCCTGGGTAGGGAGCAGCTGGACCAGGATCTGGACCTGACTAGTTGTCCGTGGTGCTTCCTGCTATGAATGATGCCCTGGGTGTCCATCCTGCCTGGTTTCATGCTTATTGCTGAGCTACAATCTATGTCTCCAAAGCTTTTTGTGGCAAACAGCCTCTCTTCCACTTTTGCACTGATGGTATTTTGATAAGTTCTAATGGGCAGTGAAAAAAGGATGTGGGACTTTTGAACATGACCTCCCAATGGTCAGGACATGACATGGGGTTCCATTTACTTGGGGATCAGATTTCACCCAGGGCCCTTCAGATCCCCCACTTTTTCCAAGCTCTGAGGATAGATGCTTATCAGGAGCAGTTGTAAGAGTGAGAAACATCAAGACAGATGATTTTGTGTTCCTGTATTAACCAGAAAAGCTCCACAGAAGTTTTGGCTGATGTATCATCAGGTTTCTGATTGTCTTTTTTTTTTTTTTCATGCAGCGTTTGCAACCTGTTTTTCTCACACTGCTTTGGCTACTGGAAGTTACATCCTGCACTCTGAAAGGGGACCAGTGTCCCTGAGTGGTCCTGCAGAAACAGTGTAGAATGGGGAAGGCAGCAGGCTTGGGGAAACCCACCCGGCCCACTTGGACTTGCTCTTTGGGGGAAGACGGTGAGAAGCAGTTCATGTCTGCAAATGAAAAGAACTCGAAATTAATATCGACTCTGTCTCCCATGAGGCATCAATGTGGGGGTCGGAGTTTTTATTAAAAATGGAGTTTCGCGAAGAAGAGAAAGCTTTGTGGAGGCTGGGGAAAAGGGAAAGGGGTGGGAAAGCGAAGATGTTGATCAAAGGGTACAAAGTTTTAGTTAGACTAAAGGAATCAGTTTACTGATCTGTTGTATTGCCTGGTGACCAGAGTTAATAATGCTGTATTTATTGTGTATTTCAAAATTGCTAACAGAATAGATTTTAAACATTCTCCTCACAAAAGATGCTATAAAATATTTCAGGTGATAGACATAGTTACCTTGCTCTGATCAGTATATACACCTGTATAGAAGTGTCCCATTGGACCCCACAAATGTATGTAACAGTTACAACCCATTAAATATTAAATAAATTAAAAACTAGAAAAATGATAAGTTGGTGAGATGAATATGCTAATTGGCTTGATTGATGTATACACATAGATCAAGACATCACAATGTACCTTATGAATACACACAATAAAGAGTTCTTCATTAAAATTTAAAATTCAGGGGCTGGGGAGATGGCACAATGGTTAATAGCAGTGACTGCTCTTGTAGACGACCTGGGTTTGGTTCCTAGCACCCACATGGTGGTTAATAATTGTTCATAACTCCAGTTTCGGGGGATGTGGTATTCTCTTATGACTGCTGCAGGCATTTTATGCATGTGATACACTCACATACATGTAGGCAAACACCCAGACACATAACAAAAATAATTTCTAAAAATAAAAACTAGATCATACATATTTCCAAAAATAAAAATAAACATTTTGGCATTTATTTCCTAACAAATCCTTTGTAGTTGCTCTAGATTCAGAATTGGTTTCTTCCCTCTTGCCCCAAACAATTTCATGAAACAGCGTGGGGAGTGTTATAGGGGCAGCAGCAACCTTGTCCAGCGGGTCTGTTTTGCTTCAGGTCTGTGGGAAAGGGAGACTGCAGCACACGCCCAAATAGCCAGGTCTTAACATGACAGGCAGGAGGACCCCAAAGAACCAGCATCAACCCAGTGCAGGAAACATGGAAGTCTTCACACAGACCCATGAAAGGAAGTCATTATTCAAAAGTCACGGTTCTCATACACACACATACACAAAGCTAAACACACTAATGGAATCTTCCATGTGTGTGATGGTTAAGTCACACACATGGAAGATTCCATTCATGTGGTTAAAAGCCTTCATTGATCTCTTAGATCTTCATAGGAAAGAAAACCTGACACTTCCTTTCCAGACTCTTCACCACCTACTTCCCATCCTCATATCCCAGCCCTCCACCACCTGCACCTGGACCTCAGCTGTGCCTTGTGCCTGGCTGCCCTTCTTGATTTTTTTAAATTAATTTATTTTTATTTGTGTGTGTGTGTGTGTGTGTGTGTGTGTGTGTGTGTATGTGTACAAGTGCCTGAGGGTATTGAATCTCCTGGAGCTACAGTCAAAGGCAGTTGTGAGCTGCCCTACATGGGTGCTGGAATCTGAACTTGGGGCCTCTAGAAGAGGAGTGTGTGCTCTTAGCTGCTGGGCCATCGCTCCACCCCTCTTCTCCCATGGTGTTCCTGTAGTAACACTTCCTTGGAAGACCCTGGAGCTCCAAACGTTGACACTCACCTGAACAATAACATGTGTGACCAGAACACGTCTCTCTCTTTTCTTCTTTGTGTTCACTGTTTTAGATGTTTTCACCTTTTTGCCACAGAATAAAATGAACAAAGTCATCTCTTCTTTTATCATCGGGAGAGGGTTGTTTACTGGCATCTTGGTTTTTTTAAAAACATTAAATTTGTGTGTGTGTGTGTGTGTGTGTGTGTGTGTGTATTTTTTAACTGAATTTTTGCGATTTTCAGGCAATATAGTTTGACATCATTTAGATCTGATCCCCTCTCTCCACCTCCCCCCTGCACTGCCACTAGCCAATTGAATGAACTCACACACACACACACACGACCTGCAGAGTATGAGATGTGGCCCCCAGTGTCCTTCAGTGTGGGTCCATCCACTGGGTCCACCGAGTCCCAACCCTGTAAGACACTGTCTTCCAGCAGTCATCAGTTGCCAAAAATTCTTTAGGTTGCACTGGGATTTCTTGCCCACTTCCCCAGGACTATGCTAGAATTTTGTCTAGTTTGAGCTTGCATAGGACTTGTTCTTGCTGTTACCATTGCTGAGAGTTCGTATGAGTAAATGACCAGCTGTCTGGATGACTCTGTTTCCTCATGGTCATCCATCCCCTCTGACTCTTAAAATCTCTCCACTGCCACTTCTGAAATTACCTCTGAGCCAGAATTGGTCAAACACGGAGAATAAGGTTGAGACACTTAACCGTAAGCGACACATCTTCAATGCAACCTCTACACTTTGAATGAATGCATCTCTTAACTCTCACCAGAGAAGTTTCCTTATGCAGCAGATGGTAATTAACAGAGACCCACAACTAGCCAAGGAGCAGAGAAAAAGAGACTGTGGAGTGCTCAGCCCTACATGGACATCTATATCACATCCCTTCTCCCTGGAGTTCAGAGATCAGTGGGAAGAGAGGGCAAAATGACTGTAAGAACCAGAGGCAGTGGATAACTACAACGAAACAGTGTTTCCAGACACAGTTGAGTAATTGCACATATGAACTCACAGTGGTTGTGACAGCACGCACAAGACCTGCACAAGCTCAAGCCAGACACAAACCCATCATTGAGTGGGGATGTGGCACAAAGTTTCACCCTTGGCTGAGGAGCTGTTGGTAACTGATGAGTTTTTTTTAATGAAGACACAAAGCTGGGTGTGTAAGGAAAAAGGGTAGATCTGGGAGGAGTTGAGGGAGGAGGTGAATATGATCAAAATACAGTGTATGAAATGCTCAAAGAATACATTTTCTACTCAGCACCCCATGGAACATTTTCAAAAATTGACCACATACTGGGCCATATAACCAATTAGCCAGGGATAGCTGAGTTATTTGTTCAGGACAAGGAGATGAGCTAAGGGTTGTTGACCAAGACGCTTTCCCACAGAGCAGGGAGCCTGCACTTTTATGACCAGCCGCTTCCTCCTGCCAGTCTAACAGTGTTCTGCAGGACATGGAATATCAGAGCCACTGTTTTCAGTGCCCCTCCCTTTAGCAGAGAATGCAGCCTGGACAATTTTAGGCCTACCTCACCCTAGGGCCTGGCATCCTGGTTTCCTACAATTGCCAACTGTTGAGATACAGTTTTCTCCTGGGCATAAATGGACCATTGTCAGTATGAAGTAGAGACAACCTTGATCAGTTGCCATGCCATTGAAATAAGCAAAAGAGCATAGCGGCAGGCAAAACTTTTGTAAAGCCATGGGGCAGATAGTACTCTGGAGTAGAAAAGGGGAAAGGTCAACAGGATCCTCTTATGGGATTCCACCTACCACTGCTTCCTGCCTCCCAGATGCATGTGGCCTTGAGAAGTGCTGGGACACATGCAAAGTGGAAGGCTAAGAGAAGTAGGGGTTTCCTTATGTGTAACTTTGGGTAAGGCCTTGTTCATGGTGTGGGGACTTCTCAGTGATACTTTTGAATTACCCACACTTCTGTAACTAACCCAGTTTCCATATTCCAGGGAAGAGTTCCAATAAACTCACTGATAGAATCATTTTTTGATCTGTTCCTGGGTACTTTCTAGTGTATGTAGACATTTATTCATGTCCCAATAGGACAAGCATCATATTACATATTAACTGAAAATGATTCATTGTTTTACGAACAAGTCCTATACTGATCAATATTCAATCCATTGGAACTTTATTGTCTGCTCAAGATGTTTAGATGCTACATCAAAGTAAATGAAAATCATACTGGCTTCAAGAAAATTACTTTAGCTGGGTGTGGTGTATGACTTTAATCCCTGCTCCCTCCCCCAGGAATGCTCCCTCACCCACATCTCCATGTTATGAGGTGACCCACCAGAGAAGACCACTCAGACACAAAGGTATAACAAAAAGAAAGTCTTCATAGCCAGCCAGCAACTATACTGGGTATTCCATCCCAAGTGCAATGCCAAGCCTTTCCGAGGATAGGTTTTTATATAGTAAAACCACATTCTTGTGAGCACAAAGGTACTTTCCTACAGGTGCAGTTCAAGCAGGAAGTACAGAAGTTAACATAAGCAATTAGCAAAATAGCCAAAAACATGTTGCCCTTCTCAAACCCATATGTTGGTACAGCTGGGCCAAGTTGTTCTAATGCCCGGCCTTAGGCCCACTCTCTTTAGTTTTAACTGCCTGGGTCAGCTAAAGTAACGTTGTGGCATAACTATCGTCAAACCTCCTAGTGTGATGCCTTATCACACCCACACTGGACCTCATGTATTCCACTATACATGTTAAATCTTATCCAGTCAAACACTTGTACCCAGATGTCCTTTGGTGCAAATTCATCCACTGAAGTCTAGTCAGCCTATCTAGAGATCATTGGTATGGCCTACTCTCCCTCACCCAGTAGTGATCAGTCTCCAATAGTTCCCAGACTAGGGCCAACCGGCCACCCATTTCCCTCGCTCCATACTCTGGGCCCTTGTGTGATTGAGTTGGTACTTTCTCACTTTTCTGTAATAATTCTTTTATTTATTATTTTTATTTCATGTGTGTGAGTGTACTGCCTGCATGGTAATGCATCTGTGTCATGCAAAGCCGCCGGAGGACAGAAGAGAGCATCAAATCCCCTGGAACTGGAGTTACAGACAGTTGTTAGCCCTCATGTGAATGCTGGGAATTGAACCCAGGTCCTCTGCAAGAGCAGCCAGTGTTCTTAACTGCTGAGCCATCTCTCCAGCCCCTGTAGTAACTCTTAATAAAGCTTGCATTCTTCTTTTCCTACTTCCATGAGAGTCTACGTCTTTAATTTTCATTGGTATGAGACAATGAACTTGGAGCCACTGTCTCAGATTAATCACTGACGACATGAGTGTCCAGCATCTCAGGTCTTTGGGTCATGCACAACTGGGCTGTGAAAGGTCCTAATGCACTCAAAAGTCCTGCATCAGTAAACCATGCACACCTCCTCTAGACTTACTTCTGAACCCTACTGTGGCTTGTTCTCACAGGTATGTGTAAAAGTTACACAGCCTTTGCCCGTGCCAACACCCCTGATGCCATGGCTGTTAAGCAAACGTATTATTGCTCATCAGATTGTAGGCTATGGCTCCAGATAGACCTGGGCTCAAATCTCAGCTCTGACATTTACTGGGAGACCTTAGTTCCGGTTTTAGAATTCTCTAAACCAAATTCAGGTTCTTTGCTGTTGTTGTTGCTTGTTTATTTTCTGTTGTATTTTGTTTGAGGCAGGGTCTCATGTGGCCCAGGTCAGCTGAAAACTCACTATGCAGCTGAGGGAGGATGACCCCTGCTTGCCCCACCTGGAAAGACAGCAGAACTTCGCTTTTGAGCAAATGGTGTTCATAATTATCACTGCCCCTCTGAAGGTGACTTGTGCCCTATTTGGAGGTTACCACTTCAAGACCGCCCAGTTCCATTGACCTGAGGGGCGAGATGTGGGGTAAAGTGGCAAGAGTGCGAACTGTCCTTTACCTTAGATGTACCTCATTGACCTGCCTCCCAGCTCTCACCTGCAACAGCGTCTTCTATTCCATCACATCTTCAGAAATATCTCCATGTATTGATTGGCATTCCACAGGAACCTTAGTGACAATACTGAACGGATGGAAGGGTCTTGTGTATCATGAATATGCATATCATTATTCAAATCACTCTGGTAGCTGTTGAAGATAAAAGGAACTGTTTTATTTTGTGTTCATTAAGCACTAGAGGGTATGTTTTCCTTGGCTGCCGATTCTTATGCCTGTTATGGTTAATGGGAGTTAAATTCCAACATCACATCAAGCGGCAGAAATGATCCCTCAAGTATTTGGAAACTTTTTCCTTCAAATTGCAGATCAAAGCTAGGTTATGAACTTCTATGCTATCTTACTAATGGATTAGACTAGCAGCATTCTTTGAAATTTTTTTCCCAAATGCGAACTTTATGTAGAGATGATTATAGAAATTTTGTAAGCATGGAAGAGCACGAGGTCTATTAGAGCCCGCTGCCATTCTCAGGGGAGAAAACCCAGCATGATTTCAATGCCTGTGATATATCAAGAGTTTGCTCATCGCTCTCAACTATGCTTCACAAAACTCCAATGAGATGTTTCATATGTGGGGAAACTGAGGCAGGGGGGTGGTTAAATAATGGATCCCAGATCACATAGCTAAACCCAGGGCTTTGGGGGCTAGAAGTATGCTAAGACACCAATTTGGGCCTTCTCCCCCTAGTGTCTATCAGATGCCTACTCTATGACAAAATGCCATGGATGGGGTTGCAGTGGGCATCCAAGACTGGCAAGACTGCCGGAGTCGGGACTGGTTCACAAAAACCCATTCAAACTTTTTCCCTGCTTGGCGTAGCTTTCTTCTCTATCATAAAACTACCAATAAGAAAATAAGTTAACTCCAGGTCACCGTGGATGATGAGCTAGGAAAGTGCTCCTATCTGTGACTTGGGAGAGAGAAAGAACATGTGCAGAGGGGAGGAAATGTGGGCAAGAAAGAGCAAAACTTGTGAGCCCAGCACTCAGGAGGCTGAGGCAGAGAATTGAGAGTTCAAGGGCAACCTGGGCTACATAGTAAGTTTGAGACCAGCCTGGACTATGTAGAAAGACACTACCTCAAATAATAAAACCAAAGAAAGGAGAGGGAGAGAGAGAGAGAGAGAGAGAGAAACACATTGTAACCTTAGCTTGTAAGATGAGAGGCTATATTTTATTATCTTGTTTTAAATTTTTTATTTTTTAAATATTTTTGCTTATTATTTTAATTTTTATGTGTATGTGTATTTTATGTGTATGTAAGTGCACGTATGTCATACAATGCCCATGGAGTTTAGAAGGCTTTGAATTCCTCTGGAACTGGAGTTACGAATGGTTGTTAGCTGCCATGTGGGTGCTGGGAACCAAACCCAGGTCCTCTGCAAGAGCAGCCATTGCTCTTAACCAATGAACCATTGCTCCAGCCCTGTTTTTAATTTTTTAAAAAATAACATTTATTTATTTGTGTGTGTGTGCACATGTGAGTGCCACAGTGTGTATGTGGAAATCAAAGGACAACCTTTTTGTTTCCTCCTGGGCCTCACTTTTCTTTTCTTTTCTTAAATTCTTTTCTTTTATCACGTGGATTCTGGGGATTGAACTCAGGTCATCAGGATTTGTGGCAAGTTCCTTTACCGGCTGAGCCATGTCACCAATCCCATTATCTCCTTGTGAAGGAGGCTTCTGGTGATTTCCAGAAAGAGAGAGATCCTGAAAAGCTAAGCCCACACATACATCATAGCATTGAAAATAAAATGTCACCTCTGAGGCATTAGATATGTGTGTTCCTAGCCCAACTTGTGAGAGGGAGCTACCTGATCACCCAGGTATACAGTATGTTCCATTGTTTTAGAGATGTCAATTATGTTTTATGTACTTTGTCACTGAAGACGAAGGAGCAAACGAATCCCTTCTCTCTGTGTGCCTTGCTTTCCTGACTACTTTAGCATCTAAATAAGACACAGTCCAGCTTTGTCTCTTCCTCCCAGGCTCATTTGCTAGGCTTGGATAATCTTTGCTGTTCTCCTTTGTCCTGTGTTCGGTTTGCCTCTGTCTGGAGTGAAAAGTGAGGCCCAGGAGGAAACAGAAATGGATCTACTCAGCAACACCAGAGCAACAGATGACTCTGCAGAGACCCCACCTGGAAAGCTGTGCTTGGCTCGGAGCACCTAATTACCAGCTAGGTATAGACAAATGGGCTGAGTGTCTGGGGGGAAGCAGCAAGTGATGGAGAAAGACAATTTGATTTATGAAGAGAGATTAAAAGAGCTGAATAAGTAGAGCTCAGCAATGATGATGGGATGGAACTTGGGGACCATCTTCTTGTATCTGAAGGCTATAAACAGTCAGTAGACTAAGAGTTATTTTGGCTAGAGCTAAGAACTATAACAGAGTAATGAAAAGAAATTTATGATAATAATGGACTGTAATTTTATACCTATTCCCAAACCAAGAAACCTCAAAACATTTTACAGCTAAGTACAATACACACACGACAACGAGGTGTGTTTAGGCTGCAAAGTGGAGGGTAATTTAGGAAAAGCCTTTGCAAGAAATAATATTTAGTGAGAGGGTACTGAGCAGTTTTTGTGTCACGTGCAGGGAACTGGTTTTGTTTTGTCTGCTGCCCACTCCCAGGCATGATATAGATAGCGAATACTATTGCTCTGTGTTTCTGAGGCATGTACAGTTCAACCCTCATTTTATAGAAAAAAAGTAGGAGGATTTTTGCTCAGAGCAAAGTGTGGAAATCTGCTGCAGCTAAGCTTGTAACCCAGTCTTAGGTTTGCTGCTGGCTGTCTTGGACAGTTTGGGCTTCTTTGTAAATATGCCATAACCTGGCTTATAAACAACAGAAAGGTATTGCTTACAGTTCTGGAGGCAGGAAACTGAAGATCAAGGTGCTGGCAGATTGGTGTCCTGTGAGGGCCATCTTTCTCACAGAAAGCATCTTCACATGAAACAAGATGCAAAGACACTCTCTCTAGCCTCTTCCATTTGTTCAAAGGTTCTATTTTTATTTACGTGTTTATGCACCTGTGTGTGGGTACCCAAAGAGGCCAGAAGAGGGCATCTGGTCTTCTGGAGTTGGAGTTACTAGCAGATGTGAGCCACCTGACTTGGGTGCTAGGAACCTAACTCTGGTCCTCTGCAAGAGCAGCAAATGCTCTTAACCACTGAGCCAATTGTCCAGTCCCTTCTAGCCTTTTAAATAATACACCCAACCTCTTTTCTTTATAAGACACCCCATCTCTTAATACCATCACCTCCGGGACTGGATTTCCAGCATGTAATTTGGCCGGGAGGATGTTGACATTCAGACAGAATTGCTGATGGAGTAGAGGAGGCTGCTGCCTACCTCGTGCAGCTTCAGCCTTGTTCAGTACAGACCACGGAGCTAGACTTGCCTGGGTCTTCCTTCCTCAGCTTCTACTTGTCCCCTTTCTGCTTATGACACTGAAACATAGATGAGCCTTTGTGTTTAGCTTTCCCCTCAGCTTGGAATGTTCCTTCCTCAAATATCTACATCTCTGCCTTTCTCTCTCATTCAAATGCTGCTTGAATGCCAGGTTTGCTTGTTTGTTTTTGTTCTTGTGGTGCTATAGATGGAAACAAGGGCTCTGTACATGCTTGGCAAATACTTTACCACTGAGTACGTCCTATCTCAGCTTACTAGAGGGGACCACACCTGGTCATCCTGCCTAAAGTAGTTGCACCCTTCTCACTCCCTAAGTCTCCCAGCCCCTTACTTTGTTACTTTTAAGTATTCTTCCCAATATGTAAAATCACTCTATTATTGAATTATTGCAGTAAAATTTCTTTGTTCTCTTCTCTGACTTGGGTGCAAGCTCCTTCTGGACAGAGAATTAACCTCTTCTGCTGAGTATTCTCATCACTTCCTGGCCACCTGTAATATGTACACAGCAAATATTAACAAAGTGAATTTACTTGTTTGCAAATAAGGAAACCTTACAGATTGCATGTGTGGTTTGTATTCTGCAGCATATTTATGTGTGTGTGTGTGTGTGTGTGTGTGCATGTGAGGTGCATATGCATGTGTGTGTGTGTGAGTGTGCATGTACAGCCAGAAGACAACCTTGGCTGTCACTTATGTGCTGTCTACCTTGTTTTTTTCTTTTTGAGACCATGTCTTTCATTGGCCTCACCAAGCAGACTAGGCGAGCCCCAGGGATCCACCTGTCCCCACCTCCCCAGCGGTGGGATTACAAGCATGTACCACCTTGCTCTGCAGAGTGGGTTCTGAGGACTGAACTTTAACAACTGAGCCACCTTCCTGCCCCTCCAGTATATATTTTTAACTTCTTAACCTTCTTATTCTTTCAATATGCTCGGGGTACTGTAATGCTCTTTTCTCCAATCATTGGAGCAAAAACCCAAGGAACAAAATTATAACTTGAGGAAAATGGACATGGAAGGAGCCAGATTTGCATGCAGAGCTTTGGAGTTCTCAGAGCTGTCTTTGGTCCTTGGGAATCTCCTACCAGAGTCCAAATCATACGTCTATAAACTTCTTGCCTTCTGCATTGCATGGACTTGTGGAAAGCCACAAAGTGACTATAGTGCAACTCTTCTTGAAGAATTGGGTAAGTGTATGAAGTAATCATCCCATTATAGAGAAATCCATAAATCTGGTCCAACTCCCTTCAGCCACTAATTACAGGTACCCAAAGCCTCTGGCACCAGTTGTCTACATAGTATATACAGTACTTGGCTTTGCACTTTGCTGTTCCAAGAACCTGGGAGATGGGAAGAGGTGCCTTGCTGCTGTGCTTTCTCTACCTTCCATCTGGTTAAGACTCTTAATGGCCATACACATGGTTGATAGCACGTTCTCAAACACAAGTTTTCAATGATTGTCATCAATTTGAAATTTGCTGGCATCTTGAGGACTGGAAAGTTCCCATTCCAGCTCCCTATTGACTGGCATCCACGTCATTTTTATTTTTGTCATTAACAGAAATGAACAATATGCCAGATAGCAGTATGGGGATCTGGAGGAGGCAGACATAGTCCTTGGCTAGCAGTCCCATAAGAGCATTTTTGCAGGAGATTTGACATGCTAAAGCACTTGTGACAACTGTTGTAGAAATGAGCTCATGGTGTGCTTGGTCATTGTGGGAGGGGCCATATGTTTTATTTTTAGGATGATTATTGGGACAAGGGTGACCCAGGATGGATCAGTCACAAAAATAGCACCTCCAGAGACATTGCAAGGTCTCAGTGATGGAGAGAACATTGGGATTGGCTTTTCTTCTAAGAGGTGGAGCACGCAGGGCTGGGGAGGTGGCTCAATCAGTAAAGTTCTTGCCATGCAATCACGAAGACCTGAGTTCCATCAAAAACCCGTATTTAAAAAATTGGACAGGGTGGTGTGTGTTCATAGCCATGGCACTTGGGAGAGTGTCCAGAGGATCTGCGGAGCTCACTGGCCAGCCAATCTAGCCAAATCAGCAAGCTCCAGGTTCAGCGAGAGATTCTGCCTCAAAAACTAAGGTGGAGAGCAATTGAGGAAGACACCATACAATAGTGACCTCGCCTCGTCATGCACGCACACACAAGTACACACACACACACACAAAAAAAATTCACATTCAGAGTTGATGCTTTGCTTCACTTTTACAGGCAACTTCTGTGAAAGACTGAATAATCTGTCACAGGACTGAAAATAACAGAGGGGATGGTGAAGAACCAACATCATGGTGCCTGCCCCTTCCCCTTAGTGGCAATGATTCCCTTTCTTTGAAACACCTGTCTCCTCATGGCTCCAGATGACATTTGGGAAGGTCAAATCAGAAATTTAAGAACAAAAAGCCGAGTGCCCATTTGGAAGTCTCTTGGATTGTCAGTGGTCTGGGCCAGGTGTTTCAAGATTCTTGGCGTCTTATTCAAGGAATTGGAATAAAGACTCACACAGATTTGGAAAAATAGCAAGACAATTTTATTCAAAGCAAAGTGATAGAACAGTCAGATAAACTGTCAAGACTGACAGAAGACTACATAAGTAAAGTCACTCAAGGGCCCTGACTTCTTTTTATGGGGTTCAGGATAAGGAGAGGTATGGTTGCTAAGGGGCATAGTTTGCCTATTTCTTTATTTCAATTGACGTATTTAAGCTGTATAACTATTTTTTTACTGCATGTCCCTTTCTATAATGTATCTAATTTTAATCATAGGCATGTCCAATTACAGACACACACACACACACACACACACACACACACACACACACACACACATGCACGCACGCATGCACGCACACGGTAAATGGAGGATGCTCCCTAAAAGGTCACTCAAAGGATACAATTTACCTTACTGTGCATGTACCCCAAACCAGTCTAGACTAGATCAGTTTGTTACTCATAGTTCTTGGATGGGTTCTAGGATGTATTTGAATAGAAATGATGCATTATCAAGGGGTTGCTAAGGGGAGTAACTTAATTCCATTGTTTAAAGTAGGCATATGTGTAGCACCATGCAGGTGGGAGTCCTGGGTTACTAACAGATAGCTAGGTATATTGTTCAAAGAGGGATGTGTATATATAACACATACAGGTAAGTGTCTCAGGCTGCCAAGTGCATTATTAGAGGAAGACCTAAGCCAAGTGGAGTCCCTGGTAGCTAAGTGATTCTGTATGCTTGATCATCCTGCTTGGAGAGAGAAAACATTCATGGGGCTCACCCACCTCAGACCTTTGGAGCCAACTTCCTAGAGCAGGTAGATGGGCAGTGATTTTATTGATTGGTTTTGTTTTTCTTTTTGTTTGGTCTGTGAGTTTGGACTTGGCAGTGCAGAGAGTCTATAAACTTGGTGGATGAGGGGAGCTCGTGGACAGCATGTTGTAGGAGGGAGGGAATTTGCTTCCTTTGCTTTGTGAAAGCAAAGACTGAATTACAACCAGTTAGTTTAACAAACTTAATTGACTCCTAATTGTTCTAGAATGGGGCAGCACCAGTTCTGAAGAGCCCAGTAGAGGAGTTTGGTGTAGACAGAGGACTGAGGAAAGTGGAAGCAGGCTGAGGAGGGTTGCAGTTCAATAATGCTTTTGTTACAGGTTTTAACAGGAGACTTCCTTACCAGTTGCCCCAGTTAAGCTGAGCCCCCTTTGGTGGTGGTTGTGAATCTCCTCATTTTTGTTGTTGTTCATTTATTTTGTTCTTAATCTAGCCCATTTCCACATTCAGTTTAATTAATACCTGGCTTGAGTGACTCTATTCTGTTTTGGTCTGGTCTGAAAGGGCCTCATGCAGCGGCCAGTCCATGTAGGGGCCTCCTACACATCACCTTGAACAGATCCTAAATTCTGTGGAAAAACTTACATAGATTTATTTTGACTCTTAAGATGGTAAACCCACCTCAGATACTCAGTGGGGACTTCCCAGAGCTGGTAGATAGATAGTAAGAGACACTCTTCCCATTTTTCCTGAGTTTGTTTATTTCCCTTTCTCTTTTTGGTTTTTCCATTTGGCATGCAGAGTTTGTATTTGACTGCATAATTTTCTAATGTGACCTGATCATTGTGTCGGCCTCAGTAGATGATCTTCAGCTGTTCTGGGCTTATGTACAGGGAAAGACCTGACACTACAATCTCAAATAGAGTGCTTTCTCTTTCTTTACAGAAGAATTATATTTGGCTCATGTGTCCGATGTCACATTCATTTATCTTCTCTGAACATGCCTAGGAAATAAAGAAAGCCAGAGATGGAAAGAGGCAGGATATCTGCAGTTTTTTTGAACAATGGGTGAATCATGATTGAATATGATTTTTTTCCTGTAAGAATAATTTTTAAATTTAATTTAATTTTTAATTGGTAAGAACTTTATATATCTAGGAGTACAATGTGATGCTTCAATGTGTGTTTATATTGTGGACTCATTAACGAGCCACCATCTCGTATACTTAATCTTATACTCTGCTTCTTTTGGGAGGAGAGATCTCTATTAAGCATTAATTTAGGATTATGTAGTTTGTCCATAAGGGTAAGTCAGGATTTAGTTTTAATAGAAAATTCTAAATCGAGGAAGTCTTGTGTGTGAAGTTATGAGAAAAGTATGTATTTTGGGATCCAGTGGATCCAGCACTAAGTTCTGACTGATGCTTACAGCTTTTCTCTAGCATGCCTGATTTGCTAGTATCATTGTTCTTGAACTTTGGGGTCCTTTTAGATAAAATGGGATTGCTGGGACACAAGCACTGTGATACTCCAACAGTCACTCTTTTGATGAGATGGCTGCTAATGGAGGTTGAGTGACTAATAGGCAGGTAGTGTATACAGCATGGATACACTGGACAAAAAGATTGGCTCAGGATTTCATTGTGCTATTCAGAATGGCATGGTATTTAAAACTTATGAATTGCTTATTTTTGGAATTTTCCATTTTGCATTTTTGGGCTGCAGTTGACTATAACAAAACACAGAAATAGAAGCCACAAATAAGAGAGAGACCATAGTAACACAATCTCTTCTCTGCCCCCTTATGACACTTTCAGAGATGTTTTGTTCTCAAGCTTTCTATGGGAGAAATTACATTTCTGTCTAATACAGCTCTGTGCTGAAGCATGTCTTAAAACAGCTCAGCTAAATTCAGGCAGAGTAGTCAGTACCTGTTTAGTGTGTACTGAACCCTGATGGAATGCTTCATGGTGAGTCACTCACTTAGCCCTTGAAACTGTCTTGCATTTAACCTCATTTCACAGAGGAAGAACTTGTGACTGGCAGGGGAGTGGGGAATGGTAATGTAGGGGTCACACAGTTGTGAGCCAATGATGCTAGGTTTGGAAAGAAGCTCAGATCTGTCCAGGTTCAAAGACAAGACTCTCACCCTTGGTCCTTGAATTCCCTCCCTCCTCTATTATAGGGTGGATTATGTCTTTGGGAGGCAACTGCACTCACTACTGTACCTCCAATTCCATGATCTGGCTTTGGGAATCTCCCTCTGGGGGGGCTTAGCACCCAGCTGAGAATACATGAATTGCTACAGGCCATGCACCACTGTTAATGCACATTGAGCACGTGTGCTGATAAGAGGTTTTTAAATTCAGGAGGTTTCCTAGGAACATGCCTCTGGGTTCATCGTTACCCTTCCAGCAAAGAATTCCATCACTTAATGATTTTTCAGGAGACTTTCAATGCTTCAGAGAAGTTCTTATTCAGTCAGACCTTGGAGAGATGAATACAAGGAAAGATTTTCAGTAAATCTGCAAATCTGAGACAGGGTCACCTAGCAGAGTAGACTCAGAATTGCCATTCAGGGACAGAAGTAAAAGGACATCAGGTTCCTAAAATGAACATGTACTCCAAAGAATATTTCAGATAACTTTTGATGGATTTACAAGATGTCTCCCTCCATTAATAAAATCAAGGCAACAGAAAGATACAGAGTGGGAGGATAGATGCCGTCCATCACAACACACCTGCACTCAGGTTCTTGGAATCAGAGAGCAGAGTTGGGGAGAGATGAATAGTGGAAACTGCCCTGGAGGAACTCTGAAAAGTCACCTAATCTGTGCCCCTCAATCATCTGGGGCGGCTTCATTTCATTTGGAAAGACCCCTAGGGAAAGAAATTCAGCAACCTCTCTTTTGGTGGAGTCATTGCCGTGTTAACAGCTCTCACGCTCTGTAAGTTGAATTCCTCTAATTCATCACCTGCCACAGAAAACACAAGCTGATGGGCTCTATCTATTTACTAAGGATTTATGATGCTGCCTACTTCCAAAATGGCTCTGAGGCAATCTGCCGATAGACTTGAATGAGAGTCGAGGAAGAAGAGAATGTAAAAAAAAGTCAAGTGCTATGTGATACGTTACCCTGAAGTAACATCAAAGGTGATTTTTGAGGGATGAAAATCTGGTTTGGACCGATCACTACTGGAACAGGGTAAGGGACAGGGAGTAGAGAGGCAGAGAGGCTGCAGCTGGTGAAGAGCAGAGCTTCTGACAAGTTGCCGAGAGTCCAGGGAAAGAGAAGAAAGTGAAGATGGGAATTCTGACCCCGAAGAATGGGAAGCAACCTAGTTTATGACCCGGGCCACAGAGGATTGTTTAGCAATATGTCAGTATACATAGGGGAGCCTGAGTCAAATGAACTGAGCTTCGAAGGGAGGTGGGTAAATGACATGTAAAAGACAAGGCTCGATGATAACAGAAAGAAGAGGCGCACAGCGAAGAGAACGTGAAGAGATTCGAGAGGAAGGCAGCCCTGGGCAGAGATCTTTGTGAACCAGCGTGGGGCTTTGGTTGCAAGATGAGCAGGCGGCTCACTGTCAGGCAGAGCACAACAGGCCTGTCTTTTGCAAAATTAGTCTCATCAGTCTTTGCCGTGGTACTACGCTGACCTTTAAGGCTTCCCTACTTAAGAGTTTTTCATGCTGACAGGGTGAAAGAATGCAAATGTTGAAAGAAACTGAGTTAACTGGGGTGTCAGGGGTAGGCTTGAGTGTGTTAAAGGCAATCTAGACTGTGAAAGCACAGTGTGGGTGATTTGGAGGCTAGAAATATTCCTTCTCTTCATTAAAAGGAAGATTGTTCTAATCATGGTGTTGCTGTTATTGCTATTATTACTGCTACTAACTCAACATAATTAAACTGGGATCTGAGATGCTTTACCCAGACTGAATTCCAGGATAGGTATCATTACATGTGCATGAAGCAAATTTTGTACAATTCCCTCAGAGCCAGAAAACAAAAACCAGTGGGAAAGGGAAAGGAAAGAGGACAGAGGGCTCCCCCTTGTGTTCCTTTGTGCACCCCGCACCTTAACGGGAGGTATGGGTGGTTGGTAGGATTAAATGAACAGATGAATGGATGCCTGTGCTGACAGTTAGATTTTAGAGTGAAAAGTTACCTGGGATACTTACAAAACATAAAGGAGTTGGAAGGAGAATAGGGGCAGTGACATCATTGTACATGAAATTAATACTTCTGGGGCATCCTGGTCAGACATCCTTCCATAAGCTGCTCCTGGTTCCATACTGGTATAGTAGCTTTGTCCTGGTCAGACATCCTTCCATAAGCTGGTCCTGGTTCCATACTGGTATAGTAGCTTTGTTCCGGCAGCCTGCCTCTCCCTCTTTCCTTGCTATATGACAGCTGGGACGCCAGCTTTGCCATCCTTATTCCCATCCATCCATCTGGGAGTTCCACACTGATTTTCCTCTACCTGAATGTTGGTGTTGTCCCTATTTATGTATGTGTTTTTTTTTTATTTTAAAATCTAATTCTTTTTATTTTATGTGCATGACTGTATTGCCTGCGTGTGTGTAAGGAGGTCAGAGGAGGGTGTTGGATCCCCTGGAACTGGAGTTACAGACAGTTGCTAACTACCATGCTGGTGCTGGGAATCGAACCCGGATCCTCTGCAAGAGCAGTCGGTGCTCTTAACCACCAAGCCATCTCTCCAGTGCCCCCCAATCCTTGAAATGAGCTCCCAACTGCTTCCCTGCCTCCATTGTTGCTTCTTAGTTATACCAACTAGCACTTTGATAGAAAGATATCCCAAAATAAGCCAACAAAATGACATACCCGCTTAAAATTCTTTCCTAACTTCTCATTGCACTTGTAATAAAGTCACAAATCGTTAGCCTGGTCTACAAGACCCAATACACTCTGGCTCCTGAGTGTTTCTTCAGCTCCTTCTGACCCACTTTCTAGTATGTTCTCTACATTCTAGTTATGCTGGTGCATGTAGGGTCCTCAAAGAAGATCATGTAACTCCTGGTCTAAGATATTCTTGTCCCTACTTTTGAATAGCTAACTCATATTCTTTCCTCACCCTTCATTTTAAATGTTAAGCCACCACAAATATACTTCCTGTCACCCCAATCCATAAGCCACCCCCATATTCTTCTATTCAGCAATCTTCAAGTCGGCACACCATCTTCTACCACTTTGTGATCAGATTTCTGTGTCTACTTTGGGTAGTATCTTTCTCTCTCTATTCAATTCTCATTCCTTAAAGGCAGAGGGTATATTGTTGCTGTGGTTTCTACAGCAACATGGGACCAAGAAGCAAGGACGAATTGCTCTCTGTTGATCATTGACAAGAGCTGAGGGGAGAAGTCTCCTGCGAAAAAGAACATAGAGAAAGTAAGAAGAGAAATTCCAACCGGTGGATACGCAGACCAGAGATAAAGATACAGACAGGCACAGACCCAGAGACAGAGGCCCAGAAGGAGCAGACATAACCTTTCCCACTTGAAGATTTTCCTTATTCGGTTTCAGAATCCTCATTCAACTTTGCTTGGGTGAGGCCAAGTACATGTCCAAAACTTCAAACCAATGTGGTCTGGTTGGAAACGGAGACAGAGAAATTGGAGGCAAGCTCCTCTTGCAGTTTGAACAAAGGATATACATCCTGAGTAAGTGCTTCCTGTTGGCCCAGTGAAAAAAATCTCAGGGACCTGGTCACACACTCTCTCTATGGCTGTTCAGTTAACTATTCCCTGCCTTGGGCCCTGAAAGGCACGTACCTGGTCTACCATCTCTTGAGTTGTCTTCATGCTGGAGTGAGACCATGAATTAAAAGGTCCAGGTTCTGTCCACCCAGGACACTTGTCACATTGCTTCAGAACTAGTTCTAAGCCCTGGAGCTGGGCTTCTTTCTTTGCAGCTGTAGCACTGTGTCCAAAACTGTTCAGGACCATGATGGATCTTACGCTTCTTCTTTTGAAGGACAGAGCCCAGCTAATGCAGTAAGTACATCAGTCCCGAAATGATTTCTAGGTTCCTGGCTTACAGGGTACACAATTTCTGAAGGGTAAACATAGCCTTAAAGAGGAGAAAAATTGTTCTGCTTAACTATGGAGAGAATTCCCAGCAGTTCTTTTAATTTGTTTTTTTGAATAGAACACATTTGCATTCACTGACTAGTGGCTTTTTAGAATAGCAAATGCGCTCTCTCTTTTCTATGTTTCATTAAATGACTAGATAGTCTCTCAGCTACACTAACATTAACCGGTACCTCTGAGATTTCAAGGCACAGCCATCTAGTTAGCTTGTTTCCTTTACTCTACCCTGCTTCCATCATCATCTTTCACTGTAAAACCCCTTTTCCTTTTGAGGATAGGGTCTCAGAAATTGTGCATTTGTGCATGTGTGTAGTGTGTGGGCTTGTGTGTGCACACCACAACAACAGTGTAGAGTAGGAAAGGAGAGTGAAGAAAGTACAAAGATCTTGTTTAGGATGAAAGCAAGATTGCTTTGGTCTGCATCTAAAGTTACGAAAGGAAATGGATATTTTTGTTATTTTATAATTCAAGTATATTTTGTGATACAAAAACAAAATAATGCTAGTAACATAAGTAATAATACAAAATAATGCTTTTAAATAGTAACATGCTACCGTGTGATGCTTAGTGATAGTGACACATCCATCAGTCAATGAATCAAAGCAATTCTGAGTGAGAGACTTTGCCACTTGATGGTCAGGTGCTCCATGGATTCTGCTTCCAGTCTGCATGTGAGAGGCTAGATGCTGAGATCAAATCCTGGAAACTCATGTGCCAGAGAACTCTGATGAGTGAACAGAGAGGAGACAGAGAGTCTCCGTGTCCTAGTAAACAGGCCAAGATGTTTAAGTGGGTCCAACATATCTGCTGTGGTTCAACATTGCATTTACTAAACCATCTTCCAACTATAAGTAATGCAGACTAGGAATTATTGGTTGGGAGTGAAAGAATATAAAGGTTACGTATTGAGCTGCTTTCCAAGAGCTCTGAAATTGACAGGATTCTCTAAAAATGCAATAGTGCTTACAAAATAATCTCTTAATGTGCTAAAATTACTAGTATGCAAGAAGACTTTTAGTCAAATTACATTTATGCTCATATAGTTTTTTGGACCCCATAATTGAGTTTCTTAGGGTAGATGATCTACAGCTATGGCTGAGTTGGGACCCTGGTTTTTAGACACAGTTTTTCCGCCCAGCTTAGGCAGGTTCCAACCTTCTCAAACCTCCTTTTTTTTTCCTGAAAACATCCACCTTACCTGGTTGCTGCAATGATTTGAGGATTTGATGTATGTGAAAATGGTTCATGAGCTGTGAACCATGAAGATCCTACTGTTGTTCATCTGGACTGTTAGCAACAGTTTTGGGCAATGGCCAATCAAAATAGTAAAGGTGAGAAATGGTCTTTATTAGAGCAACAAAACTCACTAAGCAAATTATGCTACATTCATAAGATAGAACTATCTGCAAACTTGACATCTATTGACATGGACAGTTTGGCTAGATGCATCAGTGGGCAAAAAAGTATATTTTTCCACAAACAGATAATATTAACATATGTATAGAAAGATGTCTGGAAAAATGTAAATAAAACATGCCTTATTCTAGAATAACATGCATTACTAATGAAATACATATAACAAAGGAGGTGTAGCTTAGAATTTAAATATTTATTATTTTTATGTTATGTGTATTGCTTGTTTGTATGTTAGTGCACCTGTGTTGTGCAATGCCTATAGAGGTCAGAAGAGGGCATCAGATTTCCTGGAACTGGAGTTACTGACAGTTGTTAGCAGCCATGTTAGTGCTGGGAACTGAACCCAGGTCCTCTGCAAGAGCTGACAGTGCTCTTAACCACTGAGCCATCTCTCCAGCCTGAGAATTTAAATGTACTTATTTTTCTTTTTTCTTTTTAAAAAAATTTTATTTATTATTTTTATTTTTTATGTGTATGTATGTATTGCCTGCATGTAGATAAGTGAACCCTATTGTGCAATGCCCGCAGAGGTCAGAAGAGGCTGTCGGATCCCCTGGGACTGGAGTTACGGGCAGTTGCTAGCTGCCATGTGGGTGCTGGGATTCGAACCCAGGTCTTCTACAAGAACAACCAGTGTTCTTAACCGCTGAGCCATCTCTCCAGCCCCCTAAATGCATCTATTTTTTAAAAGGCAAAGCTACCTTGTATAGGGGCAGAGAACAGGATAATACTTTTCCTGTCAATCAGAAGGGCTCAGACACCCTATAGCAAAAGACAATTTAAGGAGAGCACAGCATCACACACTTACTTGATCATAGTTTCAGATGTTGCAGAAGTCCTCTGACTGAAGACCCAGAGACCTAGAATACAACAGCCATTTCATACTTAGGTTAATGGGAAAATGGAATTCTGGTTTCTGTGACCTTCTTGGGGAAGGATAATTTTAGTTTCCATGGCTTGCCTCAGGTCAGGATAAAAGGTGAGAGATAAGAAGAAAGAACTTTAGTTCAGAGGCCTTCATATTTGGATGTTGTTTCCTGGGTCATGACACTTAGAAACCTCAGTGGCTACAGAGGGATAGGGGGGTACTGGCAGTTAAGAATTCTGAAGCAAGGTGCTTCATCAGAGAATCAGACCTGAAGTCCTTCTCATCTCCGGATACCTGCATGTCCATGCACATCTCCTGGACCAGAACTCAGAATTAGGAAAATGTACATTTGTCTACACTATGCCTTCCACCTCCTGTCCTTCGTTTACTAGGGCCACGGAATGTGCTAGGTGTCCCGGAACCCCTTTTGACCACATAAACTTGATATATAAGCTAGATAGATAGGCTTTGTGTGGATTTCAAATGGACTTATAGCAGAACCATCTTCAGATCCTCAGAAACATCTCAACCCTCTGCTCATTAACATTGGAACTTGCCTAGCTGAGCAGATGGCACTCCTCTGGTACAACTTCATGCTTCCTGGTCCAGGGCTTGGCATATGTACTCCATGATGTTTCTTCTTATAGCTTGAGTCTCCGTTATTATTCCACTTTTCCTTGTTGTTACCTTTTCCTGAAATTTTGCATTTTGGGTGAAAGTAAGATACACAGAGTTGAGTGTTGGGGAGGAAAGTGGTTGTAAATATAAGCTAAAACATCTCTAACCTCACAGGTCTGTGGGGAGACACATATGTAAGCAACTAATTATGAAGCACAGTAAAAGTGAAATAAATACTAAATCAACTCTGACAAATTGCTATGAGCTATTGAAATGACACAGAACAAGATCTTTGATCTCAATCTCCTGACAAAATCCAGGGCTAAAGAACAGTTCAATTCCTCCATAATTCAGAACTCACGTCAGTTGGAAAAGTTAAAATATCGAATAACAAAAAATGCCAGTTTTACTCTTAGTATCAACATTTTTACTCCTTTATAAATCTCATATTTGCATTTATATTTATAAATCTGAAATACTGTGACCCCTTTCAAGTATATATTATCAAAACTGTTTTCAAATAGCCCTTATGGAATTTTCTAGAATGCCTGTCCATTTAGACTGTCACAAGGTCCTTCTTATTAGAGAGCATAGTGAGCCATTTGCCTGCTCTTTACAAGGAGCGCTGTAGAGGCTGGACATTTTAAAGTGTTTATTTGGATGCAGGGCCCTTTCCCATCTGCAGTACAGAACATCTAATGATGAAGTGTGATTATAGAAATTCAGATCTGTGCCCTCTTTTTTGTTTGTTTCTTGTGTTTTTAAAAAATATTTCATTTATTTTTATTTTATTTTATACGTATGAGTATATTGTCTGCCTGTATGTAAGTGCACCCATATTGTACAATGCTTGTAGAGGTCAGAAGAGGGTGTCAGATCCTCTGGAGCTGGAGTTACAGACAGTTGTTAGCTGCCATGTGTTTGCTGGGAACCAAACCTGGGTCCTCTGCAAGAGTGGCCAGTGCTCTTAACTGCCGAGCCATCTCTCCAGCCCCTGTTTCTTGTGTTTTGAGACAGGGTTTCACTATGTAGCCCAGGCTGGCCTGAAACTCACATCCTCTTGGCTCAGCCTTCTGAATGCTGGGATTACAAACATATACTAGCACACCTAGCTCTCTCCCGACCCCCTTTTCTACATCGTGGTCCATCCACAGGAATTGGAGCTGGAGTACAAATGGGACCATCTAAGAGGATTTCCATAGTGCAATTGAAATTTGCATTCTCTACTCACATCTCGGCAGTGAAAAAAAATCTCTCATGCTCCCTAAATGTTATCAATGGGAGGGGCTGTTTCAGGAGTTCTCTTAGTTGATGGCTGCAGGGAGTATGACTGATTCAGGCTGTTTTATTTTGGAAACAGATGCAGAGGCAAAGTCTGGACTTCAAATGGTTACTAGAGATCCATACCTATAAAAAGAAAACTTGGCAGAGAGAGATACTGGTCTCACACAGTCCAGGCAACTCCAGGGAGCTGGGAGCGAGTACTGTCCCGAACTGCCTTTGTATGCCTGCCTGGCTCGGGCCGCAGGTGTGGGCTGCTCTGGGATGCTGGAACTTTCAGAGAGGCCCCAGCTTTCTCCAAATGAGGCTGACTCTGAAGTTCTTACAGTGGGGGCATGTCTGCTGGTCACCTCCCACAGCTGGGCTGCACAACCTTTCTTTATCTGAGTGGCCAATCTGTGTGGACAGCAGGAGCTAACCGGAGATGCGTGGGAGGTCTGTTGCCCAAGCCCCTGCTGCTTACACAGCCCTTTGCAAATATATTCTATATGTCAGCTGTTGTAGATGCTCTGTTGGCTTCTCCAGATTTACCCTGAAGACAGAGCCTGTCCACGTGTTCCAGGGTGTGCTACAGCCAAAACCTTCCAGGCTACCCATGCCCAAGCCCACGGAATTGGGCGTCAGATCCCCTGGAACTGGAGTTGCAGACAGTTGTTAGCGCCACGCGGGTACTGGGACCTGACATTGCCAAGGAGAGTTCAAAAGATCTCATTTCTTTTACAACTATGAATTTCCTCTGACCGCTTTCAAACCTCTGTTTGCATACATAGATGGAGGTTGCTAACTCATTGTGGTGGTTTGAATGAGAATGTCCCCCTTAGGCTCCAAGTATTTGAAATTTTTGTCCCTAATTGTGTTGTTTTGGGAGGTCTTAGAAGGTGTGGCCTTGCTGGAAGAAGCACGACACTGGGGGTGGGCTTAGCTAGTTCTTAAGCCTTGCTGGATCCCCAGTCACCCTCTGCTTCCTGTACCTGCTTGAAGATGTGAGTGCTTAGCTTTATGTTCCAGCCACATGTGCCGCCATGCCTCCCTGCCATGATGGACTCTTGCCCCTTTGGAACCATAACTAAATAAACTCTTCCTTATATAAGTTGCCTTGGTCATGGTGTCTTATCACAGTAACAGAAAAGTGACTAATGCACTCATGAACACTCCATCACTAAGATTTCATATTGACATGTCTACCTTTCACATTGCAAGGAATTCTCTCCAGGAATCTGCCTGACAGGAGGTTCTATAATCGTTACAGAGTATCTACAAACTTGACATGCCTGTGAAATTTCATGTGACATTTATTATGAATTTATTTTGTGTTTTCCATCATAGGGGCCTATGGGATGTACAACACATTTAATCACTCTCTTCCAGGTACTCAGATAAGTATACCTTGTACAAAAAAAATGAATGAAGAATTATTTATTAAAAGAATCTCACCTGGTGTGGTGGTACATGCCTTTGATCCCAGTACTCAGTCCTCTGTGAGATCGAGGCCAGCCTGGCTTGTGTAGTGAGTTCCAGGCCAGCTGGGGTTACAGGGAGACCCTGTCTCAAACAAACAAACAAACAAAAATCTTGCAGCTTTGCTAAGTGTATTCCTAGAATGCTCTGGAAGGTGGCACAATGGTGCTGCTAAACACTGTAGTGTTACAGTATCCCCAAACCTTGAAGCCTCTTTGAGTGGACATTCTGCCTTTATTTTCCATAAAGTGGTTTGTCCTGTGCATTTCTTCCTGATGGTGGGAAGTTAAAGGCAAACTAACTGGAGACAATGACTCCTTGGATTCAAGCACACAATAGACAAGTCATAAAGAGAGTATCATGGCTGACTTCCTGTTGGTGCTGTTGGCACAGGGGAGAGCAGTGGGCATAGCTGGTGGCTTGTGGGGGTGCCTGAGTGGTTGTTATCTTGCTGTGATGTGCTTCATAAGAGGATATTGGTTTTCCAACTTTTATTGTCACCAACTGCACAACATTTGCTCTGGGAAGTAATGTTGCTATGTGGATCTGGTCTTTCCCGATACTAAAAAGGGAAGTTGATACAGTCAGTGGAGCTGATGGAAGCTTTTCCAAATAACAGGTGTGCAAACTCAGTGTGACAGAGACTTTTGGATCTTGAGTGACCCACGGATGAACACTTGCACACTATTTCTAGTGACTCACTTAGACTGTGCAGCTAACAGGTGTCAATCAATTTTCATACTCAGTCAGGAAGAGACATAACTGTCCAAAATGAATCCTATGGTGCTCATGTCCAGTTCTTACCTTCACAGAGACACTTTCAGAGATTCATTAGGGCTTATTGGGTTTTGATTTGTCTAAACTTAACAGCAAAAACAAAACCATTTCATTTACAGTTGTCTAGCTTCCCAAGAACTTAAAGAGTTTTGAATAACTTTAACTACTGAAGTTTGAGCCAAAAAGTTTGGGTGGTAAGAACGCTATTAATTCAAAGCCAGGTATGGTGGTCCATGCCTTTAATTCCAGTACTTGGGAGGCAGAGGCCAGTCTGGTCTCTGTAACATAGTGAGTTACAAATCAGCTGGGGCTACAGGGGAGACCAAAAAAGACCAACCCCCCAAACAAACAAACAAACAAACAAATAAAACCGCAGTAGAAAAGGGGACAGAAAGGTTGTAAGAGTCAGGGTTGGTACATGAACATAAGGCGACAGAGACTTTCAGGCCTCTGGGAACTTGCTCACGAACTTGCAACAATGGTGACAGCATGCACAAGACCCATGACGACTCAGACAATAACCTAGCATAGAAGGTGGTAGTGGGTGGCAGGGAATGGGCAGCAGGCCCAAACCATTGTCAAGGAACCATTGGCAAATGATTACTGTGGGGTGAGGGAGAGTAGATCTTCTTTAAGGGAACGATTCTAGATAGGCTGACTAGACTCCAGTGAATGAACTTTCACCAAGGGACATCTGGACACAAATGCTTGACTAGATAGGGCTTAACATATGAGACAGAATACCTGAAATCTGGTGGGGGGTCTATAGGGGGTAAGAAGGGGGAGGGAGTATAAATTTAAGATGTATTATATAAAATGCACAAAAACTCAATAAAAAATTGGGAAAAAAAGAATGCTGCTAATCCAACACACACCCATCCTCGTTTAAGAAAGGAAAGTCTCCATAGATGCCCTCATTCTCAGAGATGTCGTTCCTACCCAAGCTGGGTTGACTCTTAAGACATGACCCACATATCTTACCATTTTTCTGTTCCCCACTAGTGATCAGGGGCTATGATCTGACTCAGTGACTTCCCAAAAGCTTAACTGAGAGAAAAAAACACCAATGACAGAAGTTTTACTCTGTTCTATAGTAGATATTTGGAGATATTGCAGTAAATACTCAAAATGTGCCCCTGGATGGAAACCATCACAAGTCTCATGTTTTGGCTACATTATGTCAGACTATGCATAGTGCTATGACTCTTTTGAACTAGGCTTAGTATAATATCATTGGTCTGTGAGACATCTGTGAAATATTAGAGTAAGCAGTCCCAGGAGATGATCTTCTCCCATGGAGATGTGCATTGTAAAGAACTGTCTTTACTAGAACAGAGGTGGGGACTTTGTCAAAGCTCTTTGGAAGAGGCCTCTAAACCTTTGGGATTTCCTCAGTGATAAGAATGTCTTTGCTATTCACAGAGGACCCCTTGAATCACAACAAATAATTTATGCTAAGGAGGTGACTCCAGGTGGGGTCCACATTTGCCAAAATGACCAATCATGGGATTACAAGATGGGGCTTTGTATACTCTGTGGGTAATGTAATGAGTCAATCACCCATGCTTATGTGAAGAAGCCTTCACAACTATGGCTATTAAAGCTTGCCTGGGCTTGCTGGGCTAGCAACATTCTGTGCATATCATCACACATCAATGGCAGGAGGGGAACGAGTCCTTGATAGCAGAGAAACTTTGCATTTGAAACTCCAGCTTTTGCCCCGTTTTTTCGTTTTGTTGGTTCTGCTCAGTGTCTTTTGCTATGCTGAATCAACAGTGGTAAATACATCGCTTTCTGGGCTTTGAAAGTTTTTCTAGGGAATTATCAAATCTGAGGGTGTTTTTGAGAAAACATTGAATTTGGAGTTGATGTCAGAAGTTTTGGGCAGACTTGGCAGGCTCAGAAAACTGTGCCCTTGACTTTGTGCTGACCTATCTATCTCCAGGTAGGATGTTTGGATTCCTCAGCCAGGGCTGCCAACATCACAGTGTACCACAGACTGGGAGGCTTAAACATAAACGTATTTCCTCATTGTTGTGGAGACTGAAGTCTGAGGTCACAGTGCCAGCATGGCTCCGTTCTGGCCCCTTCCTGGTTGGCAGATGGCTGTGTTCTCTTTGTGTCCTCACACCGCTGTGCATACAGTGTGATGTGGGCTACTGGCTCTGAGGCTTTGAGAGGTCAAACACCAGGGAAGTGCCCAATATAACTTTTTGGGACTAAAACAGGGTTGTCAATTTTTAAAATCTTGCCAAGTAGACATTAAATAAAAAAATATTACTCTGTCTCTCACAGTTACCAGCTTTGCATAAGAAACATCCTAATGCCTCAAACAGCAAGAAGTGAATAATCACAGAATAAGCAACTAACTACCCAGACTGACCTGATTTTTTATTATTTGGATTCATCTGCAAAAACTTCCTCATGGCCCAACTCAGATACATAGCGAGACCCTGTCTAAAAATGATTAACAGAGAGAGAGACAAAGGAGAACATCTAAAATCTAGAGAACAGATTTCTCCTCTCTGCTGTAGCCTGCCCACCTGATACTCTCGCCAGTGTATTTACTGAATGTATTGATTCATGTCTTTCCCTGTTTTGTTGCTATGGAAATTCACATCACCTCTTTCGGAGAAAAACATCATTCAGGGTACTTTGAATCTATGTTCCCAGGTCATGGTCACTGATATTTGGCTTAGCATATACTATTTTCTTATTTCCTTACTTAATGCAGAATTATTTGCATTGATACATCTAGTCCAGCTAAACGCCAAGCAGGCACTTAAGCAGGATCAGTTCTTTCTTGTCATCTCCCTAGCTCACTGGTGCTTGTGCTGGTCTACATGCTGGGCCACTATTGAGGAAGGCACACCATGATGCTTAATATTGACCATCAACTTGGTAGGTTCTAGAATCACCAAAGAGACAAGACTCTGTGCATGTCCATGAAAAATTTTCTGGATTTGGTTAATTGAGATGGCAAGACCCACCTCAAATGTGGCAGCACCACCCTCTGGGCTGGGGTCCAGGGACTGAATAAAAAGGAGAAAGCAAGCTGAGATCAGCACTCATCTTTCTGCTTCTCAACTGTGTACGTAATGTGACCCCTGCCTCGTGCTCCTGCTGCAGCAACTTCCACACCATGATGACTGTACCCTCAAACTGTGTGCCAGAATATGCCTTTCCTTCCTTTAAGTGGCTTTTCTCAGGTATTTTGTCACAGCGATGAGAAAAGTAACTAATGCGTAACTTGAGTTGTGGGTTTTCTCAGCTTCAGTTCGTGGCTTGCCTGCACTTTGGCGAGTCTTTCTAGAACTAGACGTTCCTGTCAAAGCTGATCTCCAGAGCCCTGCTTTCCACTATGGAGCCTATCTGCCCTTTGCACTTAGCAGCAAGTCATAAGGCACACTGAAAGGAGATGAGAGACTAGATCTTGGTGGAGGCAGGGCTGGGTGCTCCTTACCTGGTGTCACTGCCCTGATCCTGTGTCCCTAACCTTGGATTTCTGCTCCGTTGCTCTATCTTCATAATCTGCTTCCTGACCTTTCACTTTGGAAGCCCAAGAGTCTCCCTTTTCACCCCCTGGATTTCTGTGCTCTTCTCAGACCTTGGCTCCATTTGCCTCTCCACCATCAACTTCTAGATATGGAGTGAAAGCATCCCAGCCCCGTCTTGCAGGCCCCCATCAGCCTGGAGACTCTGCTCCTCCTCTGAGGATGGGGGAGCATGGGCAAGTGCTGCTTATTTGGGACAATCTCCAGCAGGGATATGATGGCAATACTCAGAACTGAGAAAGGGACCTCAGGGTCCAAGAGGCTCTGGGCCAGAAGCAGAAAGTATCTCAGTTCTTCCTGCCCTGGTCCCAACTAGAATCTGCCACTGTCCTACACCTGTGTCTTTCTCCATGTCTCCCACTCCCCTTGGATTCTCCATATTCAGTTCCCTTCTCTGTAGCAGACACAGTTCTCTCCCCTGGGCTGTCCTTCAGGGAGCCTTGGAATTTGTCAAGCACTCACATCCCTCTCCTCCCTCTCCCTCCCTTATCTTCCTCTAATACCAACTAGACCTTTCCTCTCTTCCTTGAAGTCCCAAGGCCTCTTTTCTTTCTGAAGTAAGTGTGATTCTAATGTCTGAAAAAGATGCCGGTGTCCGAGGGAAGCTGGAGGTCCTGTGATACTCACTGCATGGCCTCTCCCCATCGAGATGGTATTTGGCAGCCTCAGTGTCCATGGTTAACATTTGCTGGGAGAGTTCATGTGGTGAAATCGTCAAAACATATCTATCCCTCAGTGCTCAGTCCACTGAGCCTGGTAGATTCAGGCTATGGAAAATTTCAGTCCAGTTCCCTGGGTGAGTTCATTGGACAGGAACAAGATGGGGCTTTGCCTGAAGGGCAAATGGCATGGCTCATTCCATTAGAAGAAGGGGAGGCTTCTAGTATGGGGGCTCTTCCAGCTCTCTCTTAACAGTTAAGCCCAGTAAACAATGTGGGTTTGAAAGCAGTCAGACCTGGGTTCAAAATTCTAGCTCTGCTTCTTATGAGTGTTGTGGCTGGGGGATGGGGTAGTAATTTAATCCTGTGGAGTGAGTCCTGTAATCTGTAAAGTGGGGATAGACACATTAAGGTCACTGTAGGATAAAATGAGATTATGTTGCTCTGGCTCCAGTACCGTGCCTGACAGATGGTATGGGACTAGTAAGATTTGAGTTCTTCCAGGACCAGAAGATCAAAGGCTTCACTCAGTGTGCCTCTGCCATCTGGTGGAGTAATAAACAAACAAACAGGAAGCATTCCAAGGGAAGGTAAATTTTTTTTTTTTTTTTTTTTTGGTCTTTTTGAGACAGGGTCTCCCTGTAGCCCCAGCTGGCCTGGATTCGCTATGGAGACCAGGCTGGCCTCGAACTCCCAGAGATCCTCTTGCCTCTGCCTCCTGAGTGCTGGGATTAAAGGCGTGCACCACCATGCCTGGCTAAGAAGGTAAATTTTAAAAATATGTTTTGTTTTATTTTTTATGAGTGTCTTGCCTGTGTCATGCAATGCCTGTCAAGACCAGGAGAGGGCATCAGATCCCCTGGACGGAGAGTTACTGACAGTTGTTAGGTGCCATGTGGGTGCTTGGAACCGAACCCAGGTCCTCTGCAAGAGCAGCCAGTGCTTTTAAGCACTGAGCCATCTCTCTAGCCCCAGAAAGCAAGTTTTAGAGTGGTGGTGCATGCCTTTAATCCCAGCACTCAGGAGGCGGAGGCAGGTGGATCTCTGTGAGTTCAAGGCCAGCCTGGTTTACATAGTGAGTTTCAGGACAGCTGGGGCTACAGGGAGACCCTGTCTCAAAAAGACCAAAAAAAAAAAATTATTTTTATTTTTTTTTATTTTATGTGTATGAGTGTATTGCCTGCATGTATGTAAGTGCACCCACGTCATGCAATGCCTGCAGAGGTCAGAAGAGGACATCAGATCTCCTGGAATTGGAGTTACAGACAGTTGTAAGCTGCCATATGGGTGCTGGGAGTTGAACCCAGGTCTTCTGCAAGAGCAGCCGGTGCTCCTAACTGCTGAGCCATCTCTCCAGCCCTCCCAGAAAGCAAGTTTTTATAAATTTAATGTGATTAAATAATAGCAAGCATAAAGATGTAAGAAACATGAAATTTAATAGCGGTAAGGATGGGAGACACTGTTTAGGGGAACAACCATGATCAAAACTACAGAGAGAGGCTCAGCAGGTAAAAGTGCTTGCTCTGCAAGCCCAAGGGCCTGAGTTTGATCCCTGGAACCCACACAACACAGCCAGGTGCAGTGGCGCTCATCTATAACCTCAAAATTCCTACTGTGAAATGGCAAGATAGGAGGTGGAGATGGGAGAATCGCCAGTCAACCTGGAGTATGCAGCACAGCAGAAACAAAGGCGACCTCACCTCAACGAGGTGGAAGGACAGAACCAACCCCCGAAAGTTATCCACACACACGCTGTGACATGTACATGCCAATACACACATCAGACACACATGCATGCAATAACAATAATTTTTTTAAACCCAAAAAAAATTGTTTAAAGAAAAACCACAGAGACAGAGAGATAAGAGTTAGGCAGAATTTGAGGTTGAGCGGTGTACAGTAAACAGCTGATTTGAAATTCCTCACCTTGTCCTAAACCCCTGCACGAGTATGTAATGCATAAGGACACTTCTTGACCCAGAGTATGGCCTTGTGTCACATTACTTTTGTATCCAGGCTAAGGTAAATAATGCTGCTATGAACAAAATATATCAATACCTAGTTGGGCCCTTGCTTTCTGCTAATTTGAATATAAACTAGATAGCTGGATGAAGTGATAATTCTGCATTGAACTTCTTTGTGGAGCTTACACACTGTTTTCTAGAGAGACAACACCATTGAACCTTCCCATCAATAGATACAAGGTTCTAATTTCTCTGATTCCTCACTAACACTTATTTTGGCATTTTGTTGCCATCTTAATAAGTATGAGATTTTATCTTTTGCACCTCTCTCCATGTCTCAAATATTTTATAATTAAAATGTATTACATTTACTCATTTATGTGTGTGGGTGTACACGTGCCCCGCCACTCATGTGGAGAGCAGAAGAGAACTTGCAGGAGTTGGTTCTTCTCATCTGTGGGTCCCTGGGGATTGAACACAGGTTGTCAGGATTGGCAACAGGTGCCTTTACCTGCTGAGCTGTCTCTCCAGTCCTCTGTGTCTTCAATTTAACGAGACCTGTGGGCAGTACAAGGGGTTTGAGTCCTGCTGTATCCAGCATCCCTGGCATCTGGAGAAGCATCTCTTCAGGGAGAACTGTTGTCTTCTAAGGTAGAAGCCATCAGGCACTATAGGCATTAGGAACTGACATTTCTTCCTGTCACTAGATGTCAATAGCAGACTATTCCAGTCACAACAATCAAAGATGTCTCCAGATACTGCCAAATGTGCCTCGGGATACAAAACAGGCCCCGGTTGAGAACCATTGTCCTAATCAGGAGTAGCCAGGGTCAGCCTGACCACAGAGGGAAGGTCAGAGTTTCCCATGTTTCCGGGTGCTGAGCCACATGATTTCTGGTTGCAGCTTGGTTGTCATCTGACTTTAGTTTTGTGTTTCCCTTGTCATATGAAAGTTGAGCTCTAGTAGAGCTGTTTTGCTTCCATGCTACAGAAAATGGAAGTTTTTGTGCTTATCACAAGGGGGCTCTGTCAATCAAAAGAGACTTAAGATGGAGTATGTGTATACGTGTGTGTGTATGCAGAAAAATTTGAAGGGGTTATTTTTAAGGAGCTGTGACTGCTTAAAAGACTGAGGTTCACACACCTAAAAACACTCTGTACCCCAGTACTTCCCTATCCCACCACAGCCATGCTGGCTCAGAAGGGGACTCCCTTCCCCTCCACACACTCTTTTCATGGTACAGATTGTCTTTCTGAGATACCTGCTTCCCTTCAAGAGTGATCTTGAAATCCACCATCAAATTTAACCAACTGGAATAAAAAGGCTCCATCTAAAATCCTTCACAACTGGGGCTGGAGAGGTGGCTCAGCAGTTAAGAACACTGGTTGTTCTTGCAGAAGACCCAGGTTCAAATCCCAGCATCCACATGGCAGGTAACAACTGTCTGTAACTCCAGTTCCAGGGAATATGACAGCCTCTTCTGTCCTCCGCGGGCATTGCACGACACAGGTGCACTTACCTACATGCAGGCAATACACTCATACACAGAACAAATAAAAATAAGAATAATAAATAAAATAAAATCCTTCACAACTCGCCTCCGCCTTGCCAAGCTTACTGATGTTCGGACTATAAGGAACCAGAACTTGTATGCAAAATGACAGTGGCACACACAAGCTCTGTGCCACTCTCAGTCATTTACTGCCTGTGCTCTGGTGGCATTCAGAATCCTTTTCACTCCTTACTGGGCACCCTTCAATGTTGCAAGAAAGGACAGGCCCCCAAGCTGCCTTTCTGTACTTTGCTAGAGCTGTGGTTCTAGATGCACAGTAGATGAATTGGTGAGCTAAATTTGCATGCATAGCAGAAAAGTAGGCAGCAGTTATCTGCAGCAGCACGATGCGAGGTCAGTTAGAGGTGAACGCTGTGGCTTAACTCCATGTCCCAGTGTTAGGTCCTCACATCAAAGGGATGAGCTACTGTGTGATATCATTAGTAATAGTGATATCATTAGTAATAGTGATATCATTAGTAATAGTGATATCATTAGTAATAGTGTCTTTCCAATCTATGGATCATGGCTAAGGTAATTTGACATTGAAAGCAATAGTCTAAAGGTGGTCCCTTACTTCTACCTACCCAATGTTCTACAGGAGTACCTGATTCTTTCTCTATCATGAAATTATTTCAGTTACTGTAGCCATGGTTGACACAATGCATACACACACACACACACACACACACACATCCTTTCATGGCCTCGCATATGCTCATCTGCCTTTCCGTGCCCTGTATTTAAATTTAAGAGGTATTTATTGATCATCTGCTGAGTGGCAGAACACACTAAGTGCTGTCAGGTGTCAGTATGCAGAGGACTCTTCTATTGATCCTGTCTTATGAAAATAGATTCTGAAGTTCAGGAATCACCCCGCCTCCTACAACCGTACAAAGTCAATAAATGAATAGTTGCTGAGTTGTGTGGTGCTGAATATGATCATGGGCCCTAGGCAATCATGGGATGGAGATAGTGGAGTTGCTTCATTTGTATAGGTTTGAACTTGAAGGATAGGGCAGCTCTGGGTAGGTGAGGAGAAAAGCAGTGGTAGGCAGGTGTGGGAAGAGACAGAAACAGGGAGTGCTGTCTGTCAAGGTCAAAATCTTGAAAGTCAAAATCTTCTCTCTGCCTTCTTTCATAGTGGGGTTAATGACCTCTGTGAGCCCAAGATACCTCATTAGAATCAAGCGAGAATCCTGCAGGGCTGTTGTGAGGAATAAATTGGATTATAAATCTGTTTGTGTCTATATGTTTACATCTATACTGATGGACACAGATATCTGTTTTCTGGGTCGTCTCGGCCCCCACAGATCCAGTGCTTCCCTTCTCTATCCTGCTCTGACCCTGGAACGTGGTTCACATGGATAGCATCCATGGGTACTCTTGCTCTCTTGGCTCTCGGTTCTGTCAGTTCTGCAGCACACTGGAGGGTGATAGGAAAGAGCAGTCGGGACTGTTTCCCCAGCTCCTTCTCTTCCTGCCACAGGGTGTTCCTCTACTAAAAACCACAGCATTTGCCTGGTGGCCCACCTGCCTCTGAGAGTCAGAACTCCAACTAGGTCACAGGAGCCACTTTGGCTCTAAGGCAGTAATGGCTCCACATCCCTGAGGTCCTCGGGCTTCCTTGCTGGCTTCCCTGGACCTTGTCTACACTCATCCACATGGTCCCTTTAAGGAATTTTCTTTGTATATGCCTTTAGAATGTGTCCTCTGTGTCCTGCTGTGATTCTGATGGGCAGAAAATGTAAACTGCTGTATTCAAGTTTCCTCTCTGTGAAGAACCTGAACAGTTCCCTGTTGTTTAATAAAGACCAAGTACAAATTCATTTCAATAACATATGAAAAATGCAATTGAGAAAATAAATCCACATGATGTGACTTGTGGATTATTATGCTACTGCTCCCAGAAACCACGTGCACACTGGGAATGTGTAGCCTGAGATATGACATGAGGATCCGAGGGAGTGGCAAATGGATAGTCTTCCCTTGGTTTCATTTCAATCATCTGCCTCCCAGCCAGCTAATTCCAGAACATACTTTCTGCCCTTTTCTTTTTTCCTCATTTTTATCTCTCCCTCTTTCTTTTCTCTCTGGAAACCCAAAGGCAAACACAGAAGAGACAGGCCTTCTGTGAAAAGTCGGCATGGACAACCACTGGAAAATTTCCTAGCTACTAAAACCCAACAGTTCACTGGGCAGTGGCAGATGACTCATGTCGATGACAGAGTCGGGAGAAGGGTGGAAGAGAGGCAAGTACCAGAGCACCTATGCCCATCCCAGCTTGGCATTTGCTTAGCTTTCACACATTCTCTTTCTGTCTTCCAAGGAGAAAGATCAGTGGTTAAGGATCCATTCTTTTTTAAAAAAATTTTTTTTATTTATTATTTTTATTTTATGTGTTTGTGTGTATTGCCTGGAGGTAAGTAAGTGCATCCATATCATGCAATGCCCAGGGAGGTCAGAAAGGGCTGTCGGATCCCCTGGGACTGGAGTTACATACAGTTGTTATCTGCCATGTAGGTGCTGGGATTCGAACCCGGGTCTTCTGCAAGAAAAACCAGTGTTCTTAACCTCTGAGCCATCTCTCCAGCCCCAAGAGTCCACTCTTGTGAGCTGATGACACATTTTGCAAACACAGCTGTGCCACAGTGTATAGTTGCCTTTCTCATCACTGTGATGTAACACCAGACAGAATCAACTTTAGCGGGGGAAGGATTCATTTTGGCTCATAGTTGGGAAGAGTTAGGGTTATGGTAGGCATGGTGGAGTTCACCACAGTGGGAGTGTGGGGCTCAGATACACTGTGTTGGCTGATCAGAAAGGAGAGAGCTTGGGCCAGAAGCAGGGCCAGGTTATAACCCTCAAGGCCCGCCCTTAGTAATCCACCTTTGCTAACGATGCCTCCTGCCTCACAGGCTCCACAGTTTCCCAAAACAGAATCACCAACTGAGGACCAAGCGTTCAAATACACAAGTCTGTGGGGGACATTTTACATCTAAATCATAACACATATCTGCTGTGACTTTGAGATTTTTGTTTTTAAAAGAATTACTACTAATGGCATTATAGAAAAAAGTACCAGCAGACTTAGTTTCTGTGGTGGTTTGAATGAGAGTGTCCCCTATAGGCTCCAAGTATTTGGATATTTTATCCCTGTTGGAGGCACTGTTTTGGGAGGTCTTAGAAGGTGTGGCATTGCTGGATGAAGTACATCACTAGGGGCTGGCTTTGAGAATTCTTAAGCCTTGTGGGATTTCCAGTTCCACTCCGCATCCTGTGCCTGCTTGAAGATGTTAGTTGTTTAGATTTCTGCTCCTGCTTCTGCTCCCCAGCTACCTCACCATGCCTCCATACCATGATGGACTAATCCCTCTGGAACCTGGAACCATAAGCTCAAATAAACTCTTATTCCTACACATTCCCTTGGTCACAGTGTTTTATCACAGCAACAGAAAAGTAACTAATACAGCTTCCAAACAACAAACTACAGCCAAGAATGCTAGAGAAGGGCAGAACAGATATGAATTCAATACATGCTGCCATTTCCCAGCTCTGTCAACAAGCTTCAGTGAGTGCCTGCTCCTCTAGGGAATGGGCCAAGGCGTGAATTTCATTACACAAAGCCTGTACTTTGGCTATGGATCACAGCAGGATTTATTTTTTCTTTTCTTTCTTTCTCTTCTTTTTTTTTTTTTTTTTTTTTTTTTTTTTTTTTTTTGAGACAGGGTCTCCCTGTAGCCCCATCTGGTGGCCTGGAACTTGTTATGTAGATCAGACTGGCCTTGATCTTACAGAATGAGCCTGCGTCTGCCTCCAGAATGCTGGGAGTAAAGACATATCACTGTGCCTGGCCTGTATTACTTTTTAAAGAAATATTATTATACTGTATTGTCATGGTTTTATATTTTTATTAGCTCATTTTTGGACAATTTCACACACACACGCACACACACACACACACACACACACACACACATATAAAACACATTCTGGTCATACTCTTGTACCATCTCTTACCCCCACCAATTCCCCCCTGTTCCCAATAATTGCTGCCCCATCATCTTTTTACTTGGGAGGGGTGTGTGTGTGTGTGTGTGTGTGTGTGTGTGTGTGTGTGTGTGTGTTAAAGAGAGAAAAAGAGAAGCTATTTCTTTACAAGTGCCTTTGCTAAATGCTTTACTTCTTGGATCAGTTGACCTCTTACCCCAGCCCTGATGGTGTTGCTTGTCTCTGATCAGGTACAGTTGAAACTCTTTAACTGGCATTTGTACACATGGAGGAATGAGCAATCTATTTGTTTTGTGTGTTTCTTTCCTCCACATTTGTCTTTTCTGCTCCATAAAGGACTTTAACAATGCTTTATATGTAAACATTTTTCCTTTGGGGGCCAATAAAAAGGCTCAGCAGGTAAAAGCACTTACTGTACAATCCTGATGACCCTGAGGAGTTTCCTCCCTGGAACCTATGTAAAGGGGGGAAAGAACCAATTCTACAGGATTGTCCTCTGACCTCCACATGAGTGCTGTGGCACACATGTGCCTACACACACACACACACACACACACACACACACACAGAATTTTAAACATTTTTCCTAATGTGAGTAGAATTAGAAAAATGTAAGAGTTGGAGAGGATCCCAGAAATACTCAGCCCCAAACTCTTCAATTTCCAGGTAAAAACCTTACCCAGAAATAAACATAATCATGTAATTACAAAACTGTAGAATCCAAGCCATCTAGTGTTCAATCTGTAATCTTCCACAATATAGTAGCCTGAAAACTGGCTGACTCTGAGGTATTTCTACACACACATTAGCTCAGTAGTTTAGAGGAGATATGAGCAGATCATAGAGAAGTGAATCATCCCGAGCCAGTCTCCTCTGAAGATTCCAGCGTGTGCTAGGATCTCATAGCTCTACCGTTGGGAAGATAGCAGCACAAAGAAAGGTCCCAATTGACAGGTGAGGAGAAACACATGAAGACATTTCCCTTTGAATCTGGAGTGCAGGGATAGAAGGTGTGTGATGTCACCTCCCTGGACATGTTTCTTTTACTCTTAAGCTATGATGGTATCTGATCACCATAGTTGGCTGGAATCATTCATCCATCCCTGCACTGCTAACCCATCAGCATGGAGGAATGGCCTGCTTAAACTTAGCATTTACACCTGCTATTTGATGAGGGTTGCATTCCCTTCCGGTCCCCATGGTGCCTACTAACCAGAGTCTCACACTTAAGGCTCAACTTCCTTGCCATTTCTCTGAGGTGTATCATTCCTTTTCTGACTGAAAGAGAAGTGATAACTTCTCATAGATCCACAACTGAGTAGCTCTTGGGTACTTCCTCTGTTTCATTCAGAACAAAGCAGCAAATGACATACTTTCAACACAAGATTCTTTATGTCCATTCAAATATATCCATTACTTGTTTACCATTCCTTGTGAGCACAGTCTGAATGGCACAGTTACACTGACAAAGAGCTTAGTATCTAGTGGGAATAGAGCGCATTACACTAAGCATATGAGTAAAAGGATGCACATTACAGCATGCATCTTGAGGCAGGTACAGTGCAATGGTCAGACTTTGCAGACACTTTCTCAGAGTATATGATCAAAGCATAAACAGTAGAGATTAGCAGGAGTTAGCAATAGAAGTTGGGGGTAGTGGTAAAGGCGGTCCAAATTTTCTTTCAGATACAAAGGCAGTTGTTTTAATGATTCAAGTGATAAAGGCAAGCTCTTAAGTGTGCTGAGAGGTGCATTTGTCTATGTGCATATGAATTACATGCTTGCTATTTTAACATTTTGTAACTATGTACAATGAACATGTACTTATATTGCCATCAAAGATTTTACTTGAAATAAAAAATACTTTGATGATGATGCATGCATGTTGATGTGGTTACGCATAGTAATTTCTGCCGATTCCCTTCTGATAAGGTCCATATCCCATCATACAGGTAGCTAAGTACTTTGAATATCACCCCTGGGGAATGATCTGTACCACTAGAAGTTTCATTTCCAAATAGGCATCTTCTTATAGTTGCAGCGGAAAAGTCATGAGTTCTAAGACTTATTTTTACCCCTGGGTGAACTTATTTTCATCTTTCCATGACTTGTCTATAAAATTAGAACGAAAAACACCTAACCCAGAATCTATGTAGGGTGCTTGTGAGAATGAACGAACGCAGGTCAGGCCTGTGGCCCTAATGAGCATTTAGTGTCCTCATCTTACTCTACAGATACACCAGAGATGCCACATTCCTGGCTGGTATCTAGTTTATAGCCATAGGATCTCCTGGTAGACCTTGGCCTAACATTGAACCCATAATGTTATCTGTTAAGATTGCATACACTTCTGGCAACCTAAAAAAGGTAATGAATAATTTCCTAAGAGTTTCTGAATTTATTGTTGTTTTCCATGGTTCTCTTGAGCTAGGAGATTCTGACATAGAACTTTCTTCAGCTGACCTCATTCAGCTACAGAAACTGTCCACCAGCACACCTTCAGCATAAACATCTCCCGTTGTTTCTGATGGGGCATATGCAAAACCTGAATGTTCATGAAAAAGCAACTTTCTTGGGATTTTTCCATGGAAGTAGAACCAAAGCTACTTACTGGTTCTCTCTCAGTCAGAGCAAACTTTCCCGGTGAGACTTTCATATTGCAAGAAGAGAGTGTGTAGGATGTGTTGTGATGACAGTTCTCAGTGCTGTCACTGAGAACAAGTGCTCACTAATGTTCTAG
Organism: Nannospalax galili; assembly: GCF_000622305.1. Lineage (NCBI taxonomy): Eukaryota > Metazoa > Chordata > Mammalia > Rodentia > Spalacidae > Nannospalax > Nannospalax galili. The sequence continues at coordinate 173,891 of NW_008340915.1, read as the reverse complement.
CTCAGATTCCCAAGATCTTGAACCACACACCCAGTCAATTGTTTAGTTACACAGAACACTTTTTTTGTGTCTTCAATGGCAAGTTATATTCATATAATTCATTTGTAGAAAAGAGGTAGCAATCACTTTTAAAATGTGTTTTATGTTTACTTAAAGAAATCAGCATGTGTACTTGAATGCTGTTGCATTGGAAGCAGAATGCAGTTTACACATGGTTTCCACAGTGGACACAGATGGCAATCTGAAGTTTCCTGAAAAGGATGGTATTTTTCTGGCCCCAAGGGAGGTCACCCTGGGTAGGGAAAGCTGATTTTTGCTCAGTAGGTATTTCTAAATTCAGACAAAGGGAATAGTCTGTTTACTCCAGTTCCAGGAACATGGAAAATCAGGATGGGGCGTGAAGTTGTGTGCGTCACAACAGTGCACACAAAGTTTCCTGTTAACTTTCAGGTGTCCATAAATTCCTTTCTTTGCATCATTGAACACTGACTGCACATGACCCAGCCTTGCTCAACATCCTGGACATGCAAGGATGCTGGTGGTCTGTATCCAGCTGACGTCCACCATCTCTGAGTACTGGATATTTCGATCTTAATGAAGCTACACAAAGGGTAGGCACTTGGTACCTTCCACATCTCAAACCAAATCATTTCTGGAATATTAGATTCCTAGCCTGCCGGATTATAACCTGGGAATTGGAGGAGGGTTTGTCATGTAGAAGGGGAAGGTATTTGGAATGTGTGCCATAGGAGCTGAAGAGCTGGATACCCATCTGACAACTGAAGAAGGCAGATAACCTAAATTCAGCTCAGAGCTATAACCGTGCAGCGCAATCACTGAGATCCAGTTCTGCCAGCCTGTTTCTGGAAGAGGAAAGAGCATTCTATAATAGAATTCAGAAAGGTGCTGGCATTCTCATCAATAACAAGAAAAATTATTTTTCTATTTTTACATGCGTAGCAATTATCAGGTCCTGGGAGAGGTATGAGGCAGGATGTCTGTCTGGGGAAGCTGGGCTTTTGTAGGTAGAAAAAGGAATTTAAAATGCAAGGTGGATTCTGCTACATGCCAAATAAATGATTTAAGGGGTAATTGCCTTGGAATTGAAAGAAAGGAAAATAATCAAGGCACCTCGAACCACCTACTCCCAACACCATATGACCAACTTCCTGTGGAGGGGAAGATATTTATTGCAAACATGATAGACTTGTCAGAAATCCAAGAAATCAATTACATAAATTGTGAAGTATAAGTCACGATTCTATTTGTTCTGCAAGACTGTAAAACTTACCATTTTTCATTAAGATGGGAAATATGAACCCACTCAACTTCCTCCCAGAGTCACCCCCACCATGTTTGCCTCTGTTTTAATTATTTTGTATCTGTGCAGGTGTTTTGCTACTAATATTTTGGTGGTTGAGGCATATGTGAAGTTACTGGTCATCAGGTTAACTTAAGGGTAGATTTTATTTCTGCATTTTCTGATAAGATCATTGCCCTGACTTTTTATTTAATGAGACAATTACTTAAACAGGAAGAATGGTCATGGGGTTGGGGAGCAGATGCCATGATGCCACCAGGGATTTGCAAATCACTTTGTCAGAAACGTCTGGGAATAGCTTCTTGGGTCTTGAAGACCTTAGGCAGAAGAAAGGCTAGGAAATTCTTCTCCAAAGTGGGAGATTGTTAAGAATGATCTGGAAGTGGGGCCAGGTGGGGATCTGGAAACAATTATGGAAAGAGTGTGATTTAGGCAGAGAGTTCTCTATAGGGACTAAGGAGTTGATTTAGGATGGTGGGCAACATGGTGGTGGTAGTATACCAATGAGTCATACATACTGTTTTGGTTTGAACACCCTCAAAAGCAAACCTTGAGTACTGAATTGGGGACACATGATGACCACAGGAAGGATGACCACAGGAAGGATGGTGAACCAGTGGGAGAATGAGATGAGAGGCAAAAAAAAAAAAAAAAAAAAAAAAAAAAAAAATCAAAGACAACGAATGAAAAGGTTGTCACTGAGTAACCAGGACTCAGTCCCACGGGGGCCATCTGAAAGACAAGGGATACTCCTAAAAAAGGAAGCTGAGGTTTGGACTCGCTGAAATTCATCTCCTATGGGCTCAAAGTTTACTCATGAGGATTTAACTCCCTGGTGTTATGGCCGCCTCACAAATTGGCTGAGCATGCTCCTAGTGTGAGATGCTGGAGGCAGCTGCCTCTACCCTCTACAGGAACTTCCCATCATGTTTTGGTGACTCCTAGTTGGGGTAGAGGTGAGGTGGGTGGTTCACCATCATCTTCTACCATACAAGCTTCTTGCCTTCAAAGAGGAGTCTCAGGTAGTTCTGCATCTTCAGATGCTACTCATCCTCTTGTGCCGTCTCAGCCCATCCTAGTCCCCACTGCCTGGACCATTCCAGAAAACTGGGTGAAGATAGGGCTTAGAGACAGCTCCAGTCTCCCAGCAGCTCACCAAGCAAGGAACAATCAGTTATGAAATTTCAACTGAGAAATGTGTTTTGGTGAAGATAGGTGTCAACACAGAGCCCTGGATAACAATTACCTTCTAGACTTTTGCCAGATATTAGGTCACTCATAGCCCCGTGAAACTGTTGTTTCTGTCCCTGAACACCCAGGATTATTTTGTTTTCTACAAGATTGAAAACCAGTTTTCTCCTGTTGTCACTTGCAATTTCCATACCTGTAAAGTGACTGTAAACTTAGACAGCCTTTGGGTTAATTATATCATTACTGTGACAAAACACCTAGCACAAACAGCTTAAAGGATATATTTGTTCTGACTCAGAGTTTTAGAGATTTCAGGCTGTGATTCTGGCTCTGTTAATTCTGGAACTTTCTGTTTTAGTTACTTCTCTGTTGCTGTGATAAAATATCATGACCAAAAGCAACTGATAGAAGAGTTTATTTTGGCTCACAATTCCAGAGGGAGTGTCCCAGTGGGTGGGGGAGGCATGGCAGCAGGAGGCTAAAGCAGGAAGCTGAGAGATCACATCTCAACTGCACACAGGAAGCAGAGACAAGCAGGAAGTGGGGCAAGGATATAAATGCTCAAAGCACACCTCCAGTGACTTACTTCCTCCAGCAAGACTGTACCTCCTAAAGGTTCCATAAATTCCCCAAACAACACCAACTGGGACCAGCTGTTCAAATACATGAGGCTATGGGGAACACTTTCATTTAAACCATTACACTTGGCATAAACAACTTAAAGGAGGAAATATTTGTTTTAACTTAAAAACTTTATTGAGAATTTCATGCATACATATAAGGTATTCTGATCAAATCCACGCCCACTCTCTCCCCTCCAACACCTCCCATATCTCCCCATCACTTTTTTCTGACAACTTCGTGTGCTCTTTTTCTTTTTTTCTTTCTCCTTCCTTCCTTCACATTTTCACAATGAATAGGTGGAATAGGTTGAACCCTAGTTCCTTCCTTCCTTCCTTCCTTCCTTCCCTCCCTCCCTCCCTCCTTCCCCCCCCCTCTCTCTCTTTCTTTCTTTCTTTTAAATGGGGCTTTTGGCTACTCTAACATTACCCCTCTGAAAAGGTAACCCTAAAATCTTTTAAGGATTAGATAAAAGCTCTCAAGTACTTTTGTCATTTTTGGCCTTTGGAACAGAGTATGTTGCTAAGAGGCCCAAGGACATTTTGACTTTTAGCCAAGAAACTGGCTACTTTTCTTCGGGGGCTTTTTAACCCTAACCACCTAGCTAATTCTTACCCCCTATTCTTATCACATAATCCTCTGAAGAAGTTACCCAAATTGCTGATAGGGAATAGGGATACAAAACGCTCTGGCTTCTTCCATGCTGAACAGGGATGCAGGGTGAGGCAATTGGGGCACCCCCTTCAGTGGGTCTATCTAAAAGACTCCTAAATTGCATAACTCTTAACTCTAAGGGGAAAAGAAAGTCCTTGAATCATAAATAGGAGATGTGAAGGAGAAGTAAAGGCAAGAGTAGTTAGCATTACAAGTTCTAGATAGGGAACTAGAAAAAAGTCAGAACAGGGCAAATTTCAGACGTTCGTATCAGAGTCCATTGGGATTTCTTGACAAGCGCTTCCGAACTCATCCTTCTATTGGGTTCCTCTTCATTTTTCTTTTGTCTTCCAAGGCTGGACTCGAGAGTGATGGATTCAGGATTTGCTTTCAGGTATTTTGATAACTGTTAGGAGTGGTTAGAATCTGTCAGTTCCCTCTCAAAGGCTTCTAGATAGGGGGAGAAAACAAATTTATATATTATTTTAGAACAATAGCTGGTTGTCTCCCTCAGCTACAGGTGGGAACTACAGTATTGGAGACCAAGATTTGAACTCTTACATCTGAACAGCACTTTCTGATTAGGAACAAAATCATCAATGAGAAATAATTATCTAAATTATTTATCTTTTTATGTAGACTTAAGCCTAATGTCTGGGAAGTGTAATCCCTTGAGGAAATATTTATTTTTATTTATAGTTTTCGAGACTTAGGTCTGCAGTCCTGGCTCTGCAGATTCTGGCTGCATACTGAGGCAGAACACCACGTGGCCGGAGGGTGATAAAGCTTCTTCACCATGTTGAAGAGGAATCAGAGGACCAAGCAGGGCCTAGCTAGGGTCCTGGTATAACCTTCAAGCCCCACCCCCAGTGACCTACTTCCTGTAACCAGGCCCCACCTCCTAATGTTCCAGAACCTTCCCCCAAAAGCATTACCATGGCCAAGTGTGGTGGCCCACTTCTTTAATACCAACACTCTTAGAGGCAGAGGTAGGAGGATCTCTGTGAGTTTGAGGCCAATGTGGTCTATGCAGCAAGTTCTGGGCCACCCAGAGCTACACAGTGAGACCCTGCCTGTAGATAAATAAACAATAAATTAAAAAATAAATAATTAAAAAGCACTACCAACTGGTGAACCAAGCACTGAACACGAGTCCACAGGGAAACATTTCATATTTGAACCTAAACAGATACCATCTCTATGAATAGAGAAGAAAAAACAAGGTTAAAAATATTAACCTGAAGGATTTTTTCAGCAGATCATAATTGCTCCTCCAAGAGTCACAAAAGAGCTCAATTGATCACAGAAATTATTGGCAGGGGGTAGAGTAAGTCATCCTGTATCCAAAATTATGAAATTGTCTATTCTCAACACACGCAGTCTTTTCCACAGAGACAGATTGTCATGTAACAAAGCAGACAAGGGGCCAAACATGAACGAATATGGTGTGCGACCATGGACTGTAATTCTGTTTCCATGCAAACATCTAAGTCAGAGAATAAAAGTAAGAGCATCTCTTAGGAAGTGGGATTAGCCAGGAATTGATTTTCTGCCCCTCAGATAGCATTTCTTTTCACACAGATTATTTTTCTGTTTGTTTAGGGGGTGACAAACCTGGTGAGGGACTAGAACAGTAAAAATCATAAATGTAGAAATTGGGGGTCACCTTTCCTGGCCTCTGGTTTCCAAGCAGAGATGACCAGTAACAATGGCTTTCTCAGAGAGCCTGCAGGGAGGATGATTCTACAGGCTTCTTCGATAGCCCAGCTTGCACGTTTTAACCTTTCCAATACAGCAGCCCCTTCTATCAATTGTGCATCTCTGTGGTGAATTTTAAGTCTGTGCTTTGTATTCTGTCCTCACTGGCTCACTGAGAACAGCTGGGTACCACAAAGGCTGTGCCCTGCAGTTACGAATCATCTGTCTGCCCAACACTATGCAGTCCTGCTCTTCCTGACCCAAGGCATTGGCTCCGCATGGAATGGTCACGATGGAAAGAAAGGATCCTTGTCATGGGAAAGACAGACTGCAAGTTAACCCTCTATATTTGCTTAAAAGAAACTTAACTTTCCTGGATTTCTGCAAGTCGGAATGTGGGCACGGCAGTGGTGTAGTATGGGTGAGGCTTGTCTCTCCGAAGTTCAAATACTGGAGATTTGGTCCACAGTATGGTAGTGTAGATGGTAGAATCTTTAAAATGAGAGTCTAAAGCTGGGTATGATGGTCCACGCATGCACTCCAATCATTCGTGAAGCTGAAGCAAAAGGATTGTAAGTTTGAGGCCAGCCTGGGCTACAGAGTGAGTTTGAGGACAACATGGGTTAATAGAAAGACCATATCTCGAAAAGAAGAAGGAGAAGAAGAAGAGGAGAAGGAGGAAGAAAGGGAGAGAGTGGGAGTATAGCAGAAGTAGAAGATAATTAGGCCATGGGGTCTTTGCCCTCGTGAGTGGACTGATGCTGTTTCTCAGGAGTGGCTCAGATCTGGTAGGGAAAGATGAATTCTATCAAGTGAGTTGTTCAAAACCAGGCTTCTCCTCTCTGCTTGTGATGAATCTTTTCTGCTTTTCCTCCATGTTGTGACATATTCAAGGATGCTGGCTTATGCTGTTTGGATCTTCCAGTTCCAAGAATTGTGAGTCGACACAATTTCTTTATTTTTAGTTTTCAAGCATCAGGTACTCTGTTATAGCAACACAAGGTGGACTAAGACAGTCAGGGACTCACCTTCAGCAATCCACACCCAGCATTGTAGGGGACAGTAGAGGCATGAGATAGGAGGACTATGTGAAACAGAGCTATTCCCCCACTGGTTCTGGTACTGAGAGAAAAACAAACTTTTTCAGACTTAAATCTGCTGCACATGAGGCATCCTGGGTCCTCACGCAGTGGTACAGATGATGGCACTTAGCTTGGCCAACCAGAAGACTCTGTGTCAAAGGCCTTTCCAAGGCAGAGTTCTCCACGTTTTTCCCATCATACTCGATATGATAAATGGCATTCACACATCTAATACTTTCAAGGGTAGACTCAGATTTTAAAGACACTCTTCCCTCAGTTTCATGGTCAAATAAGGCCCATGCTAGGCCCAGTTTTCCAGAGCTCTAAGTCCCAGCGGTGACCAACCTTGGGCAGAGGCCAGGGTAAATTCAGCTGGGGATTACCCACACAGCTTGGCCCTTAGGCCAAAATACTCAGTCTTCCCTCCCACTCTAGAAGTCATAATAATGGCAAGAGAGAAGGAACCCTACCCCAAGGCAATGAAAACAGTGGATAAGGTGGTGGGAAAATGGCTCAGCCAGCAAAGTGCCAGCCACACAAGCATGAGGAAGGTCCTGACTTACCTCTAGCACCCATATGAAAGCTGGCATAGCAGCATGCACCTGTGAGTCAGCACTGGAGAGGTGGAGGCAGGAAGATCCCTGAGGCTCACCAGCCAGCCAACTTATCCAAATCTATAAGCTCCAGGTTCAGGGGGAGATAGCTGACATCAACCTCTGGCCTCCACATGCCTGTACGCACACACACACACACACACACACACACACACACACACACACAGTGGATCATTCACCAATATCTGTATCAAGACGTAAGAATAATGAGTTATTTCCCTTTACAGTTTTCTTGGTACAAGGACTTGAGTGCCCATCCACTGGTTGCCCACCCTAATTATTAAAGGAGAAAGGAGAAATCATTGAGAAGAACGGCCTTGCCACCCTGTTCTGTACTGAGTCCTCATGTTGTTTCCACTGTAGCATTTTCTCAGTATTATAGACCCTAATACATTTGATCTCACTTCACTGTCACTGTTAGTTGGGTCCCTCAGAGAAAGACAAGGTACCATGACCCCCAACTCTCAAGGTCCCTGCCACTCCCAGGGACTTCCTTGTAGGGAACACTTGCCTGTGACACACACATTTGACTCCAATTAGCTCCCTTCTTCCTGGAGCCTTCCTCCTTGGTAAGCAGAGCTGGGCTATGAGTGACTGTGAAGGGCTCCCTTTGTCCTCTGAGCTTTAGACCTAATTTGGAGCCAGGTGAAGGGTTTTCCAGTCCCCTTTCCCTAGGGTACTTGCCATGGCTGGACCATCTGACTTGTAGCACTCACAACCCTTCTTGGAGAATGGAGCATTTCTAGCCTCAGCTGCTCACTAGCTGCCTGTCTTTTGGGGGACATTGATCTGATCCTCTGAGGCTCCCAAAGAGAGGGTCTTTTCAAATATGGGGAGCCCCTCATCTTATTACACCAAGCACAAGGGAGGAAACGTAACCATCTTCAAAGAGACTAACCAAAACAGATTAGGGTAAGAATGATTCCAAGACAGCAAGACTATCTTTTAAAAAATATTATTTATTATTTTTATTTTATGTGTATATTACTTGCATGTATATAAGTACACCCATGCTGTATAGTGCCCACAGAGGTCAGAAGAAGGTGCTGGATCCCCTGGAACTGGAGTTACAGACAGTTGTTAGGCATGATGTGGGTGCTGGGACTCAAACCCTCTGCAAAAGCAGTCAGTGCTCTTAACCACTGAGCCATCTCTCCAGCCCTGACAGCAAGACAATCTTAAGGTGAAACCACTCCACTTAGAAAATAGGAAATTTAGGGGATCCAAGCAGACAGCCTGAGAGGGTGAGTTCCAACCTCCATTGGTTTAGCCGTGTAGCAGCTCTGATCTCAGCAGACTGCAAGAGAGTGCGAGTTCTGGCCTCCCTCAGGCCTTCCTCAGGCAGAGGGCCTGAGAATACAAGGGACTGCTTGAGAGTGCCCGGATCCCACCTCTATGTGGTGAAGGAAGCCTGAGTGTACCTGACTGAAACCTGAATTGGGCTTCTGCGGGTACTACTGAATAGCTGATCTGAAGCCATCAGTTTCCTCCAAATTAAACCTGAGAGAACCTGAACCCTGTACCAACCATATTTACATAACCAATAAAGAAAAGATCTAGGCACCTCGATAATACAAACAGAAGCATACTCCAACTTAATTCTCATATCAGAATCATAAACAACAAAAGAAGTTCACATGCCAAAAATTACAACCAAAGAATAATAAAATGGAAAGCCAAAACAATATGTCCCCACCAAACTTCTCCTGTAGAAGAGTTCTACAAGGAGAACCCCCTAGAGATAACCCAGGACACTGAATTTAAAAGAACAATCATAAACATGACCAAGGAATTCAATGGATTTAAAGAACACATGAACAAACAAATCAAAGAGCTAAAAGAAGACAGATATAAACTTCTGAATGAATTCACAAAACAGAAACATTGACCAAAACTCAGGCAGGAAAGAAGGAAATACAAAACTCAATAAGCCAACTTGAAACAACAGGGGAAAGCCTCACTGCTAGAATGAATGAAATGGAAAACTGAATATCAACACTGGAGGATATAGTTGAAGAATTGGACCACTCAAGCAAAGATAATGGAAAATTTAAAAAAACACAGGAATGGAATATGTAAGAGATGTGGGATACCATGAAAAGACCAAATCTACGGATCATGGGAATAGAGGAAGGAGAAGAATTTCAAGTTAATGGTATTGACCAGATCTAACCAGGATTGTAGAAGACAGGATCAGAAAAGAAACTCCCCATGACATATAGTAAAAACACTAAATGTAGAGAACAAAGAGAGAATACTGAAAGCAGCAAAAGAAAAACAGCAAGTCACATACAAAAGAAAGCCCATCAGAGTTATAGCTGATTCATCAATGCAAACTATGAAAGCCAGAAGACCCAAGGTAGTTCCAGTTCTACATGGCAATAGATGCCAGCCCAGAATAATATACCCAGCAAAAATGTTTATTATAGTTGAGGGAGAAAGAAAAATCTTCTAAGACCCGAATAGCCTGAAAGAATACATGTCCACAAAACCATCCCTTCAAAGACTGCTTGAAGCAATACAGAGAGCAGAGAGAGAGAAACAACTATACCCCAGGGGCAACAAAAGAAAATAAAGATG